>NC_041393.1:335075640-335208365 GCF_002162155.2 Triticum dicoccoides
CGGGAGCGGGCCGAGCGGGCCGACGGCGGTGGGCGGCGGAGCAGGCCACGTGTCGCGATGTGGTTGGCCGTGGGCGGCGGCGGGATTCGTCCGGCGCGGACCGGACGTGTCCGGCACGCGGAGGGAGCGCGGCTAGGGTTTCAGGATCCAGAATTTCGGAGGGGTGCACATATTTATAGGTAGA
The DNA here is from genome assembly GCF_002162155.2 of Triticum dicoccoides. Lineage (NCBI taxonomy): Eukaryota > Viridiplantae > Streptophyta > Magnoliopsida > Poales > Poaceae > Triticum > Triticum dicoccoides. Next base: position 335,075,825 of record NC_041393.1, read on the forward strand.
GGGAGCTAGGAGACTCCAAATGAGGAGCGGTTTTCGCCCACACGATCGTGATACAACGACGGAGAGCATGGAAGTGAATTAGATGGGTTATTGGGCTGTTTTGGAGGGGTGTTGGGCTGCAACACACAAAAGTCCTTTGCGGTTACCCGGTTAACCATTGGAGCATCAAACGACCTCCTAATGGAACGAAACTTGACAGGTGGTCTACCGGTGGTGTACCAAGGCCACTTGGCAAGCCATGGTCCATTCCAAGAACGTTTAACACCCGCTCACGAAAAGAGACAAGAGGGGTGCGCTGGTGCATGTGGGAGTGTCGGATTGCAAAATGGACAACGGGAAAAAATGCTCAGATGCATGAGACGAACACGTATGCAAATGAGATGCACATGATGACATGATATGAGATGCATGACATGAACAAAAATGCAACACGAATGATAAAACCCAACCACGGAGGGAATATAATAACACATAGCCGAAAATGGCAAGAGTTGGAGTTACAAATCCGGGGGGTTACAACACTCCACCACTACAAGAGGATCTCGTCCCGAGATCTAGGACTGAAAGAACTCCGGATATTCGGAACGGGGGTGATCCTCGCGTTCCCAGGTGGCTTCTCGGTCGGAATGGTGTGACCACTTCACTTTCAGGAATTTGATTGACTTGTTGCGAGTCTTGCGCTCGGTTTCTTCAAGAATAGCAACGGGGTTCTCATGATAAGAGAGATCTTCTTGGAGGTCAATTTCTTCGAAGTTGATAGTGCGCTCAGGAGTCTTCAAGCACTTGCGAAGCTGTGACACGTGAAACACATCATGCACGTTCGCGAAGTTGGGCAAAAGCTCAAGTTGATAGGCGAGGTCGCCTCTTTTGCCAATGATCTTGAAAGGACCCACGTATCTAGGGGCAAGCTTCCCTTTGATACCGAAGCGACGAGTGCCTTTCATTGGAGAGACGTGGAGGTAGACATGGTCTCCGATTTCAAAAGCCACATCACGATGCTTGTCATCATAATAGCTCTTCTGGCGCGATTGCGCGGCTTTGAGATTCTCATGAATGACTTTGCACATTTCTCCGGCTTCTGTGATCAAGTCGTTGCCAAGAAGTTGGCGTTCACCTGTCTCAGACCAATTGAGAGGAGTACGACACTTTCTGCCATAGAGAATTTCAAATGGGGCCTTGCCCGAACTCGCTTGGAAGTTGTTGTTGTAGGAGAACTCGGCATATGGAAGACAATATTCCCACTTCATACTGAAAGAGATGACACAAGCCCTAAGCATGTCTTCGAGGATTTGATTGACTCGCTCGACTTGGCCACTAGTTTGAGGATGGAAAGCTGTGCTGAAACGAATGTTGGTGCCCATGGCCTTCTGAAAGGAGTCCCAGAACTTAGAGGTGAAGATGCTACCATGGTCTGAAGAAATCAATTGTGGAATGCCGTGCAAGGAGACAATCCTGGAGGTGTATAGCTCTGCCAACTGAGCTGCTGTGATAGATTCTTTGATAGGAAGGAAATGAGCCACTTTTGTAAGCTTGTCAATGACAAGGAAAATAGCATCATTCCCACGCTTGGACTTAGGAAATCCAGCCACGAAGTCCATCTCTATATGGTCAAACTTCCATTCTGGAATAGCAAGAGGTTGGAGGAGACCGGCTGGTCGTTGGTGTTCTGCTTTCACCCTTCTGCAGACATCACATTCGTTCACGAATTGAGCAATTTCTCGCTTCATTCGAGTCCACCAATACGACTGACTGAGATCATGGTACATCTTCGTACTTCCAGGATGAATGGATAGAAGGGAATTGTGTGCCTCGTTCATGATGACTTTTCTCAGATCGCCTTTAGGAACCACAATACGATCCTCAAAGAAAAGAGTATCTTTGTCATCAATGTGGAAGCACTTGTATTTGGGAATGCCCTTGTCGATACCACGTTTCACCTTTTTCACCATGGTATCCAGGAGTTGTGCCTCACGAATTTGATCTTCCAAAGTAGGAGAGACTATGAGGTTGGCAAGAAAGCCTTGAGGAACAACTTGAAGATTCAGTTTGCGGAACGCTTCACAAAGGTCAGGTTGAAATGGCTTGAGGATTAAGCTGTTGCAATAAGCCTTTCTGCTCAGAGCATCTACAATCACATTTGCCTTGCCTGGAGTATATTCAATACTTGGATTGTACTCTTGAATCATTTCGACCCATCGAGTTTGTCTGAGGTTGAGGTTGGGTTGAGTGAAGATATACTTGAGGCTCTTGTGATCGGTGAAAATGTCCACTTTCCTTCCCAACAAGAGATGTCTCCATGTTATTAATGCATGGACAACTGCCGCCAACTCAAGATCGTGAGTGGGGTAGTTCTTTTCGTTGGGCTTCAACTGACGAGAGGTATAAGCCACAACTTTCTTGTCTTGCATTAACACAGCACCAAGACCTTGCAAGGAAGCATCACAGAAAACTTCGAATGGCTTGGATTCATCAGGAGGAGTCAAGACAGGAGCTGTGACTAGCTTCTGTTTGAGGGTGTTGAAAGCAACGTCACACTCAGGCGACCAGACATACTTGACATGCTTCTAGAGGAGGTTGGAAAGAGGCTTTGCAATCTTAGAGAAGTTCTCAACGAATCTTTGGCAATAGCTTGCAAGACCAAGAAAACTGCGGAGCTGCTTGACATTCTGAGGAGGTTCCCAATTCACAATTGCAGACACCTTCTGGGGATTAACAGCAATGCCCTTGGTGGAGATGATGTGACCAAGATAAAGAACTTCATCAAGCCAGAACTCACATTTGGAAAACTTGGCATAGAATTGATGCTCCCTGAGCTTGTCGAGCACCAATTGCAAATGTTTGGCATGATCCTTCTTATTCTTGGAGAAGACCAAAATATCATTGAGATACACCAGGACGAATTCATTGGTGTAGGGGTTGAAGATGAAGTTCATCATTCGAGAGAACGTTGGAGGAGCATTGACAAGGCTGAAAGACATGACAGTATATTCATAAGAACCATAGCTTGTTCTGAATGCTGTCTTGGGAATATCTTGTTCACGAATGCGAATCTGATGATAACCCATACGGAGGTCAAGCTTGGAGAATACTTTAGCACCTTTGAGTTGCTCGAAAAGCTCATTGATGTTGGGAAGTGGATACTTGTTCTTGATTGTCTTCTTGTTCAATGGACGGTAATCGACGCACAGTCGGTCTGTGCCATCCTTCTTCTGGACAAAAAGAACTCCACAACCCCATGGAGATGAACTCGGTCTGATCAAACCCAGATGCTCTTGTTCATCGAGTTGTTTCTTCAATTCCTTCAGCTCTTTAGGTCCAAGCTTGTATGGACGCTTGCAAACGGGTTCAGTACCAGGCTCAAGATCGATAACGAACTCAACTGGCCAGTGCGGAGGCATACCCGGAAGCTCTTCTGGGAAGACATCTTGGTACTCACAAACGACTGGAATCTGAGAGATAGCATCCAACTCGCCCTTCTCATTGAGAGAGAATAACCGAATGGTTTCGTCACGAGCGACATAGATGATAACATCCTCAGAAGAGTGTGTCAAATGAATTTCCCTGGCAGCACAATCAAGCTGAGCCTTGTGCTTAGAAAGCCAGTCCATCCCGAGAATTAGATCAATATCCAAGTCACCAAGAACAATTGGAGAAGACAGGAATTTATAGTTGCCCATCTTGATAACGGAATCCCGAATAAATGCTCGAGAAGTCATTTGCTGAGCCAGGGAAACAATAGACAAAGGACTCGACAATACTTGAGTAACCAAATCATGCATAGCCACAAAAGGTCTTGAAATGAAAGAATGCGATGCACCAGTATCAAATAAGACTTTTGCAGGAATGTCATTGACTGAGAGATTACCCATTATCACATCAGAAGAATCCTCTGCTTGCGCTGCATTCGTCATGTTCACCTTTGCATGCTTGGGATTATGCTTGACCACCGCATTGCTTGAAGATCTCACAGGAGGAGGAGGCAGAAGGCGCCTTTGGTTGAAGCACTTGTTCGCGTGGTGACCTTTCTGCTGGCACTTGTTGCAAGTCACCTCTAAGAGCGGACGATGATACGGAGCATTTGACCTTGGAGCTTGAGAATTTGACTTGTTCGGATAGCCTGGGTTGGTTGGGTGGGAAGATCCATGACCACCTGAGTTCTTCTGCTGGTAAGGCTGACGAAACGGAGGAGGAGGAAGGTAGAACTTCTGCTGCTTAGCTGCCACTTGTGAGGAAGAAGAAGACTGAACTGCATCCTTGATTCTCTTCTTAGAAGCCTCACACTTGAGCTGAACACCTTCTTGCTTGAGGGCCATGTTGTACAATTGATCAAACTGAGTAGGCTCGACAAGAACGAGAGCTAACTGCAGATCCTCTCTAAGGCCACCTCTGAATTGATAGATCATACTCTTTTCATCAGGAAGGTCTTGTTTAGCGAAGCGAGCAAGTTTCTGAAACTGCTTGTTGTATTCGTACACAGACATGTTGCCTTGCTTGAGATTGCGGAACTCCTCACGCTTACTCTCAACAACACTGGAAGGAATGTGGTGAGCTATAAAGTCCCGATAGAAGTCAGTCCAAGTAATCACTCGACCTCCTCTGGAATCTTTGTATTGCTGGAACCAATCAGCTATTTGGTCCTTGAGCTGAAAAGAAGCGAACTTGATGTAGTCCTGAGGCCTGACATTGCTACATTCAAAATGCTTGTTGATATCCATGAGCCAATCATCGAGGTCTGTGGCCTCGGCACAGTAGCTAAAAGACTTCAGCTGATTTGCAAGGAACTGGTTGAGGGTAGGAAACTGAGGCTGATGGTTGAACTGCCCTAGACCTTGATTCCCTTGGTTGCCTTGGCCTTGGTTGCGCTCTTGCATGAGCTGAATCATCATCTGAGTGTTGCCGTTTGTGGCTGCCATCAAAGCTTGCAATCCCTCCGGAGGCGGAGGTGGAGGTGGAGGGTTTGCCTGACTCCCATCATTGCGTTCCGGATTCTGACGTGTTGGCGGAGCCATCCTGAAGAGGGTGACATCCGTTAGCATCTTGATAGACAGATAGACAAGTTGAATCAATGGATGGAAATTGCAACATATAGTCTTCACAATAAACATTCGAACGAGGATGACAAAATGAATTCCAAAGCTAACATCACACGTCCATTAAGGTGAGAAGCCACTTGATAAGAGATTGATGAAAGAAAAACCAAGGTACGAATGGAACAAAAGTGGTAAGGATTACCCAATCACAAACCAAATATCTGCAGGAAGAAATGCTAGAGCTACTTGAATCCCACCTATAAACTCCCGAAACTTTCTGGTTATGCAATCAGGTGTTGGGGATACAGGGGAAGCAATATATCTCACCCAAACTAACAATCCCTACATCTAGCTGTATCCATCCGTCAAAACATAACCAAGAAACCTTCGGAAATCGTGTGCCTCAACCTTCGAAAAGCATCCGTTATACGAGTTTGGCAATACTCCCGAACTCCCCAGTACTGGGTGACGTCGAGGTTATCTCACCAACAACTGCATAAAAGAGATTTTCGATGTCGGCAAAACTCATGTATTCCAGAACTGCAACGATAAAATTGTGACGACAACACCTCGGAGTTCATCTCCCCGGGACACTGCCACAACCCCTAAATGTCAGGAGGCACCAAGAATAATGTTCTCGTCACAAAACCATCGGAACGATTCCAAGATACCCGCGTGATCCTAAATTTTTTTAGTGAAATTGAAGAATGTCAAAACATCTACGTTAGGAGACCTCACCAGAGTGACGAAGGGACTGAGGAGTAAAAAGAGTCCTACTCTCCGATATATATAATCCTAAGACTCAAAACATTTTTGTTCTAGACTCAACAACGCCAGCGACTCAATCAGGCAGGGGGGCTCCTAAGTCAGGGATGGCTCTGATTACCAACTTGTAACGCCCACGATGCGGCTATATCTCTCACGTGTTGAGGCACGACTTAGAGGCATAACCGCATTGTAGGTTTTGTCGCAAGAAGGGTCATCTTCACACAATCCCGTGTAATGAACAAGAATGGGATAAAGAGAGTTGGCTTACAATCGCCACTTCACACAATACATAAATTAATGGGATAATTAGATTTATGCCCCTAGTTGTGTCCCACTCGTCTGTTTTACCCCAAATTCCCAAAAGTCACCAGTTCTGTCCAAGTCACTTTGCTCCTCTTATGCTTTTGCCCTTTGACCGTTTGACCGTCAGTGTGAAAACTTCATAACTAATTCATACTAAATCAGAAAAATGCAAATAAGATACCAAAATGTTCAGAAAAACATCATCTATATGTCAGTGTCATTTGCATTCATGAAAAAAGTGTTGGAAAGTGCCCATCCGAGTTTTAGCTCTTATGCTACCACCATGAATTGTAAAATCTAAAAAAGTTCAAAAAAATTCAAAAAAAATTGGTGGCAAAGAATGACAAATTTTGTAAGTGTCTGCCAAGTTTCATCACGGAATAACATTCATGGGTGCCGCGTCAAAAAAAAACAATCAACACTCCAAAATAGATTTTTTTTGCCACGACTTCCGCGAATGTCGTTCCCTAATGAAACATGGCAAGCACTTAAAACATTTGTCATTCTTTGGCACCATATTTGTTTTGATTTTTTTTTAAAAAAAATTAGAGTTTACTATTCATGGTGGTATCAAAAGAGCTAAAACTCGGATGTGCACTTTCCAACACTTTTTTCATGAATGCAAATGACACTGACGTATAGGTGATGTTTTTCTGAACATTTTGGTATCTTATTGCATTTTTCTGATTTAGTATGAATTAGTTATGAAGTTTTCAAATTGATGGTCAAACGGTCAAAGGGCAAAAGCATAGGAGGAGCAAATTGACTTGGACAGAACCTGTGACTTTTGGGAATTAGGGGTAAAACAAATGAGTGGGACACAACTAGGGGCATAAATCTAATTATCCCTAAATTAATCCATACATCATCCAAAATACACTCATAGACCGACTACGGTCAAATCCAAATGAAAAGAAGATAACCCCAAATGCTAGATCCCCGATCGTCCCAACTGGGCTCCACTAATGATCATCAGGAAATGAAACATAGTAACGACCAAGGTCCTCGTCAAACTCCCACTTGAGCTCGATTGCCACTTGCGCTGGTATCCTCGGCACCTGCATCTGTTTTGGTAGAATCTGTGAGTCACGGGGACTCAGCAATCTCACACCCGCGAGATCAAGACTATTTGAGCTCATGGGTAGGAAAAGGGTAAGATGGTGGAGCTGCAGCAAGCACTAAGCATATATGGTGGCTAACATACGCAAGTAAGAGCGAGAAGAGAAGCAACGCATCGATCGAGAAGCTAGAAGTGATCAAGAAGTGATCCTGAAACTACTTACATTCATACAAAACCCAAACCGTGTTCACTTCCCGGATTCCGCCGAGAAGAGACCATCATGGCTACACACGTGGTTGATGCATTTTAATTTGAGTCAAGTGTCAAGTTCTCTACAACCGAACATTAATAAATTCCCATCTGCCTCATAACCGCGGGACGGCTTTCCAAAGATAATACCCTGCAGGGGTGTCCCAACTTAGCCCATTACAAGCTCTCACGGTCAACGAAGGATATACCTTCTCACAGGAAGACCCGATCAGTCTCGGAATCCCGGTTTACAAGACATTTCGACAATGGTAAAACAAGACCAGCAAGACCACCCGACTATGCAAACAAATCCCGATAGGAGCTGCACATATCTCATTCTCAGGGCACAACGGATGAGCAATCCGTACAATTAAAACCAGACCTCAAGTTTCCTTGAGGGGGAGCTGCAAAGGGCTCTAGTTTGGACCAGCACTCAGAGGAGCACTGGCCCGGGGGGGGGGGTAAATAAAGATGACCCTCGGGCTCGCAAAAACCCAAGGGAAAAAGGCTTAGGTGGCAATTGGTAAAACCAAGGTTGGGCCTTGCTAGAGGAGTTTTATTCAAAGCGAACTGTCAAGGGGGTCCCATAAATCACCCAACCGCATAAGGAACGCAAAATCAAGGCACATAACACCGGTATGATGGAAACTAGGGTGGCAAGAGTGGAACAAAACACCAGGCATAAGGCCGAGCCTTCCACCTTTTACCAAGTATATAGGTGCATTAATTAAACAAGAGATATTGTGATATCCCAAAATATCCATGTTCCAACAAGGAACAAACTTCATCTTCACCTGCAACTAGCAACGCTATAAGAGGGGCTGATCAAAAGCAGTGACATAGCCAAACAATGGTTTGCTAGGACAGGATGGTTAGAGGCTTGACATGGCAATATGGGAGGCATGATAAACAAGTGGTAGGTAGAGCAACCATAGTGATAGAGCGAGCAACTAGCAAAGCAAAGATAGAAGTGATATCGAGGGTATGGTCATCTTGCCTGCAAGGTTCTCAGAGTTGTCAAAAACTTGATCCACATTAGCGTACTCAACAGGTTCCTCGTGCACGTACTCGTCCCCCGGCTCTACCCAAAGCAAGAACATAAGCAATGGAATCACAATCCACCATAGTGCAATGCACAAGCAACATGATGCAATACATGGCATGATATGCGAGATGTGATATGCAATGCATATGCGTGCTCTAGAAGGAAAATGATGAACAAGGCATCAACTTGGCAAACCAAGTATGCCGCTGGAAATATGAGATGATTTCTGTTGAAATCGATATAAAGATAACCGGAATCGGCTGCACGGTTTGCAAATGGCAAGCGAAACAATGACACCATTCTGCGATTCACAGCATGATAGCACTTAGAATACATCAAGAAACTATGGTACATCACCCCAACATATCAACAAAGCACATAGCAGTGAATTACAAGAGATGCTTGACAAAAGATGAACACTGAGCTACGGCTAATTCACACATTAATAGGTTCAAACAAGCATGGCAGAAGTGCAAAAGATAACAGCATCACAGACTTAGTGAAAATACTGAACATGGCAGAAACAGCATCACGAAGCAATATTTAGAGCAAGCAAACATCATGCTACAGGAACATATCATAGAAACTTAAGGCATGGAATTATACTACTAATTGTCTAGAACAAAAGTCCCTTACTGACCATGATCCAAAAAGGATCAGAAGATATCATGGCACCCATGTAAACATAGAAAGTTACGTTAACAGATTCAGCAAACAGAGCATGGCATTAACAGAATCATGAAGGCATGTTTGCAAGCTCGATTCACTCACCACAAGTCATTGAATGACAAGATAAGCATAGTACCAGCAAGAACACATGTTTATGAAACTAAACATGGCAAGAACAAGTTCATAACATGCAAGGATCAACTACAACAACCTTGGCAAAATTGAATAACATGTAAACAATCTGCCAGGAAACATTTTATAGCAAACATAGAGCAAGAAAATGACATTCTATACTACTCCGTAATTGCAAACAGGGACATGGATGGATATAGCATAACCATGTGTTCACAACATCCTTACTGAAGTATCTCAAAATAAGCATGGATCTCTCTGTAGCATCAAGTTTACATGGCATCAAAATAACAGCAGAACAGGGACTGAAATCAGCAACATCATGAAGCCTAGTTTGCATGCTTGTTCTAGTCACCACATAGATCACAAAAATACATGGCAAGCACTTATGTAAAGATGGCATGCCATAGTTCAAAACACTTGTAGAGCTCATGCTCTTAAGATTCACACATTAAGTGCAACAAAAATGACAAAGCATGAAGTTCTGTTAACAGACAACAGTAAACATCATATAGCACTTCTGCAATGATGATTTAGGCATCAAGATGACCTCAAATAAACATGACCCAAAGTAACAAAATGGAGATCACATCCTGGTGAACATTTTGATATATCATGCGCATGAAACGGAGCTACGGATGCAGAGTTATGATGCGTTGAACAGAGTTATGATGCGGTGGGCAGCGGAGCAGGCCACGTGTCGCGCTGTGGTTGGTCGCGGGCGGCGGCGGGATTCGTCCGGCACGGACCAGACGTGTCCAGTGCGCGAAGGGAGCGGGGCTAGGGTTTCGGGATCCGGAATTTCGGAGGGGTGCACATATTTATAGGTAGAGGGAGCTAGGAGAGTCAAAATGAGGAGCGGTTTTCGCCCACACGATCGTGATCCGACGACGGAGAGCATGGAAGTGACTTAGATGGGTTATTGGGCTGTTTTGGAGCGATGTTGGGCTGCAACACACAAAAGGCCTTTGCGGTTACCCGGTTAACCGTTGGAGCATCAAACGACCTCCAAATGGAACGAAACTTGACAGGTGGTCTACCGGTGGTGTACCAAGACCACTTGGCAAGCATTGTTCTATTTCTAGAACGTTTAACACCCGCTCACGAAAAGGGACAAGAGGGGTGCGCCGGTGCATGTGGGAGTGTCGGATTGCAAAACGGACAACGAGGAAAAATGCTCAGATGCATGAGACGAACACGTATGCAAATGAGATGCACATGATGACATGATATGAGATGCATGAGATGAACAAAAATGCAACACGAAAGACAAAACCGAACCACGGAGGGAATATCATAACACATAGCCGAAAATGGCAAGAGTTGGAGTTACAAATCCGGGGTGTTACAGTGGGCGGGCCCTCCTATCTCCTGGCCTCCTAGAAGCTTCCCTAGCTTGTACTCCAAGTCTCCCGGATCATGTTCGTTCCAAAAATAATGCTCCCGAAGGTTTCATACCGTTTGGACTCCGTTTGATATTCCTTTTCTTTGAAATACTGAAACAGGCAATAAAACAACAATATGGGTCGGGCCTCCGGTTAATAGGTTAGTCCCAAAAGTAATATAAAAGTGTATAATAAAGCACCTAATCATTCAAAACAGATAATAAAATATCATGAATGCTTCATAAATTATAGATACGTTGGAGACGTATCACCCACCACCACCACCCCTTGTTGATCACCTAGCCAGTTTCCTAAGGTCAAATCTGCCGGTGTTCTCTAGTAGCACCGAGCCGATTGTTGTAGATGATTGGCTCCACAAGATTGGAAGAGAGCTGACCACTGCAGGATGCACAGATGTGGAGAGGGTGCGTTTTGCCGCACATCAGGTTGATGAACCCGCAGCATTGTGGTGGGAGAATTTCACAGCCACTTACCCCATTGACACTGTTACATGGGATCAATTTCAGTAGGCTTTTTGCACTGCCCATGTTTCAGCAGGAGCTATGAGCATGAAGAAGCGTGAGTTTTCCAACTTGTGCCAAGGAGGATGCACAGTGGGCCAGTATGTGGATGAGTTTAGCAAGTTAGCACCCTATGCCCCTGATGACGTAGCTACAGACACTGTTAAGCAAGAGAAGTTTCTGGAAGGACTGAATGATGAGCTGAGCATGCAGTTGATGGTGGCATTCAAAAATTACCAGGAGTTGGTAGATAGGGCTCTTATGATTGAAGGCAAGCAGCAACATATTGATAATCGCAAGAGGAAGTATGGACAAGGGAGGTACACTTCAGGAGCTCAGCAGAAGCCCCGCTATTCCCCGTATTCGGGAGGACATACCCACAACCATGGAGGCCATAACCATGGAGGACACATGCACAACGGAGCAAGTTCGCACAACCATAGTGGCCCCAAGAATGGAAATGGAAATGGAGGAAGCAGCAGCCAGAACCGTTCCAACCCTTCAACACCAGCTAAGAGGGATTTGAGCCACATTACCTGTTTCAAGTGCCAGAAGATTGGACATTATGCCAATGAATGTCCTAACGCGAAGAATGGAAATGGCAATGGAAGTTCTGCCAAGAAAGCCAACCCCTCCACCAAAGGTCAGGTGAACCACATCAGCATGGAGGAGATTGGGGATCAACCCAACGCAATAGTCGGTAAGTTTTTGATTAAGGCATTTCCCGCACTTGTTCTTTTCGATACTGGTGCATCGCATTCATACATATCAAGGGGAGTTGTGGACAAGTTTAAATTGCGAACCCTAGCCCTTAGGTCACCCATGTTAGTAAGCTCGCCAGGAGCAGAGTATATGGCCAGCCGATGGTGTGATCGGTTACCCTTAAGCACTGGTAGCCATGTGTTTCCCTCCGACCTAATAATTTTGGAGTCACAAGGATTGGATATAATATTAGGCATGGATTGGTTATCTAAGTATGGAGGAAACATTGATTGTGCTAGTAAGTCGATATTTCTCACCACCCCAGAAGGAAGAAGGATCAAGTATGTATCTCGGCATGTGCTGAAGAGGACTCGCGTAAATTCCTTATCAGGAGTAGTACAGGAGGAAGTACCAGTGGTGAAGGATTACCTTGACGTATTTCCAGGGAGTTACCAGGCATGCCACCGGATCGAGACATTGAGTTTTTGATTGAGCTATTGCCAGGCACCGGGCCAATATCAAAGAGACTGTATCGGATGCCCGCACAAGATTAGGATGAAATTAAGAAGCAAATTAAGGAGTTACTACATAAGGGTTACATTCGACCAAGTTCATTACCTTGGGGAGCCCTAGTGCTTCTAGTGGAGAAGAAGGATGGATCTTTAAGGATGGTTGTTGATTATCGTGCGTTGAATGAAGTGACGATCAAGAGCAAATACCCACTGCCGATGATCAATGATTTGTTTGACCAGTTGCAAGGAGCTAAAGTTTTCTCAAAGATTGATCTTCGATCAGGTTATCACCAGTTGAAGATCCGAGAGCAGGATATACCTAAGACAACTTTTACCACAAGGTACGGGCTATATGAGTATACCATTATGTCATTTGGTCTGACTAACGCGCCTGCCTATTTCATGAACATGATGAACAAAGTGTTTATGGAGTTTTTGGATAAGTTCGTCGTGGTGTTCATTGATGATATATTGGTCTACTTGAAGAACGAAGAGGAACATAAGGAACATTTGCGTTTGGTTCTTGAGAAGCTCAGAGAACATCAGTTGTATGCCAAGTTTAGCAAATGTGAGTTTTGGTTAAAGGAAGTTTGATTTCCTGGACATGTTATATCCGGAGAAGGAATGGCAGTAGACCCTGCCAAGGTTGCTTCTGTGACTAAATGGGTGGCACCCACATCAGTTGGAGAGATCAGGAGTTTTCTTGGACTCGCAGGATATTATCGGAGGTTCATCGAGAATTTCTCCAGGATTGCAAAACCCATGACGGAGTTATTGAAGAAAGACACCAAGTTTAAATGGACAGAGGAGTGTGAAGCCAGTTTTTAGGAGTTGAAGAAACGTTTGGTTACAGCCCCAGTGCTGATTCTCCCAGACCAACGCAATGATTATCAAGTATATCGTGACGCTGCATGTTGAGGACTTGGAGCAGTGCTTATGCAGGAAGGAAGAGTTGTTTGATATGCCTCACGACAATTTAAACCTCATGAGTTAAATTATGCTATGCCTTATTTGGAGTTAGCAGTGTCGTGCATGCGCTGAAGACATGGAGACATTTTCTCATCGGAAACCATTGTGAGGTATACACGGATCATAAAATTTTGAAGTATATCTTCACGCAGAAGGAGTTAAACCTCAAGCAAAGGAGATTGTCGGAGCTCATCAAGGATTATGATATGAAATTGCACTATCATCCCAGAAAGGCCAATGCAGTAGCAGATGCGTTGAGCCGCAAGAGTTATGTTAAGACGCTCATGACCGGAGGATTACCTAAGGAGTTAGCAGATGATATTCGCGAGTTATGTTTGGAGATAGTTCCGAGAGGTTATGTTGCAACATTGGAAATTCAGTCCACTCTGATGGGTAAGATCAGAGAAGCCCAAAGGACTGACAAGGAGATTGCTGAGATAAAGGAAAGGATGAGCAAAGGAAAGGCTAAAGGATTTCGTGAGGATGAGCACGCCACTTTATGGTCTGAGGATCATGTATATGTACCTAATAACCCCAAGACCAGGAAGTTGATTCCGCAAGAGGACCATGATTCACCGTATTCAATTCACCAAGGAAACACTAAGATGTATCTAGATTTGAAGGAAAGTTTTTGGTGTACAGGAATGAAGAAGGATATTGCCGAGTATATAGCAGTGTGTGATGTATGTCAGAGAGTTAAAGCAGAGCATTAGAAGCCAGCAGGATTGCTACAGCCATTGCTGATACCAGAATGGAAGTGAGATAAGCTTGGCATCGATTTTATCATGGGATTGCCCAGGACTCGTTCAAGCTATGACTCTATCTGGGTTGTAGTCGATCATTTGTCGAAAGTAGCTCATTTCATCCTGGTGAAGACCACCTATATGAGTGCTAAGCTGGCAAAGATATACATAACTAGGATCGTATGTCTGCACGGAGTTCCGAGGACCATGTATCAGATAGAGGAACCTAGTTTACCTCAAAGTTTTGGAATCAGTTGCATGAAACTTTGGGTACTAGGCTAGAGTTCAGTACAGCCTTTAATCCACAGACAGATGGACAGACCGAGAGAGTCAACCAGATTCTGGAGGACATGTTGGGAGCTTGTGCGCTAGATTATGGATCTAGTTGGAATGACAATTTGCCGTATGCAGAGTTCTCTTATAACAACAGCTATCAAGCCAGTTTGAAGATGGCCCCTTTCGAATCTTTGTATGGAAGGAGGTGCAGGACACCGTTATCATGGGATGAAGTTGGAGATAGACAGTTGTTAGGACCAGATTTACTCAGAGACTCTGAAGAGAAGGTTAAGTTGATTCGTGACAGACTCAAGGTAGCCAGTCTAGGCAGAAGAGTTATGCGGATTCTAAAGGCAAGGAGACAATTTACAAAGTCGGAGACAAAGTATATCTTCGGGTGTCCCTGCTTTGAGGAGTTAAGTGTTTTGGAGTCAAGGGAAAACTAGCGCCACGTTTTGTGGGACCATACAGAGTTTTGGAACGTATGGGAGAAGTTGCATACAAGCTGGAATTGCCAGAAGGATTGTCAGGAGTTCACAATGTGCTTCACATATCCTAGTTGAAGAAGTGCCACGTGGAAATGGCCGATATACCTCTGAGAGATAGAGTTCCACTGCGATTCAGTTAGACAGTGATTTGACCTATGAAGTGAAGCCAGTCAAGATTCTCGAGTTTTCTAGCCAAGTTACTCGCAGCAAGGTTATCAAGTTTTGCAAAGTTCAGTGGAGCCACCATACCGAGGAGGAAGCCACATGGGAGCAAGAGGAAGACCTTCGTAGAGACCACCCAAACCTTTTTGTTGACCAACCCGAATCTCGCGGGCGAGATTCATCTTAAGGGGGGTAGGTTTGTAACATCCCAATTTTCAATTTGGATGCTATACATAGATCATCATATGCATATCATATTTATTCTTGCATTTTGGTTGAGATCCTAGAAATCTTAAGCAACTCAAGGACCCACGGAGAGAGTTGGAGGTTTCACAAAATTCATATTTAAATTTATATCAAATTTGAAGAAAAGGATCAATTTGATTTTATTATTTTCTCTCCAATTATTTCCAATATAAAAACTAAATGAGAGAAGATAATATGACCACTTCAAATTAAAAGAAATATTGGAGAAAGAATTTTAAAATAAAATTAAGATTTTCTGGTGTTTTATTTGCTATTTTATTTGAATTGGAAAAATTTGCATTTTTTAAAATTGCATTTTAGGCTAGAAAAATGTTCACTTTGTTCTAAATATTCTACTTACATGGTGAAAATTATTTTTGGAATTTTTGGAATTTTATTTATATTTTATTAGGATTTTTCTCTTCGGGCATAATAATTATTTAAAAAAAAGTTTTCCGCCCAACTGGGCCGAGGCCCCGCCGAGTCGGCCCAAGCCGAGTTCCACCCGCACTGACATCGCAGGACGAGGAGACCGAGCCGGACTCCGTTGCCCGACGCCTCGCCCAAGCCGCCGCCGCCCCTCCCCTCCTTAAAAGCCGCGACTCGGGGCCCCCAGGACCCCAAGTCACCGAGCGCCGCCGCCTGCCCTCGCATGCGCCGCCTCCCGCCGTCGCCAGCCGAGCGCCACCATCGCCGCTGCTCCACCGCCGTCGTCGCTGCTACTTCGCCTCGCGCCGCCACCCCGCGCCGCAAGACGCCGCCGCCGACGCCGCCGCCACCCCGCCTCACAACCCCCCCATCCCACGCCACCCACGCCGCCGGACGCTGCCGCCGCCGTTGACCCTGCATTGACCGATAAAAAACCGATGCCCGATTTTTTTCTATTAACCGCGGTTTGTTTTTTCGGTTTTATTATTTAGCGGACGTTCGTCCGTTTCGTTTGTTTTAACGAATGTTATTCCCCGATTAGATTCAGACTGCGAACGTTCGTTCGTTAGTCTTTTCTTTTTATTTTATTTTCCGCCAGGGACTTATCCGCGATTATTTTTTCGCGATCAAGCCCCTGATCTTTAAACTAGTATAACTTTTTACCCGCTTATCCAAATTAGATGAAACCAGCGCCAAAACCTTTGCCTTGAAGCCCTCTTTCCAGATAACCAACTTGAACATGATTTTGGTACTGTAAAATTTGACTTTAGTCCAGATTAGTAAACGATCTTGTTTCGTTCATGTTTTGAGTTTCGTTGCTCCGTTTGAGTTGAATCGTTTGCGAATCGTAGCTAATCACATGTACCTACTATTAAGATCTAATTCACATGTTAATATTGCTGTTAGGTTTTGACTCTTGTTAGTTTAAGCCATTTTCTTGTTTCGTGTTTTATTTGGATCTTTTCTCGGTTTATCTCGTGTTTCGAATGAGTGATTGCTTATGTATGCTATTTTTTTTCTATGCTAGATTACCCGGAGTGCGAAGCTTGTTACTACGATTCTCTAGAGTTTACAGATCGTCATCAAGGCAAGTTACACTTTGATTGTCAGCAAGGCAAGTTACACTTTGATTACTATGCATTAGTTCTGCCCCACAAATATTTACATTGGTAGGATTGGGAGCATGTGGTTTTGGTTGTAGTGCTTGAGGTAGGAACTTAATACCTTTTGATCACCCCAGGAATATATGTTATGCTTATTATTTCTTAGCCATGCTCGTAGACGGGGATTGGATCGTGATTTCACACATGGAAGTTTGAGAGTTATTTTAATTATGGATAACATTAAGGTGGCAACTTAAATACACATCTGGGTGGATTGGTTGAGGCACCTGGGGAACCCAGTGTTGCCTGTTTTTGGAGATCTCGGGGTTACCGTGTGATTATCCTATGGATTGCCACCCAGGCTCAAAGGGATCATAAGATTATTCATGCTAGAAACTTCCGTGTGCAGCCACAAGCCATTATGGGCTCTGGCATAGTTGAGTAAGTTGTGTGAGCTCTTGAAGAGGTAGACTAGCAGATGTAGAGGGATGTAGGTGGTACCGGAGTAGAGAGTTAATTCTTCAGAAAGGCTATGTCTCGATCATCCGATCATGGATGTGGTCGAGTCTTGTGGGGAAAAGTGCACAAACCTCTGTAGAGTGTATAAACTAATCATGGTTAGCCGTGTCCCCGGTTAAGGACATCTTGAGTATCTAGTACTTGAATCTATTGATGTGATCTCATCACGTTACTGAAATTAATTATGATGTTGGGTTAATGATGATACTTTTAATTGGGATTTGAGTTGGGGTTACCTTCTCAAATAATGGGCAACCTGGGAGTAGTTAAATAAATTTATTCCTTTGTTGTTGAGAAAAATTAGCTTTATGCAAAACTATGAAACTTACAATCTCCACCAGCCAAATATTGCATGTAGATATAGTTCTTGCATTATCATTGCTTAAAGTGTAACTATGCCAGCATATTTCATGTGCTGACCCATTTCAGGCTGCAACGTCTTAGGTTGCAGACTACTCAGACAACGAATAAGGTGCGATAGGTCGTTATTTTGCACTCAGCTATGCCGTTGGAGTTGATGGACTCATTTACCTTCGAAGCTTCCGTAGTTATCTAGTTTAGATGTCCTTCAGCCATGATTTATTTATGTAATCATACTCTTTATGAGGACTCGATAAGTGTGTGAATGAAACTCTGTTATAATTCCTTGAGTACTGTGCGTGTCAGCATTACCAATCCAAGGATGACACTGATGCATAGAGACTTGACCGTTTGAGGTCTGGTCGCTACAAAATTGGTGAGGGTGATGCGGTTCCGGTGGAGCATGTCAAGACGGTGCTATGGGGACGGAGGTGGCGCGATAGACGAGGCAAACGTCGGGGCAACTCCTCGGAGGTGGACGACGGGGCGGATGATCCGGCGGGACGATGAGGTCGATGATGGATCCTCATCTGGTGCGATGGATGAGGGACGGCAGGTGTTCCGGTGGACGACATAATCAGGGAAGAGTCTCCGGCTAGGCGGCGGTCGGGAGGCCGACGGAGGAGCGTAGGGTTTCACGGGTTTTGGCGGCCTCAGTGTATGAATGGGGGGAACGAAGGGGAAGGTAGGGGGAGCCATGGCTTAGGGACGCACTTGTCCGAAATGTAGGGTAAGTTACCAACGTACCCCTACCATTTTGACACCGCGACGTCGAGCCGACATTTCAGGCTGAGGGGTAGAAGGGGGATTTCACGTGTCTGGGCTGCGGGACCAATTTCGGATGAGGAGGGAGTTTTTGCGTGCGTCGAAATATTGGGGTAACAAGGCGTGGAGCGGGTTGAAGAGACGGGAGTTTCAAAGCAGGTGAGACAAAAGATACTCGAGCTTGAAAATTTCGGGATAACAAGGTGTGGATTCCTTGTTCGGCAGAACTAACTTAACATGTACAAAAAAACAATTCATACAAGACACAAGAGAGTCATGTCCCCTTTTACTATATTGCTATAAATTCCATTGAACAAACTACAAGAAAATGTAAAAAAAATCGGGAGAACAAGATTACCCTGTACAGTACCAAATAGATTCGCACTTCCCTCAACAACAACAAAGAGCAAATCAATTGCCACCAAAAGAAAGAGTAATGTCCCTTTTTATATGATTACAAATGCCAGGATCTCGAATTTCAATTTTTGAAATCACGTTATGTTGAATTCGAATATATCGTTAGGTGACCTTGCGGTTTATAATTGATGTAGTCGTACATTTTGATCTTCCATCATATATGAACATTTTACTCTACCCTATGAACATATATATTGTCATCTTCCATATGGACTAAATTTGAATAAATTTTCCTTATTTGAATACGATTGTCGTCAAGTTATCAATCATTTAAATATTATCTTGATAACAAAAAACATGCATATAGCAGTAATCATATTTCACTATGAACTACATGGACCATATGATCTCCAATTCAAATATTTGTATCCTTTATGTTGAATTCAAATCATAGTACATTGGTCTAGGTAGCGAGATGTTTGGGATAATCTAAACCCTGTTTTCATATGTATAATTTTTGGCTGAATTGGGACAAGTTTTGGTATAAGCTTCTTACAAAACCGGAGATTCTCTCAACAAGCCTCGTGGCTCCCAGAGGGAACGTGTCACCTCTGTGTGCAAAACGATATACGCTGCCTCCCCCCTGATTTTCTTTACAGAGGCAACATAGAACTATATGAGTGCCCTGTTAAATTTTGGAATTATTCCGGGTTCGTTTGGCCTTTTTATACATTAATTGAGTTTCTGGACATTTAATGTGCAGAATCCAAATTTGATCTGCAAGCACAAACTCCGGTGCACCAAAGTTGGTTGAAAAATCACATGTGTGTCCTTGGTTGAAATTCTACCTCCCATGCAAGAAATGAGAATGAAATTCAAACATTTGGGCATCGTGACTCGGCCGAGAACATCGAGAAACTTGGATTTTAAATTCATGTAAATCCAAAACTCGCCTGGAAATCATGAAACTTGGCATGGTGTCATGTCATGGCACTAACATGCTGTGGTAAAAAATTTGGCCGATTTGGAACAAGTTTGGGTATAAGCTTCTTGCAAACCGAAGCTTATGTCAAGAAGGCTCGTGGTTCTGAGAGGGAATGTGCCACCTTTGAGTGCGAAACAATATATGCTACCCCCCTTGAGTTTCTTTACAAAGGTAACATAGAACTACATGAGTGCCCTGTTAAATTTTGGAATTATTCCGGGTTCGTTTGGCCTTTTTTATACATTAATTGAGAATCTGGTCATTTAATGTGCATAATTCAAATGTGAACTACAAGCACATGCTTCCGTGCACCAAAGTTGGTTGAAAAATCACATTTGTGTCCTCGGGTGAATTTCTAGGTCCCATGCTAAAAATGGGAATAAAATTCAAACATCTGGGCATCGTGGCCCAGCCGAGAACATTAAGAAACTTGGTTTTAAAATTCTTGTAAATCCAAAACACGCCTGAAAATCATGAAACTTGGCATGGTGTCATGTGATGGTACTACCATGTTGTGGTAAAAAAATTGGACGAATAGGAACAAATTTTGGTACAAGCTTCTTGCAAACCGGAGCTTCTCTCAAGAAGGCTCGTGGTTCTGAGAGGGAACATGTCACCTTTGTGTGCGTAATTCAAATTTGAAATACAAGCACATGCTCTAGTGCGCCAAAGTTGGTTGAAAATCACATGTGTGTCCTCGGGTAAATTTCTAGGTCCCATGCAAGAAATGGGAATGAAATTCAAAATTCTAGGCGTCATGGCTAGCCTGGAAACATTGAGAAACTTGGTTTTTTAATTCCTGTAAATCCAAAACACGCATGAAAATCATGAAACTTGGCTTGGTGCCATGACATGGCACCAACATGCCGTGGTAATTCTGCTGTCCGATTTGCGAAGGCGCACACATTAACAATCAACAAAGTCATTTTGGAACAAGTGTTGTCACGTTACAATCGGAAACACAAGTATTATTGAAACTGTGGGTGTTCTATTTACCATTTATGTGCCGCCACGCGTCCCCTTTTTATTAGCTAGGAGGCACCGTGCAGGGTAGCTATTTGAGTACGAGAGGCGTGCGATCAGCCCCTGTGCGTGCTTATTGGGAGGAGAGCCCTTTGACCTCCATCTGCCGTCCACCTCTCACCCAAGGACTCCATTAATGGCGCCCGAGCCTCTGTTTAATGGCGTGGCTATGTCTCACTCGACTGAGATTTAAGAGAGAAAAAGAAATCTGAAAAGAAAATTCTGCACGGATCTTGATGTAAGATCCAACGGACCTATATAGCATCTACTACGACTTATAGCAAGACTGATGAATATATAAGGACGACGACAGTGGATAATAATTGTCTTACATAATTAGGAAGATAACTAGAAAAGCCACACGCGGCTACGCCCGAAATACACAAGGGCAGAAGAAGAAGGAAGACAACGATCTGGCTCGCTGATCTCTACTTTCTTGATGCGTTTGCAGGCCGCGGGAACTAGTCTCCGCGGTGAGCGGCGATGAGCTCTTTTCTGTCCTCAAGATGCTACTTGAGAGCATCCACGGATTCCTCCACCAGCCTTTGGCGCCTGATGCGGAGCATGTCATTCTCGTCCATAAGTTTCTTGACGATGATGCTGGTCCTCTTCAATAAGGCACTGGTCTCCTCCTGCTGGTCTGCACTTCGGACGATCTTCGCCCTCAGCAGGTCGCGCTCGGCCCGGAGCCTCTCATTCCCCTCCATTAGTTGCCGGATGACGCCGGTATCCTGTTCAAATGGGGCTTTCATGTCGTCCTGCAACCTCGCCCAACTAGAGATCTGATCCATCTAGATATGGACGATCGCATGCATGCACCTGTAAGACTCATTGCCTGCCTGCGAGAAATTTTACCAGGACACCGCGGCGGCGAGACATCTCTGCTGCATTCGTAGCGCGGCGGGACATCTCTACTGCTTCCGCGGGCGCGGCCGGACCAGTTTGCTGCATCAACGGTGCGGCAGGACCTCTGTGCTACTACTTCAGTGCGGCGGGACATGTCGGTTGCTTTCTCGATGAGGCGGGACATCTCTCGTGCTTCCGCTTCCATGCTCGCCTCTCTCTGGTGGTAATCTCTCGACCCAGAACTCACGCTGGCCATGGCAGACACAAGGGAAGGATGCTGAATGACTTGTTTTTTTTGGATGAGGAGTTGAGGAGGAATGTGCAGACATCTTGGCATATTTATTAGCGAGTACTAATACGCTCCTAAGTGGGAAACCGTTTAGGTTGTGATTGGTGTGAATAGGTTTGCAATTAAATATAGCGTGGTAGTAGTAGTAATTTGGAATGTGACGAGACGCAAGCTCAAAATTTATTGACGGTTCTAGTTTCGAAGTGTGGCACTATTCCTGGATGGCGTAACGTGGTCACGTGTTCTCGGCCGTGGTGTAGCATATCCCATGGTAGTTCTTTTTCTACTGCTGTGTACGTGCAACAACTGGCACCGTCAGAAACATATCTTACGGTTATTGGGGCGTTCGACAGGAATAGCCTTGTGGTGAGCTATAGTCTAGTCTTTTTTTCAGACGCATTACACCTATCTCTCGGGACTTCTCGCACGCACCATCTGTAGCTCCCTAGGTCGATGCCACCCACATACACTTGTACTCTGAGTTTAGTACGTTATATAGGAAGAGAAGAGGTGCACATACGCACTCGTCCTCTCTCACACACGCATCTGTAGCTACGAATTGTAGTGTTCTCAACCATCCGATTGACTCTATCATATGTTTCACATTCCTCCTTGGCCTTGAGATTTAGAAGTTTAAAACACGGAGGCTAAGCTGGAGGCGCGAGGTTTTGGTTAATGTGCGGGCCGCACACGGCACCAACACGACACGAGCTTCGTCTGGCTGGTGCGCAGTCGGGTGAGTTGTCCAACACAACCAGGCCCTGCTTGGTATCTGTGCCTCGACTTATGCACAGAGAAATTAGGGTTGGAGGGATTACTACTAGTAGTACTACTACTTTGATGTGTCGTGTCAACTCGCACAAGTATGAAACACTTCGTGAACAAACAAGCATATAAGCTCCCTCCGTACAAAAATACTTGTCATCAAAATGGATAAAAAGGGATGTATCAAGAACTAAAATACGTCTAGATACATATCCTTTTATCTATTTGATCACAAGTAGTACTTCTTACCCAAAGGAACTTTGTATCCAACAGACACAAAATATTCGTTTGACTGTTGGAAATTACTGATCTCATGTCAAAGTAATTGTTGCATCACCACCAAAACCCACCATCTCTTAAGCTAAAGTAGACCGAGCTAATCCCTATATTAGCATATTACTAAGATAAACAGAAGGCACTGTAGAAACATTTAGGACGTGAGCTTGTCAATTTGAATGTGGAGGGACAACAGCTTAGCCCCGGCTAGCAGCTTGGGCGGAACTGTGAAGAAGGTCAGCTCCTGCACGACGACGTTGTCGGGATCCTTGCTGCTTGTCACCTCCATTTCCACCTTGATTGCGTCGGTCGTGCCTTTGAGCTCCCCCGGTGGACCATTCACCCAGAGTTTGGCCACGTAGTGCGGTAGTGGGGACGCTGCCGCTCTGATGCAGGCGACCGACACGGTGATAGGCGCACTGATGTCAAGCACGCCGCCGACCAAGAACACGCAGGGCCGTCCTCCTCCGCGAACAGCAAGAGCCGTGGCTCCGACAGCGGCACTTGTAGCTGGAGCACCTTGTCGTACTGGATCCTATGCATGGGCATGGGATGCGCGGTGTTGATGTGGTGGGAGAGCGCCGGCGGCAGTCCTTCGTAGCCGTAGACGGGCACGGGGCATTTGCAGGGCGCGAGCGGACACATGCTCTGGTGATCAGCGAGCTTGTGGTAAGTGACGTAGAGCCCATGCTAACTCTTGAGCATGCGTTGGTTTTCCCTTGAAGGGGGAAGGGTGATGCAGCAAAGTAGCATAAGTATTTACCTCAGTTGTTGAGAACCAAGGTATCAATCCAGTAGGAGGCTCCTCAAAAGTCCCACGCACCTACACAAACAAACAAGAACCTCGCAACCAACGCGATAAAGGGGTTGTCAATCCCTTCATGGTAACTTGCAAATGTGAGATCTGATAGAGATAATAAGATAAGATAAATATTCTAGGTATTTTTATGATATAGATTGGAAAGTAAAAGATGCAAATAAAAGTAGATGGAAAACTTATATGATAAAATATAGACCCGGGGGCCATAGGTTTCACTAGTGGCTTCTCTCTAGATAGCATAAGTATTACGGTGGGTGAACAAATTACTGTCAAGCAATTGATAGAAAAGCGCATAGTTATGAGATTATCTAGGCATGATCATGTATATAGGCATCACGTCCATGACAAGTAGGTCGAAACGATTCTGCATCTACTACTATCACTCCACACATCGACCGACTCCTGCCTGCATCTAGAGTATTAGTTCAAGAAGAATAGAGTAACGCATTAAGAAAGATGACATGATGTAGAGGGATAAACTCATGCAATATGATATGAACCCCATGTTTTCATCCTCGATGGCAACAATATAATACATGCCTTGCTGCACCTACTTTCACTGGGAAAGGACATCACAAGATTGAACCCAAGCTAAGCACTTCTCCCATTGCAAGAAAGATCAATCTAGTAGGCCAAACCAAACTGATAATTCGAAGAGACTTGCAAAGATAACCAATCATACATAAAAGAATTCAGAGGAGATTCAAATATTTCTCATAGATAAACTTGATCATAAACCCACAATTCATCGGATCTCGACAAACACGGCGCAAAAAGAGTTACATAGAATAGATCTCCAAGAAGATCAAGGAGAGCTTTGTATTAAGTTCAAAGAGAGACAAGAAGCCATCTAGCTAATAACTATGGACCCGAAGGTCTGTGGTAAACTACTCACAACTCATCGGAGAGGCTATGGTGTTGATGTAGAAGCCATCCACGTTCGATTCCCCCTCCGTCGGAGCGCCGAAAAAGGCTCCAAGATGGGATCTCACGTGTACAGAAGGTTGCGGCAGTGGAAATAGGGTTTCGTGGTGCTCCTGGATGTTTTCAGGGTATGTAGATATATATAGGCGAAGGAAGTCGGTCAAGGGAGCCACGAGAGGCCCACGAGGGTGGGGGGCGCGCCCACCCCCCTAGGGCGCGCCTCCCTGCCTCGTGGCTTCCTCGTTTGCTTCTTGATGTCTACTACAAGTCTCATGGATTGCGTTTGTTCCAAAAATAACTCTCCCGAAGGTTTCATTCCATTTGGACTCCGTTTGATATTCCTTTTTTGCGAAACACTGAAATAGGCAAAAAAAACAACAATTAGGGCCGGGCCTCCAGTTAATAGATTAGTCCCAAAAATAATATAAAAGTGCTTAGTAAAGCCCATAAACATCCAAAACGGGTAATATAATAGCATGGAACAATCAAAAATTATAGATACGTTGGAGACGCATCAGCCCACAGCCTTCGTGCAGGCACTCCACCCTCACCGACGAAAGGACGGCGTCCACCACCGAGTTCCGCACGTCGAAGCCACTGTCGCGCTTGCACTTCTAGCATTGCCGCTGGTTCCCGGGGTGCTCGATGCGGCAGTCTGCACAGGCCAGGTGCCCTCCCTTGCACTGCACAAATCAATCGAACATCACATCAATCAAGAAACCTGCACCTTGCTCGATCAGCCAAATAGCCAAGGTGTATTCGAACCTCATACACTGGAGGCTTCAAGAGGAGGAGGCACAAGGGGCAGTGGATCAAGGTGAGGTCCATCGAGACCATAGAGAGCTTGATCGTCGGTCCTGTTCCGTCTGCATGAACTCGCCCTCCTCGTGCACAACCATCTCTCGCTTTAGGGCCGGGGCATTACAAAGCTTTACCATCACATGTTCATACTACTTCAAGGTGCATTAAATCAACACATGCAAGTATCAAAAGGAGAGTCACGGCATGCATGCATGCATTGTAATTAATGCATCGGTAAATGCAAATTATTGAAATATATCGAGTGCAGTGCTTTGATGTGTTGCATCAACTCGTACAACAATGAGAAGTTTGATTATCCTCTCCCTTGCGGACTGAGCTCTGATGCCTTAACTACACCTGCCTTTGGCTGTATGACAGGTGGGCCACCCACTTGTTGGGCCCACCTGTCATACACGCAAAGGAAGGAGCACTAAGTCAATGAAGCCGCGTCCCTCCCTCGCCATGAGTGTGGTGGCTAGCAGGACTAGGAGAAGCTTTCCCTACACGCTTTCCCTCCCGCACGCGGTGGACATGCAGCAGTTCAATCAGTGTCAGATGGCCAGAAGCGTATTGTAGTACTCCTCCACTGCAGTAGTACATCAATGTTCGACTTCCTGAAGAGGCGAAGAGTCAACCGCAGCCCAGACGCTCGTGTGGCAGTTTCATGTGTAGAGTAGTCTAGGATAGCGTGTACCATGCCTGTGAGCTTAAAATCGTTGGGGTCGGCTCCATGCTGTGTGGCCGTCTCGAAGCTTTTTTTACTAAAATAATCTTCTGGCCCTACCTGTCATCCTGGTGATTGTAGTTTGCACGCTCATCTGGTCAAGACAGGAATATATATTTTAATTTGTGGTGGGTAAATGTTAGAGGTTGCAGGAAATATATTGTACACTGCGGGTCTTTCAGCCAAGTTTAGAGGCAAGCATGTGGGGCTAGTGCTATGACATGTCACGTCAACTCGTACAATGAGGAGAAGATTGATTTTACTTCTACACGCCTTCTCCCTCGCCCATGCGCGCAGTGGCTCGCAGACCAGGACAAGCTTTTGCTTATAGTACCAGAACAAGCTAACGCTCCCGCTCGCGGTGGACGGACATGCAGTAGTGGATTCGATATTGTAGAAGCATTAGTAGTAACATCATTGTTTGTCTTCTTGAAGAGGCGAAGATCCAAGCGCAACCCGAACGTGGCAGTTGTGAACCTTGGAGCACGCATATAGCTAGGCTCTTGCATGAGACAAAATTGCTATGTGAGCCCACTATTATAGTACATACTTGCTAGTATAGCCCTGTAAACCAGAAAGGACTATGCCTTTCTAGAGATTTCAACAAGTGACTAGACTACACTGAGACGGAGTACATATGGAGCAAAATGAGTGAATCTGCATCGTAAATAAATATGTAGTTCTCTCGTTTTCCTCTCCGCCTTGATCGCAGTGCACAATATTGAGTATACTGACTAGTCTCTTTTTGACATGCATTTATGTTTTTTAACACAGTACAGACGCAAGCGCTCATACACACGCGCATACACTCACCCCTATGAATGCACACATGCACACCCTACCCCTATGAGCACCTCCGAAAGACTGAGCCGACACTATCGTCTTGAAATTTACGAAGTCACCATAGGCACCTCGTCGTCGACGGGAACGTCTCCTGACACGTGATAGATGCGAGCAGCAGTGCCTCCGTAGGTGCTTGAATTCCAAGGAGGGAGAGGGTAGTGGTTCTCGAGACGTTGAACAGTCAATGATGCATCCTCAATTACATGCAGAGGGAATTAATTGGAGAAGCAGAATAGAGCCAACACAATCTGAATGCAACATAGTTTGGACTCTCATATAAAGGCGCCCCACCACTCCAATCCATCTA
This sequence comes from Triticum dicoccoides, assembly GCF_002162155.2. Classification (NCBI taxonomy): domain Eukaryota; kingdom Viridiplantae; phylum Streptophyta; class Magnoliopsida; order Poales; family Poaceae; genus Triticum; species Triticum dicoccoides. The sequence continues at coordinate 335,103,221 of NC_041393.1, forward strand.
CTCCTAGTCTCTGCGCAACACTTCTCACGCCAATCCAAGACCAAGTGGCCAGAAGCCACAAGCACCTATGGAGGCGATGGACACGAGCGGCAGTTGGCTATGCCATATCATCGAAGGCGCCGTCCTGCGGCCCCGCATTGTGCAACATTTCCAGATCGTACTGCTCTAGCCCGCGCTCCCAGGTTCCTCATTGCCTGCCACCCTCATCGGCCTCCATGGTGACAAACTCTTTCAAGCCCTTGTGGCCCTGCAGGTGCCGGAGGTCATGACGAAGAATTTGCACCTCGAGGCCGCGCTCGCCGCGTAGCGCCTCGCCATGCAAGAAATCGTCGACCTGCACATCCACATCTACGAGGAAATCGTCTACATAGGCCACTACAAGGCAAGCGAGGACAAAAAGACGTTGGCCTTCTTCCAACGGCTGGAATCATTGGTCACCATTGTTCAGAAGCACGTCGACCTGGCCACGAAAGCCGCTGCTACTTAGCCGCCGTTCGGTGGGCCGGCGCCCTGAGTCGAGGAGGTGTACGTTGTCAATGGATGCATCTCTTCTTCTTGCCTCATGTAACCAGCACTGCATCGCCTCGTGGCCTTAATGTTTTATTAGTATAGTACTCCCTCTGTTCCCAAATATAAGTCTTTCTAGAGATTCCAGCAAGTCACTTCATACAGAGCAAAATGAGTGAATCTACACTCTAAAATATGTCTATATACATCCGTATGTTGTATTCCATTTGAAATAGTATCTAAAAAGGCTTATATTTAGGAACGGAGGGAGTATATGGCATTTTTATTCCAGTCGTAACGTTTTCACTGTGAGGTGGGGCTGCAGTTGAGCAAACCCACCCTGCCCACCGGGCGTCGGCCGAGTTTAGAATTGGAAGAGAGAAACGAGGGAGGAGAGCTAGCTGTAGCACAGATGCTGTTGTCATATGGGACTCGTGTTGATAGAATAGGAGTACTGAGCACTCGTACCTCTTTTTTTTTGATGGAAAAAATAGTCGTATGTCTAGTACCACTAGTTGGGTGCGTGCGACCTATAGTTGTCATCACTTTATGTCTCCTTTTCAAACCGCAACTACGCTTCACAGTACATATTTTTTCACGCATTTATCCTCCTATATGTACTCCTAGGCTATTTCCACGCGTTCCCTTTTGCCGACATGTGGGACATAGAGCATCTGGGTCGTAGTGCATGCACGACTTGGAGCATATGCCGGGGTACTTTACATTTCTGACCTCACGAATTACATGCAAACCCCGCGCATAAGAATATATAAATAAATGAACTAAAACATAAAACCAGATTATTTTCATAGAAACCGGAGCACATTCATTAAATATTGGACATAACACGTTAATAAAAAATGACCGGACCTAAACCAATCTAAGGGCCTCTTTGATTTTTCCCGCAAAAAAGGGCCTCTTTGATTCGCAGGATAGTGAAAACACAGGAATGGGGAAAGTATGATGGCGATGAACCGAGACGAGGAGAACTATAACTCAGTTAGAGGTTAGAGTTAGATTCTAACCCTGAACTAACCCTGAACAAACTCTAAACCAAAGGGGTGTATGGATGGCAGGGTTAGCTTGACAGTAAATGCTCTTTCTCAATAATTTGACTACTTTGGACCCTATTTCCTGCCGAATTTGGTGTGGCCGACCCTTGTGTGGCCTCCTCCCGCTCGCAATTGACATAAATAAACCATCTTTACAAATCAAGCATGCAAAACATGATAAATTTTACTTTGTTCGTACAAATGAGATATCCCACTTAAACATACAAGTCGTCAATCAAGCTTCACAAAAAAAATACACTCCATGAAACAAAGCATGAGCTAACTCATCACGGAAGTCATTCACTATAGGGAGGGAGCCCAAAGCCCCTCACACACCCATAGAGGAGCTCGTCATTGTCGCTCTGGAGGAAGGCTCTATAGAGCCCAAGCCCCGGGAACCCCTCCGACGCTGGCGCTTGCGAGTTGAGGTCGACACCGGCATGGGTAGCAGGGCCGCTTGATGCCGACTGCGAACTTAATCTCTGGGCCTCTAGAAATAATGCAAGCCTGAAACTTAAATACCTAGAAAGGTGAACTGAATCTCTAGTCCTCTAGAAATAATGCAAGCCTAAAACTGAAATACCTAGAAAGGTGAACTGAATCTTTGGGCCTCTAGAAATAATGCAAGCCTGAAACTGAAATACCTAGAAAGGTGAACTGAATCTTTGGGCCTCTAGAATTAATGCAAGCCTGAAACTGAAATACCTAGAAAGGTGAACTGAATCTTTGGGCCTCTAGAAATAATGCAAGACTGAAACTGAAATACCTAGAAAGGTGAACTGAATCTTTGGGCCTCTAGAAATAATGCAAGCCTGAAACTAAAATACCTAGAAAGGTGAACCGAATCTTTGGGCCTCTAGAAAGATTTATTACCTCCTTAAGAAGCGTCAAACAATTCCATGCGTGCACCACAAATAAATACCAAGTTTGATCAGGATCTACTTTTCCAAATCAGAATTAGCGCTAGAGCGAGCAAGATCAATGATATGGCTGTGAGACAAAGAAGGAACGAACAAAGTCACCCCTCTCGCGACCTGCCTGGTAGATGCGCTGCTGCCATGCACGACAGAGGGAGAAAAACGACCGGTGAAGGGGGAGCGGGGCAACCTTCGAAGGCTGGAGGGTGAGGGCGGCCGGAGTAGGGCGGCCGAGGCCGGAGGGAGAGGGCGACTGAAGGAGAGAGAGGGCGAGCGGCAGTTGGGTGGGCGGCCGGATGGGGAACAAAGAGGAGTCATGCGAGGGGGGGGGGAGAGGCTGAGGGAGCGATCTGGTACGGGCAGGGGAGATTTTTTTATTTCTCTTGTAGTGGGCCCGAGGATAACTAACCCAATTAGAACTTCTCCACCGGGCTAGTTTTTTAGCTGGGTTAGAGCAAACTAGCTCAAACTAACCCCTCCTGTTTCGATAATTTGAGGCTGTTTCAACCCAAACTAGCTCTAACTCAGGGATCCAAACAAAGAGGAGGAGTACTGTACATGCTACAGTCTGGACCATAGCACATTGTTTTTATGGCCATATCACCACATTATTTTCTACTAGTGGTTCACTTGGTTGCCGTGGTTCACACTGCTGGTTCACTAGGCTGCCGTGGTTCACACTCCTATGACATGAGTAGTAGTAGTAGGATATACTGCATCATTATTTGCTCCTTACTACGTACTTCACCGACATGTGGGAGAGCCAGCATCCGGGCCGACATGTCATGCACCAGATTAGAGTGCGGAATGGAAGGGGGGCATCACCCCGGTCGTAGCGCTAGTAATTCATGACTATAGTGAGTAGTCATATCACAAGTCTTTCCAGCAGTAACGTGCCGTCAAATCGCACAACCCGACCTTTCCAGCACTAAGCTTCAATCCGCCACTCCCTCACCCTCCTCGCCCCTCTGTCAAACCGCCTACCCTAAAACTGTCGCGTGTACTGCCCGGGAAAAGCCCCGCCCTCAACTTTTAACTATGCGAAAATAGTTTGATCTTGTTCCTTCTATATAAATACTAGTATTATATGTTTATTCACCAGTGGGATTGTTCAATGAATGGAGGGCCGGGGAGCACAAGTGAACAATACTAGTACTACTAGCAGTAAGTAGGAGTCATACAGTTAGTCACCCTAAATAGAGAGTTTCTATTCTTTAATGCCACGTACACAAATTGAAATGCTTGTTGTGGAGAGAAAAAGATAATCACTCCACTATATGTGTACGCAGGGGCCTAAGCGCTTGCTTTACTAGGGTTGCTCTCTTCATTCTCTCATCCTCTCCAGATCTAAACAAGACAGCGGTGGCGACATTTTCTCTCTGCTCACCGCTGGTCACAGATCCGGCCGGATCCCTTCGGCTGACGTGTGTAGAGGACTAAAAGGTGCATCGTTCACGCATTCATCGCCATCGAGGGAGGAAACCCACAGCTGCTGGCGGGGCTTGATCCTCTGCCCGTGCTGTTCTCTCCACACAGCGCCGGCTTGGGAGGTCCTTCGACCCTTCTTCCTCCCTGCCGTATTGTGCGCAGATCGGACCTGCAACTGCCGACATCCTAACGAACCTCAGGTACAAGTTCTTCGAAAGCGGCCTTGCTTTACTGCCCCAGCTCCCCACATGTCTGCATGAGCGTCTTTTTCTACTTCCATCAGCTCTTCCAAATCCACCTAAATTTTTAGTATTATTAGAGGTAAAGCTACTTCATGCATTCGAATGTAGGACTTGGTTCAAACAATGAAGAAAGGGGGAGAAATCGTAGCATGAATCTAGGACTTGATTCAAAGAGGAAATAACAGGGGAAAGTAGTAGAGACCGGGTACCCAACCGGTCTCTTGGTTGAAAAGGGAAATAATGGGAAAACTCAGTACAAACTGGGTAAGGAACATATCTATTATTGGTTGAAAAAGGATATAAAGTGGCGGCTGGTGGACAAGTCAAGAGAGTATGTCCAGGATTAGATTTTCTACCCTCACATAGTAAAAGGTCTCCAGGATTAGATTTGCTGCCCTCACATAGTAAAAGGTCTCCAGGATTAAATTTGCTGCCCTCACATAGTAAAAGTTCTCCAGGATTATATTTGCTGCCCTCACAAAGCATGAACAAACTCGGCATCACCACTTTATGCCTCCTTGTACGTACATTGTGTTGATGCATCCACTATCGCATGTCCTTATACCAACCTTTTGCTGTTGTTAATGTAAGGGCGCATGTAAAATGAAGCGATCACACTGTTACCTTAAGGATATGTCTAACCAGTGTTATTGTTAATCTAATGCCTCCAGTGGTATGATGCAATTAAATTGTGTTAACAAATGGTACTCCTGCTGCTTTCCCTAGTATGATAAGTAAGTTGCTTCTTTATGCTGCTGAGTGACCTAGTGTCCCCACAGTCCCATGCCCTTAAACCAACTCTTTAGTTGCTGTTGATTTACTGTATCTGGTAAACAAGCAATGCCACCATTAAAGTAATCCCATATTTGATGAATGTCATAGTTGATCGTAATGCTTCCGCTAACATGAAGCATTGCTGTACTGTCCTTGCGTGATTGCCATGAACATAATTAAGATGCTTCTTTTCATTTCGTGTATGTTTTGTATATTCTTATTGACCAGCAACTGTTTACTTTCTATCTTTTTGTGTAGATAGGGATATCCATTTCACCTTGTTGCTATTGTGACCTTTTGGTGAACTACACAAAACACTTTTTTGGGAATGAGTGTCTTGTGCAGTTCAACTAAAATGTCACGTGGGCAACATCTCTCAATTTTGGTGGAACTGCACAAAATGGTGACTGGAGCTCCCAAAATCTTCATCAAATTCTGTTGGTAATCTCGTGCAATATTTTATTAGCCTTTGCAAGATGAGTCGTCACTGTCACCACAATGGCACTTTATTTTAGTGGAACTGCACAAAAGGATAAGCAAATTATAGTTGCACCTTACATGAGCAGGACAACCAACCTTAATGTTGCTCAATTTTAGCGCAACTACTAAAGAAGAGCCTGCCAGCTCACGAGAGTAAGTACTTCTTGCTAGCTAAATGATGCAATCTTTGCTTCATTTCAGGTGAACTGCAGAAAAGGCGCATGAATTGAATCGTGGAGTTGCAGGTTGACCTCATCCGAGTGGAGTTGCAGGTTCATCAGATCGAGTCGTGGCGGCATAGGGCTCCTCACACCGGTCAGTACTATCCTTTATCAACATGATTGTGCTTTGTCACGCTATGCCAACGTTGTATTTTTTAAATAAAGTTATTCTATCGCAATCTTTTCTCGTTTTGGAAATAAAGTTTGATTCAACTAGTGCCACTATTATAGTGATTTCAAGGGATGCGTCAAAGATTGATGCTTCAGGAACATAGATAGAATTGGAGGCCAAAAGAAAGGGCCAATGTTTGTACAACCATCTCTACGGCTGCTAGAGTCCTAACACTACAAAAAAAATACACTTCCGTGATGATACATGTTTGTCACAGTAGGTCGCGTTTTTCGTCATGCATGTACATCTATGACGATTTTATGAAAGAATCAAGATAGTCATACCTGTGCTGTCGTTGAAGTGTTCCATGACATTACCAAAATTATCATCATGGAAGTGTCCACTTCCATGACGATAAATCGCGCGTCACATAAGTGCTTTCGTCAAGGGTAAACGACACGTGGCATCCACCATAACCGAACGCCATTAAGCTATCGGGTCCGGTTTTGGATCCGATAACCTGTTAACTGCCCGGACCAATGGAGATTTTCCACGTGTAAAATCATCCACGCATTGCACAGGAGGCGCCTATGAGAGGTCGACACGTGGCATGGCCCAACAGTGGCCCATTCCGGTGAAAAAGGTCGGCCCAGTAAAAATTAGCAGGCCGGCCCATATAAGGCCTACTTGTGTTAGGTCCATTTAAGCCCACAGCCCATACGAGATGTGCCAATTCGGCCCGTCAACGGCCCGTTAAAGATTTGACACCATTGCATCCCATCCTTAGTTCGATCATGCTAACAACCCGCTATATATTTGGGCTCAATATCGGCCCGATGAGATTTCGGCTTGTTAACAGCCCATTCAATGGATGGGCCAATTTTTAGGATGTACATATTTCGGCCTTTTAGCGACCCATTTAAATGTTGGGCAAATTTCTGGCCCGGTGTGTCTTTCAGCCTGTTGACGGCCCATAAATCTGATGGGCCATTTGTAGTCGGACCTGAGTTTTGGTCTTTTAGCGGCCCATTTAAGTGTTGGGCCAATTTTTGGCCCGGTGTCACTTTCAGCCTGTTGATGGCCCATAAATCAGTTGGGCATTTGTACTCGGACCTGAGTTTTTGCCTTTTAGTGACCCATTTAAGTGTTGGGCCAATTCCCGGCCCTGTGTGCCTTTCGGCCTATTAACGGACCATAAATGAGTTGGGCCATTTGTAGTCGGATCTTAGTTTTGGCCTTTTAACGGCCCATGCCCTTCATGTCGGTGTCAAAACCGGCGGATCTCGGGTAGGGGGTCCCGAACTGTGCATCTAGGCGGATGGTAATAGGAGACAAGGGACACGATGTTTTTACCCAGGTTCGGGCCCTCTCGATGGAGGTAAAACCCTACTCCTGCTTCATTGATATTGATGATATGGGTAGTACAAGAGTGGATCTACCACGAGATCAAGGAGGCTAAACCCTAGAAGCTAGCCTATGGTATGATTGTTGTAATTGTTGTTGTCCTACGGACTAAAACCCTCCAGTTTATATAGACACCGGAGAGGGCTAGGGTTACATAGAGTCGGTTACAATGGTAGGAGATCTACATATCCATATTGCCAAGCTTGCCTTCCACGCCAAGGAAAGTCCCATCTGGAAACGGGACGAAGTCTTCAATCTTGTATCTTCATAGTCTTGGAGTCCGACCGATGATGATAGTTCGGCTATCCGGACACCCCCCCCCAGTCCAGGACTCCCTCAGTAGCCCCTGAACCAGGCTTCAATGACGACGAGTCCGGCGCGCATATTGTCTTCGGCATTGCAAGGCGGGTTCCTCCTCCGAATAATTCATAGAAGATTGTGAACACCAAGATAGTGTCCGGCTCTGTAAAATAAATTCCACACACCACCGTAGAGAGAATAATATTTACACAAGTTCAATCTGCTGACGTATTTTGTGGCGTGACGTCACACCACTACCAAGCCTTTACCTGAATCATTTTTATTATACCACCTCAGCGCGTTTAGCAAAGCGGTTTCCTTGGCACGTATTGTCTTATTCCGGGATTCCCATCAATACGGACGTGGGTAACCCAACCGCACCATTGATTGTGGCGCTTGGGAGATAAGCGAGTTTTACCAGGCCGGTGGGGACGCATAGTTTTCGTCCGCCCATATATAAGGGGATAAGGATCCACCTCTTTTACCTACGCCTTCTTCCTCCTTTGCTTATCCATATCCGTGCACTCGAGCTCCAGCGCCCAAGTCCGCACATCTCACCTTGACCTTCTCCGGCCATGTCCGGAGCGGGAGGCAAGTGGATGGCCTCCTCCGTCACGGAGGGGCACATCGAGAAGCTGCGCAGCGCCGAATACTTGTCCAGCAACATCGCGCACCGGCTGCCCGACGAGGGGCAGCTCATCCCCTCCCCCAGGCCCCATGAGAGGGTGGTATTCCTTCCCCATTTCCTCCACGGACTGGGCTTCCCACTCCACCCCTTTGTCCGTGGGCTCATGTACTACTACAGCCTGGACTTCCACGATCTGGCCCCAAATTTCATCCTCAATATCTTGGCGTTTCTCGTCGTGTGCGAGGCCTTCCTCTGCATCCAGCCCCACTTTGGCTTGTGGCTAAAGACCTTCAACGTCAAGTCGAAGGTTGTGAAGGGCAGCCAAGCGGAGTGCGGAGGCGCCATGGTGGGCAAAATGCCCAACGTCACTTGGCTCGAGGGTGCCTTCGTGGAATCCATCAAAGGGTGGCAATCGGGGTGGTTCTACATCACCGAGCCGCGTGACCCTAAATGGGCAGCGGCCCCCGAATTCAGATCTGGCATCCCCATGCAGCTCAACCCCTGGAAAGAGATGGGCTTGCTTTGGGGTAGTTCGGAGGAGCTGACCGGACTCCAGTCCTGTCTCGAGACCCTGGTGAACAAGAAGCTTAAGCTTGTCAACGTGATCCAGGTCATGCTCGTCTGCCGGATTCTCCCCTGCCAGCAACGGGACTTCAATTTGTGGGAGTTTGATCCGGCACAGCACCGGACCTTGAGCGGGATCTTCGACACTACGTACGAAGCTGCCTGGAGGGTGCTGTTCAAGGGCGCTGAAGCTCCCGCATCCGCAACCGAAGATCGCGGATTTAGCACGCAGCGCCCTGCTGGCGAGGTAAGCTATGTTATCCTTTATGGGACATTCGCTTTTCATAGTTTGACTCTATGCGGGATCTGAACTCCCAATACCTTTAACAGGACTGGCAGAAGTCGTCCGAACAGGTTAGCTGCCCAGCTCCCCTTCCAGAAGACCCAGCGGACGCCCGTTTGACAGGGCTGCTGGTCCCGACACTTTACATGGTGCCGGAGAAGAAGGCCAAGAAGAAGGCCACGGGAACCCGGAGGAGTTCCCAGCGTTAGGTGGTATCGGACTAGTCGTCCGATGACTCCGAGGTGGACTCCTCCCACGAGGACGAGGAGGAGAAGAAAGAGGCCTCTCCCCCAGCGGGGGGAGAGAAGAAGAGGAAGGCCTCCCCAACAAGGGAGGCCGAAGGGTCCAAGAAGGGAAGGACCCTTCCTCCGGACTGCTCCGCCAACGTCGGCGATGGCGACGAGGAGTGGCCCTCAAGGGCCAAGCCCCTGGCAAGATCGTAAGTATCCGGACTCCTGGATGATTTATAATTTATCTTTTTGCCACGTGGTGTCTTTCTAATGCCGCATACAACCTGTAGTCCGGCCAAGGACGAATATGGATTCTTGGGCACGTCGAATATGGATTCTCTTCCGACCGCCTCCACCCCTCATGACGCTGACGACGTCGAGGTGGGATCCCAGGAAGGGACCCACCAGGAGGAGGAGGCCCCGGAGGTGCCGCAGGGTAACCTCCCGGACTATGCACCGGACTCCACACCGGAACCTGCAGTGGTTCCGGAGTCCGGCAAGCGGCCCCTTCGTAAGAAGGGCAAGACTGTGACGCCGGCGGCCTCCGTCCAACTGGAGACGCCGGATAACTTGCTGGAGGCGCTCAACGGCGCTTCCATCAAAGAAGAACACCGCACTTCATGAGTGCGGTGATTCAGAAGGTTCGGCTCGCCAAGAGCGGGCTGACTAAGCCTGCAGCAGCCTTCTAACAGGCTTTGAGGTAAGAATTTTAAGATATGTAATATAATACCGCATAGACAGTAGGCCCTGATGCTCGGTTCGGTGTTCGGAAAGAAAAGCCGGACTGAGGATCTAAAAAGATATACGCAGGAGTCTAAAAAATATGTCAATGTGGGATTGCAGGCTTCGCTGCTAACCTCTGCCGCCCTGACTGCGGAGGTCGATGCTTTGAATCAAAGCCTCGAGCGGTCCGAGAGCAAGCTCAGCCGTGCCAAGAAGCAGCTCGAGGATGAGGAAGGTGAGTAACACCTTGTTAAAGTTGTACCTTACAGAAAAGGATTTGGTTGCAAGAGAAAATAACAAAGATAACGTGGGTACTACAGGGGCCACGAACAAGCTGGCGACCCTGAAGGAGGCGATGGCCGCGGCGGAACGCAATGCGGCCGCGGAACGAGCCGGGCGAGAGAAGCAGGAGGCGTGGGTGGCGGAGGTGCAGCAAGAGCTCCAGGCTCTCGTGGAAAAACATGAGAGTTTGGAGCGCGACTCAAAGACTCGAGAGTCCGAGCTTGCATCGGCTCTTGAGAGTGCCAAAGCCGCTAAGGCCGAAGCCCACAAGGCCCTCCAGGAAGTCGAGGCGTTAAAGAAGATAGCGGCGGGTAAGGCATTTTTCATGCAAAGTAAGCATGTAAATGTGAATTACCTATTACTTACCCGCATTTGGAGCTCTCCAGGAGCGTTCGCAAATCTGCCCCACAGCGTGTCCGATGCTGCCGCATTCTATCGGGCCGAGGAGGGGAGCTCGACGGAGAAGGTCTTCTGGTCTTAGTATGCTGAGGCCGGACATCCGGTGCCCCTTAGCGACCAGCTGAAGCAGCTGGTCGAGCTCCACAAGGTGGCCGAACAGGCCATGAAGGGCCTCATAGTTCGGCTATGGCCCAAGGAGGCCATGCCTGGGAGCTACTTCGGCATGGTGCGGCGGCTGGTGGATGCGTGTCCCTGGGTTGAAGTCGTCAAGCACTCCGCCTGCATTGAAGGTGCCCGTCGGGGCCTTGCCCGTGCAAAAGTGCACTGGGGAAGGATGGACGCTGAGAAGCTTCTAACGGATGCGCCGCCGGCGGGCAAGCAGTATCGTACGCCCAAAATGTATTATAAGAGTGCCCTGAAGGGTGCCCGCATGATTGCGGGTGAGTGCTCCAAAGATGTAATATTTGAGTAGACTCACATTTTGTTATCCTGTGCGCTGAAGACTTTGTTCATATGCGCTAAGCAATGCTTGTTAATTTAAAATATTACCTTCTATGCGGCCGTTTTATCAAATCTGAGAGATGGCAAGTCGTCGGCTTCAGCCCCCATGCCACGAGGGCTGGGGTGTTCGGGATAAACTTGAGCGCTCTTGTTCCCATTTTTGGGTCCATCTAGGGAGGCGCTCAACACAACGAATGAGGCAACCGGACTTATAATGCTTGAACACTCTCACTTAGCCATAGAATTCTATCATTTTAAATTTCGGCGAAGCCCCTAGTGTTCGGAAGACCGAGTTCGGAGCGCTATCCATGCCTGGGCCGGACAAAGCCGGTTCCTCGCTCTAAGCGGCATAAGTCTTTAGGGACTCGAAAAGACCTATCGAACAGCGACCAGCTCTCGCCTTATCATGACAGTCAGTTTTAGCTTTCTCCACTGAGGCGCTCGCCCAGCTCAACCGAGGCGCAATCGCAGTGGTTCTCCTAGTGCTACCTTAGCCGATACAACGGAACGTAAGGTACCAAAACATGGGAGCCGGGCAAACCCAACTATTAACCCAAGACATGATTCAGAGCCGATGCATATAATGCTATAAGTTCGGGGTGCCGCACTTGTGAAAGTGTTCGGACTTATCACACCATAATGTGGGAAACTTAAGCCCCTGGTGTATTTAGCCGTACCAAAGTGTACGGATGCAACATGTCATAAAGAACATATGTATAAGAAAAAAATGCAATTATAAGCAAAAAGCGATGCATTGTTTATTCAAGAAATACTGCCGTGAATGCAGAACGATACAAATAGTGCGGTAAGCAAGGGATGGGACTATTAAACATGTCCCCCTCCAGGGGTAGGCTGCGGAATGGTGTATAAAATAGATTTAATGCTTGTAATGGAGACCACCTAGATACTCGTCGTAGCCTTTCTCCTTCCCTGGTTGTTGCATCGTGAGATCGGCAGGTCTACTGCCGGACAGGGCCTCTGGTGAACGGAGTCTTGTGGGTAAAAAAGAGAAAAGGAAAAAAAAAGATGACACACTTGGGAGCCCCTGGTGTGGTTGAGCCGCACTCTGGGCCTGTTGTGGTCGTGCCCCTCCCCCTATGCCCATGGTATCTCCAGGGCGTAGTGATGTACGCGAAGGACCAGTCTTGCAATTTTGCAAGGGCTGGGGTTGGGGCCGCATTTCTACGCGTGCTCGGAACGTGCCAGGTGGTCTTGTTGTAGGTTACTCCGGGCGCGTTTGGCCGTGTCCGGTCGTTTAACGGCCGGACTCAAAAATTGCCTTAAGAGGTTGCTCTGTACTTCTGCCACGAGAGCCGCTGTGTGTTCCTTCGTTCGGAGGGAGCGTTCAGTGTTTCCATTGATCGTGATGACTCCTCGAGGGCCTGGCATCTTGAGCTTGAGGTATGCATAATGCGGCACCGCATTGAACTTTGCAAACGCGGTCCATCCGAGCAGAGCGTGATAGCCGCTGTGGAACGGGACTATGTCGAAGATTAACTCCTTGCTTCAGAAGTTATCCGGGGATCCGAAGACCACTTCCAGTGTGACTGAGCATGTACAATTGGCCTCTACACCTCGTATGACACCTTTGAAGGTCGTCTTTGTGGGTTTAATCCTTGAGGGGTCTATGCCCATCTTGCGCACTGTATCCTGATAAAGCAGGTTCAGGCTGCTGCCGCCGTCCATCAGGCCTCTTGTGAGGTGAAATCCATCGACGATTGGGTCTAAAACCAATGCGGCGAATCCGCCATGGCAGATACTGGTGGGGTGGTCCCTTCAATAAAAAGTGATCGGGCAGGAGGACCATGGGTTGAACTTCGGGGCGACTGGCTCCATCGCATACACGTCCCTGAGTGCACGCTTCTGCTCCCTCTTGGGTATGTGGGTTGCGTATATCATGTTTACCGTCTGCACTTGTGGGGGGAAACCTTTTTGTCCTCTATTGTTCGGCGGTCGGGTCTCTTCCTCGTCATCGCTATGCAGCCCCTTGTCATTGTTTTCGGCAATTAACTTGCCTGCCTGCTTGAATACCCAACAATCCCTGTTGGTGTGATTAGCTGGCTTTTCGGGGGTGCCGTGTATCTGGCACGAGCGGTCGAGTATTCGGTCCAAATTGGACGGACCCGGGGTAGTTCTTTTGAATGGCTTTTTCCGCTGACCGGGTTTGGAGCCTCTGAATCCGGCGTTGACTGCCGTATCCTCAGTGTTATCACCGTTAATGCAGTGTTTGTTTTTGTTGTGACGCGACCTGCCATTGTGGTCCTTGTTATCCGGACTGCCAGAGTTTTTGCTGAGGTTGTTACTGCGGGCTAGCCAGCTGTCCTCTCCCGCGCAGAAGTGGGTCATTAGTGATGTGAGGGCTGCCATGGATTTCAGCTTTTCCTGTCCTAGGTGCCGGGCAATCCACTCGTCGCGGATGTTATGTTTGAAGGCTGCGAGAGCCTCTGCATCCGGACAGTCGACGATTTGATTTTTTCTTTGTTAAGAACCGTGTCCAGAATTGTCTGGCCGATTCGTCTGGCTGTTGAATTATGTGGCTTAGGTCATTGGTGTCTGGTGGTCGCACATATGTGCCCTGGAAGTTGTCAAGGAATGCGGCTTCCAGGTCCTCCCAACACCCAATTGATTCTGCTGGCAAGCTGTTAAGCCAATGCCGAGCTGGTCCTTTAAGCTTGAGTGGGAGGTATTTGATGGCATGAAGATCATCGCCGCGGGCCATGTGGATATGAAGGAGATAGTCTTCGATCCAAACCGCGGGGTCTGTTTTGCCATCGTAGGATTCAATATTCATGGGTTTAAATCCTTCGGGGATTTGATGATCCATTACTTCATCTGTGAAGCATAGTGGGTGTGCGGCGCCTCTATATTGGGCTATATCATGACGTAGCTCAAGCGAGCTTTGTCTACTGTGTTCGGCATGGCCGGAGTTGATGTATCCGGCGTGACAATCGTCGTCGCGCATTGTGGGGCGCCCACGTGATCCGTAGATCGATCTTGATCGTCTTGCCTTATCCTCCAATATGTCTCGCAAGTCCGGCGCATTCCCCCGTGGCTTCGTACTTTTCGAGCGGTGCCGGGGTACGGTTCTGGTGGAGGGCCTAGAGGCCTCTCTATCGCGGCCACGAGGTGGTCGGTCAGCCGTATTGTGCGCTGGTGATGCAGGTTTGTATGCCTCCTCCTCTAGTCGGGGGAGCAGCTTGTGTTTGGGGTAGCTTTTGGAGGGGCGTTCGAGTTCATGCTCTTCGGCCGCAAGGACTTCAGTCCATCTGTCGGCTAGCAGATCTTGATCAGCTTTAAGCTGTTGCTGCTTTTTCTTGAGGCTGTTCGCCGTGACCATAAGCCTGCGTTTAAAACGCTCTTGTTCGACGGGATCCTCGGGCACGACGAATTCGTCGTCGTCGAGGCTTGCCTCGTCTCCAGAGGGAGGCATGTAATTATCATCCTCTACCTCATCGTCTGCCGCTCTCTCATGAGGGTTGGCTTCTCCATCCTCCTGCACTGAATCTTGCTGGAGGGGGTTGTCTTCGGCACTCTCTCGGGTGTTGTTATCTCCGGTGCCGGAATCTCCATTCTTGTTGTGGCGGGATTTAGAGCGGCGCCGCTAACGCCGGCGCTTGGTCTGTTTCTTGGAGGAGTCTTCCTCCGCTGCATCCTCGCCATTCCCATCCTTTGGGATGTCCACCATGTATATGTCGTATGACAAGGTGGTCTTCCAGTGCCCCATAGGCGCTGGTTCTTGGTCGTCTCCGGCATCGTCGTCCATATCGTCGATGTCTTCGGAGTCGTAGTCTAGCATGTCGATTAAATCGTCGACAGTGGCTACAAAGTGGGTGGTGGGTGGGCTTTGAATTTCTTTGTCGTCCGCATCCCCTTCGTCCTGGCCGCAGTCCGGCCAGGGCTCTCCTGATAACGAGAGATACCTTAGCAAATTCAGGATGTCGCCGAAAGGTGAGTGTTGAAAGATGTCCGCAGCGGCGAACTCCATGATCGGCGCCCAATCGGATTCGATTAGAGGGGGCGCGGGAGGTTCGGAGTCCGGCGAGGAGTCCGGCACCTCGGAGTCACGAGCTTCACGAGGGACAAGGTCAGTATTCGGCTCCATCGCTGTAGGGGTTGCAGCCCCCGAGGCGGTGTCTAGCCACACATCCTCGATCTGCGCAGTTGGCTCCGAATTGGGGATCGGAGCGGACTCGTGTGCGGCCTCCAGGGCACTTTCCGGCAGCAGAGCTAAGTCATGCCCATCGTGACAGTGCGGCGCGCTTGGCTGTGGCTTGAATCCATCGAAGATCAAGTCTTCGCGGATGTCAGCCGTGAAGTTCAGACTTCCAAATCTGACCTGATGGCTAGGGGCGTAGCTTTCGATCTGCTCCAGATGGCCAAGCGAATTGGCCCGCAGTGCAAAGCCGCCGAATACGAAGATCTGTCCGGGGAGAAAAGTCTCACCCTGGACCGTGTTGTTGTTGATGATCGAAGGAGCCATCAAGCCTATCAGTGACGACACAGAGGAACTCTCAATGAAAGCACCAATGTCGGTGTCAAAACCGGCGGATCTCGGGTAGGGGGTCCCGAACTGTGCGTCTAGGCGGATGGTAACAGGAGACAAGGGACACGATGTTTTTACCCAGGTTCGGGCCCTCTCGATGGAGGTAAAACCCTACTCCTGCTTCATTGATATTGATGATCTGGGTAGTACAAGAGTGGATCTACCACGAGATCAAGGAGGCTAAACCCTAGAAGCTAGCCTATGGCATGATTGTTGTAATTGTTGTTGTCCTACGGACTAAAACCCTCCGGTTTATATAGACACCGGAGAGGGCTAGGGTTACACAGAGTCGGTTACAATGGTAGGAGATCTACATATCCGTATTGCCAAGCTTGCCTTCCACGCCAAGGAAAGTCCCATCCGGACACGGGACGAAGTCTTCAATCTTGTATCTTCATAGTCTTGGAGTCCGGCCGATGATGATAGTTCGGCTATCCGGACACCCCCCAGTCCAGGACTCCCTCAGGCCATTTGTAGTCGGATCTTAGTTTTGGCCTTTTAACGGCCCATGCCCTTCATGGTCCAATACCAGCCCGGTTTCTCTTTCAGCCTGCTAAAGGCCCACAACACAGTTGGGCCATTTACAATACGACCTGACTTTCGGCCTCTTAGTGGCCCATGCTCTTCATGGTCCAGTACAAGCCCGCTGTCTCTTTCGGCCTGCTAAAGGCCTACAGTATAGTTGGGCCATATGTAGCCCAAACTTAGTAACGGTTTGTTAACGGCCCGTGAAATAAATTGGGCCCACCTATTGCCCGCTTTGATGTGGGCCTATTAATGACCCGGGAGGTAAGAGGGCCGATCATTAACTTCCAGCTTAGTAACGGCCCATTAACTTAATGGTCCCACTAAAGTTCGTACATGTCTTTAGGCCAAATTAGATAATTTGAGCCCATTACGACGAGCAATTATGCACAGGACCAAAACTGATCAAGCAAAGGTACGGCATACAGGGAATAACGTTGCACATCCAGCATATATTACAGGAAATTACATCCACTAGGCAATCAAAGATTGATGCCAGTGCAAATAAATGAGCAGAACCTAACCATCTACAACATCACAATCTGCAACCTCAGCACAGATGACGCCCATAAGCATGTGGGCAAGTTCTTGCTGCTTTGCTACACTGTCTCTGAAAACATTGATGCCAGTGCAAATAAATGAACGTTTGGGCAACTAGCCTACACCAAATTAACACAATATGGCACAGCTATCATTAGCCAGGTAAGGTAATACGAAAGCAACATTGACACAATGAATGAATGGGCAACCAGAGAAGCACTACAATTCAGTAATGTGCGTGATATGAGATAGTACATTCATGCAGCTCAGTATGGAAAACTACCAGGCAGTTTTCCTTACAAAACTCAACATTGGCACCTTTAACATTTTGCTACAACTAATTTTAGATCAGATAAAGGTTAGATTCACGCCGATTAACAAAATACATGCTGATGTAAAAATATAGTGATATACAACATGTACTTACATCAGCATTGGAGCATAGATAATTCCCGCAAGATATTTTCCTCGAATATGATCCAAATGGAGGAAGTCTTCTATCATTTAACCTTATTTTCTAAAATAGAGATGGGTAATAAACATGTAGAAAATATGTCGGCCTTCTGGGAACAGGGGTCCCCAGACTTGCCTGCCTGCGGCCTGCGGCGTAGCTCAAGCGAAGGCCCAGTGTAGCCCAGCTTCATCAACTCAAGCTCAAGACCCTCGCGAGGGGCCAAGCCTCGCGGGGCGGATGATAGGAAGCTTCCTCAGGAGCAGCCTCATCAGGCAGGCTCACGAGGAGGCGGAGAGATCAAGGTAGGGCACCTCGCGAGGAGCCCGTGACACAAGCCATGACGATCGAGACTAGGCGGGTGTCAGGCGAGCGCCGGCCTGCGTAGTGTCCTTGTTTCCCCTTTGGTGCAGAGGGGGCAAGCACAGGCCAAGGCATCAGGCAAAGGTTACCGTTTTAGTGCAACAAGACCAAGACCAGCAGAACAGCAGGATGGAAGTCACCGTGGAGCCCAGGACGCATCACCACCAGAGTCTTTGCCAGTCGAAGACCAACTTTAGTCAGGATAAGTGTACTAGATGTTCCCCTTCAAAATGGCCAATTGTTGGCGCCCTTCCCGCTCATTATTTGGGAAGAGGCCCAGGGCCTCCCTCTATAAATAGGACTAGCCACCACAGTAGAGAGGAGAGGATCCAGATTGCGCATAGACTGGAGAGAGAGGCGAGTGAACTCACCCAAGCAGTTCATCACACTAGCTCAAGAACAGCCCCTCGTGAGGCTGTTCTCCCTTTGTATTTTTCATCATCAGCCCCTGAGGCAATCCACCACACCACACACTGGAGTAGGGTATTACACCACAATGGTGGTCTGAACCAGTATAAACCTCGTGTCCCTTGTGTGTTCTTCTTTCTAGCCTAGATTCCTTGCGAGGCTTCGAGACGTGATTTGGTAGGGGAAAGATCT
This sequence comes from Triticum dicoccoides, assembly GCF_002162155.2. Lineage (NCBI taxonomy): Eukaryota > Viridiplantae > Streptophyta > Magnoliopsida > Poales > Poaceae > Triticum > Triticum dicoccoides. The sequence continues at coordinate 335,121,290 of NC_041393.1, forward strand.
TCGTGTGCACCCCAGTGTTCAAACCTCAAGGGTCTGCCGGAACCCTAAATCCGACATTTGGCGCCCCAGGTAGGGGTGCGCCGAAATCTTTCTTCCGCTGTTCGCGTGTGATCTTCCATCGTGTCCATGGCTGACGCTCGTCGGGCTCGCGACGAGCGTGGGGCTGTTCTTGCCACCCGCTTCGCCCAGACGGCGCTCGTCGGCGGACGCCCCCGTCCTTTCCCGTCGCCTTCCGCCAATGCCGCCACCGGCCCGGCGGGGAACGAGCAGGAGGCCTCGTCCCTGCATCCTTCGGTGCGGCGGGAAGGACGCATTGCCACCCCATCGCTGACTCCAGCCGGTTCGTCGTCCCATGTCCGTCGCACCCCCACGGACGCGCATGCTGCGCTGCTCCTATCGCGTGAGCTCCTGCACTACCGTCCCGTCAATGACCTCTATGAGGACTGGCTCGCCCGCATCACCGAGCTCGTCAGCGCCGCCGGGGACTGTCCTATGCCATCTATCTCGCTGCCTCGCCCTCCATCCTGCGCAAGAGGCGTGGATCAAGAGGTGCCTCCGCCACCTCTTCCCTAAGAAGACACCTTGGCTCCAAGGCGCGCGGCCCCAGGACGAGACCCACCGCATCCGGCGCCTGCACGAGAAGAAAGGAGTTGCCAAGAAATCCCTCGCCCCCAAGAAGGTGCCCGCGTGCTCCCGGCACCGGTGCGCCATGACCGCATCCCTGCGCCACCATGTCAAGACCCCGCGCTGCTCCAAGCGGCAACGCGTGGGAATTTCCAGGAGCAAGCCCAGCACCAGCAAAGGTCACCGGTGGCCACCGCAGGCTGCCGCGCCTTCACCCCGAGCTACGTAGTGTCGCATGGCCAGGCAAGTTCAAGCATGACCTGTCCCCTCGCTACAACGGCACTGCAGACCCCGCGGAGTCCCAATGCTTTGTTCCCCAGTCATCAGCAATGTGCAAGTCACCAGGACCCTCATCGATGGCGGAGCAGGACTCAACGTCCTGTCCGTCGAGACATTCAACAACCTCCAAGTGCCATACGATCAGCTTTAGCCGACCAAGCCTTTCTCAGGAGTCACTGATGGTTCCACTGTTCTGATAGGGCAGGTTCGCTTTCCAGTCACCTTTGGGCAATGCAACAACTACCGCACCGAGCTCATTGACTTCGACGTCGCCCACATTCGCCTTCCATACAGTGCCATCCTCGGGTACCCAGCCCTGGCCAAGTTCATGGCAGTGACTCACCATGGTTACAATGTCCTCAAGATGCCAGGAAGCGGTGGAGTCATCACAGTACCCTGTGAAGAAAGGGATGCAGTGTGTTCTCTTGAGTGTGCCTTCCAAGCCGCGGCAATCGAAGACCCAGGTCACAGGAGCGGGAGCCTTCCCGAGGCAGTCCCTAAGAAGAAGAAGACTTCACCTGGCCCAAGCCGTCAGGAGGCGGGTACCTCCGGAGGCATTGCGTTAGGATCCGCGCCTGTTCAGGGGGCGCCACCCTATATCGCATAGGAAGGCGTGCCCGGCGCCCTCCTCGGGCAAGGCTCGGGGGCTCTTTCTTGGAGAGCCACCGACTTTCCCAAGGACACAAGGGAGGCGCTCGGGCACCACTTGGAGGCGTGCTTCAAGGTGCGCTTCCCTCAGGAAGGTATGAGGCAAGGAGGGCCAAACCCTCAGGAGTTCATCACAAGAAACACTCAGGAGCTACAGGAGTCAAGAGTCATGCGCGGCAGCCGCCACCTACCCGCTGCAGCCCCCCATCCTGGTGAGGATGCTGGGCTGCACATCTGCATCGATGTGCCAGGGCTCAACCGAGCCGCGTCTCAGGAGCGCCTCTGGCCTTCACGCGTGGGGTGCTGCGAGGGTCCACCTTGTCACTCGATCTCCCACCCATGTAGTCCCATCACACACCTTGTCACTCGATCTCCCACCCATGTAGTCCCATCACAATCTCCAGGGGATCTCTCTATGATAAACATACACTCTCTCCTCCCCATGTCTGCATTTTCTTCGTACGTCTCTCTCGACCTCTCTCCCTTGTTTGTCAGACCCCTCTTTGGCCACGTGCTAGGGGTCTTGCTCTCTCGGTTCCAAGCAACCACACACTATCTCCTCACCTTGCCTCCATTGTCGAAGATGCATGTGTGATATGTTTGCATAAGACACGCATGCTTTTTCTCTACTTTTATTGTGTGTTGTCCATGTCTCTTTCACACACGCACACACACTTTTTTCACTCTCTCTCTCTCTCTCTCTCTAGTTAGGGACTCTGTCACGTCTATAAGCATATGGATGTTTTGAAAAGTCAATCCTTAGAAAATTTTGACCAGGTATATGTGGAGAAAAACATTTACATCTGGAACAATCATTAGATTCATCACGACATGTACTTACTTCATACTATCATTTATCTTTGGTATTGTAGATATAAGTAATTTCTTTATAAACTTGGTCAAAGTTTCAAAAGTTTGACTTAAAAAATGTTGGAACTACATTATAGAACGGAGGGAGTAGCTCTCTCTCTCTCTCTCTGCTATCTCTCATGGGCCTCCCCTCTCACTCGAACTCTCTATACCGACGGATTATACACTCACTGTGTCAGCGTATAGCTTCGTATATTGTTTAGTTGACCGGTCAACTAATCCACATGCTGCCTTGTCAGCTCGTGTTCTGTATCTTCATGTGCTGGCCCATGTGGCAGTGGGTGAAAATAAGTAAACTAGAGGCCCATCTGACACATGGTGAAGTAAACAAAGTTGAAACCACTCGGGGTAGCACCCCGCACGCTAGTAAATTGAGGGCGCATTGAGGACACAGTTCCTGCACGCGAAGGACGCACTCGCGCACAATTCACCACTGCACGGTGGCATGCACAGAAGGACGCACTCACGCACACCCAGCACACAACACACACCAGCACACGTGTACACCGGCGTCGCAGCCGGTTGAGATGGACGGCGAGGCAGCCAACAAGCGGAGGCGGCTCGAGCCAAAACCGCATCCGGCGAACCTGGACTTCATCAGCAGCCTCGCCCCACGACATGCTGCTTGTCATCATCGGCCTCCTCCCCACCAAATTTGCCGTGCGGACCGCCCTGCTCTCCCCGCGGTGGCGCCCCCTCTAGCGTTGCGTCCCCCTCATCCTCACTGTCGGTTGCTGCCTCTGCGATGGGGATTGCAAACGCATGGCCTCAGTCCCCAAGATCCTTTCGTTGCACCCTGGGCCAGCCAGACGCCTTGACATCCGCATGTTCAGTACGATCTGCAAGGTCCAACCCAAGTTCGACGAGTGGTTCTTATCCCCCGCCCTAGATCAGCTCGAGGAGCTCAGCATTGAAGCTGGACGATGTCGCTCTGTGCCACCATGCGTGCTCCGCCTCACGCCAATGCTACGCCGTGCCAGCTTCAGCTCCTGCTATCTTCCCCAGATTAATGACGCGCCCGCCCTTCTTCTCCCTCAACTCAAGTAGCTCGACCTCTTCGACATTGCCATCTTGAAGAAGGCTATGGAGCACCTGCTCCACAGCTGTACTGCACTCGAGTACCTACGTCTTGAGCATATTAACGGGTTCATTAGCCTCCACATCGCCTCGACGAATCTCCGATGGGTTTACGTGTCTTGCTGGCCCCGCAACAAGACATCAATTGGGAAGATATCACTCCAGCTGTTCCACGTTATTGTCATTGAGAATGCGCCTTTCCTCGAGAGATTGCTTATATCGGATCTAGAAGGTCCAACAAAAATCAGGGTCATTGACGCGCCGAAATTGATAGTGTTGGTGTACTTGTTTGCCAAATTCTCCGAACGCTTTATTGGATCCGTAATCGTTCAGGTACAACACTCATCTTCTTCTCCGTCTTCTTGAAATTCACATTTTTAAATTTCTTCTTGATGTATTTATGACCGTCTTCTAGAAAATGATTCCCACAAGCTTGACCCAGTCCATGCGCATAGTGAAGATCTTAGCACAAAATCTATCGGCCCCAATCTAGATCAAGTTGTTGGATTCCTTACATGCTTTCCGTGCATGGAGAAGCTACTCATCGAGGTGAAACTTCTTTCCTATAAGTAAACGGTAATCACAACGTAGCTCAATTTTTTCATAATTTTCCCAAATTACGATGACAAGTGTAGTGTTCAAAACTGCATCTACACACTGCACCAAAAGAAATGTTTTTAGTATTTTTTCTCACGTGATCACCTGCATCGTTTTTATGCTGTACTACTATAGTAGCCTAGGCTAGTCATAGTGGAAAGTAACTTAGACTACTCCTGTAACTCTATGGTTACCCTAAGAGCAAGTACTACCTCCATCCTGGTTTACTCTTCCAATTTTGTAGTATCAAAATTTGACCATAGATTTAACTGAAAAAATGTTAATGCATGTCACTAAGAACTATATTGTTGGATTCGTATTTGAACATAATTTCAAATGGTGTAATTTTTAGTGACATGCATTGGCATTTTCTTAGGTAAATCTATGGTCAAAATTTTATACTAAATACGAGGTAGTATTCGCTCCGTCCCAAAATTCTTGTCTTACATTTGTTTAGATACAGATGTATCTAACACTAAAATGTAACTAGATACATCCGTATTTAGACAAATTTAAGACAAGAATTTTGGGACGGAGGGAGTAAAAAAGTGGGCTATGTAGGCCAAAACATGTGCCAAATTCACTTGTGATGAATTTGGCATCGATGCCCCTCCATTGCTCACCTGGTGCCCCAATGTAGATCACCTACTTTGCTCCGGTGCCAAATTAACTCACGCAATGAAAAAACACTGTGTGGGAGAGAGAGAGGACTAAGGAAATAAAAAAACACTTGTTTGGGAGAGTGAGAGGCTGGTGTAGTTGGTTTGATTGATTTGTTTATACATGTGGGTCTGTGTGCACAGCGATGCCAACTCTCTCACATCGCGAGAGCGGTGCCAAAATCTTTTGATTTAACATCGATGCGTATTATGTGGCATACTTTTGCGAAATATGGCATCGGCCACATAGTGGAAGGCAACAAATGCCCAAGCTCTTCACATGCTCCTAGTTAAATCAGAGGAAATAGAAAGAGAGAGAGAGAGAGAGAGAGAGAGAGAGAGAAAGTGAAAAAATATCACTAGCCAGCCAACCTATCGTATGAGCGAATGATATTGGTACCTCTTGATGACCCGGCAATCTTATATAGCCAGCTGCTCTAATATGTTCTCTTATTTTGCAGATAAAAAAAGACCCGAAAGTGAAAAATGTGTTGCACTATAACAATCTCATCGAATGCCTTGATCTCCATCTTACAGAAATTAATTTGATCGACTACCGAGGCAGCACATCTGAGATTAAATTGTCCAGGTTATTTGTTCTGGAGGCAAGTGTGCTCAAGGTAATGAGGTTTGGTGTTCTCTGGCGCAACAATGAATGGCGTGCTGATCACCGCAAGCGTCTAAGCCTAAATGACAAAGTCTCCGCAGAAGCTGAATTTGTTTTTGAAACATCAAGTGGCCAAAGACTCGAAAACTTATTTGCCCATTAGTGACTTGTTTGGGCGGTGGATTTTAGTTTGTACGATAATGCTGCATCCACCTAAAGTAACGAAAGTTCTTACGTAAACTTCCTAGTAATTCCCTCTTCGTAGGTGCAACATTACTCCTAACATTTATAATATCAGTTTGAAACTTGTAATATTGCCGTGTCCTATTCCCGTGTTTTCAAAATCCTACAAATCAAATAGGTCCTGATTTGGTGATGATGTTGTGCCTCCCATCTTTCACCAATAGCCGTCGGATCTAGATCAAGTGCATACAAACCAAGCTTCTCGATTTTTGCAAAAAGATGCCCGCACTTGTTCCCTTTTTACAAACAACTCCTTGTCTCTCACAATCAGCCTTATCTCCTCCCCACCACATCTAGAAGGCCGTGGAAAAATCTAGCGCGATGGCCGCTGCCGGCACCGTCCACCACCAATCTTGGTGTTCCGTGCAATGCACGGGCATCTACGCACGGGAAATTATGTCGAACAGGCCTAGTTGTAAGTAGGCTAGCTCTACAGCCATGATGATAGTGACTGCAGACAGTGAGGCTGACTATGGTATGCGAACATGGCGCCTATACTCAGGTGTCATCTCCGGCGCAGGGTCTTGTCACTTCACTGTGAGGAGCAGCATGTAATAATTTGACCAATGGGTAGTACAGTGCTAGTACTCCTACTACTACATTGGTAGTACTACTACTAGTACTAGTAGCACCACCGTCTGGATTTAGGAGTACTACCATGTCCATCTGGATTTTAGTATTAGACTAGCAATATCTAGTAATGCATGTCACAAAAAATGTACTACTCCCTCTGTAAATAAATACATTGTGTTTTATTCCTATCAGCGAGAGAACTTAATGTCTTTTTGCTAACTAGAGTACTAATAGGATTACATGCAATGAACTAAACATTGCATGTCATGTTTGGTAGTTATGTCACGAAATAAGAAACAAGGAGGGAGTTAATGCACCGTGCCTAAGTGTTTTGGGATTATTTGGTTTTTGTAAGGTGACTTACACAACATTTTTGTTTACATGCATTAACATTTTATTTGTTAAATCAAAGGTCAAAACTTGGCGCAAAATGCAAAGGGGACCAATAAACCAGTAAACATCAAACTTCTCTCGTTTGGCCCCAACTAGAGGTCCGGTGAGATGACTATACTGCACCGACACAGAGGAGGATGCAGCTTCATTGACTTACAGCAACTGCCTTTGGGTGAATGACACGTGGGCCCAAGGGGTGGCTAGCCCACCTATCATACAGCCAAAGCCAGGTGCAGTAGAGGGCCGAGGAGTAGTACGAAATCCTACGCACCTACGCACGCTAACCAAGGGCAAGAGTGATCACTCGAGTCACAGATCAGTTGACTAGAAGCTAAGCTAGACCCATGGAGGCGATGAGTGCGAGCATCAGCCGGCTGCGCCAGATGGTCCACGACGCCGGCCTGCGGCCCAGCACCGAGGAACGTCTCCAGGTAGTATTGCTTGAGGCCACTAGGGCGAGGGGCCGCTTGGACGACAGCTTCGTCTCCTTGTTCGATGAGGTCCTCGTTGGTTTCCTCGACAAGTTCACCGTCGTCAAGAAGCTCACAGACGACTTTGACGTACGCCTCCAGCCGACGCGCCCAGGCTCTGTGATGCCCACCACCCTCAACGGCCACTATGGTGACAACCTCTTAGACACACTAGTGGCCCTGCGACTGCCCGCCCTCGTGCTGGAGAATGTCCACCTCGAGGTCGCGCTCGCCGCGCAGCGCCTGGCGCAGCAAGACACCATCGACATAATCACCCACATCTACGCGCGAATTGTCCACAACGACTATTACATGCAAGAGGAGGATGATAGGATGCTGGCCTTCTTGGACCGCAGGGCAACCTTGGATGACATTGTTCAGAAGCACGTTGAGCTCGCCGCCAGCAACGCTGCTCCTCACACGTCGGTTGGTGACCCGGAGCACTAGGGCGTGAGGATGTCGTTGATGGATCCGTATGTATTTTTATCTTTCCGTCAAATCCATGTAGTAGTATATGATACTACTAGTAATTATCTTACCTTTTGCATCAACTTCATAATTTTCGTACGTACTCCATGCATGAACGGCGCCAGAACCAAACTTCTCATTACTCTAGGCAAAATCGCTATTTTCTATCTATCGGCCGCGCCATGGAGCAGAACCAAATTTTACAAGTTACGAGTTCAAAAGGAAAAGCCTGTCGTGTTCGCGTCGCACCCCCACACGGTTGGTCTGGCATGCCACTCAAGCAGGAATGCGTGTGGTGTTGCATTTTCACTTACAAGTGGGACCGCAGTTGAGCAAACTAACTATCGGCAAACCCCCACCCCGCCCACCGTGTGATGGCTGAGAAAACAGGAGGGAGAAGAGATGGCTGTAGCACTGAATCCAAGAAAATTGGTGTCGGATGGGACTCGTGTGGGTGGCGTGTGCCGTACTGCTAGACGTGAATGCTAGTTATGGCCCATGCCACCCCACTATATCGAGCCTATATCGAGGTATGTAGAACAAATTTCCTGCAGTCCATGCTCAGCCCTCCTCTATCTCTTGTCCCAGCCAGCCAGCGGACGCGCGGAGCCCATCGTCTGTTTGCTCACATGCGGTCCCACATGTCAGTGAAAACACAAGAGGACCCACTGAACCTGCACATCTTTCACCTCGACGTGCTGGTGATGAAAAACAAATCCAATAAAGATCTTCGGTGGCTGCTTTTGGAGTTACTCAAGAGTAGTAAGATTTTATTTACAGTTTTACCCAAGATGCACATCTCGTGGCTTCAACTACCACTCTATTTTCTTTCATGACACGACCTGGATGCTAGATGTCCCACGTGTCGACAAAAGGAGGAAGAACCCGACCAAATCTTTGGTTGTGCTCTCGGATTAGACTAGTTGTGCTAACTAATTTTTTTTATTGTGTACTCCCTCCGTTCAAAATACTTGACTTCCATTTGTCCAAAAAGGGATGTACCTATATACTAAAACATGTCTAGATACATATATATTTTTACAAATAGAAGGCATGTATTGTGCAACGGAGGGAGTAGAATGGATGCAAGTTTTTATATTGGGAAGAAGAGTACATCCATATATTGATAGAGAGTTGGAGTTGGTCTTACAAGTGGGACCGCAGTTGAGGAAACCGACTATCGGCAAACCCCCACCTCGCCCGCGGCGCGATGGCTGAAGTTAGAGAAACGATGAGGTTGAAGAGATTGCTCTAGCACGGAGTCCAAGAAATAATATGGTGTCAGATGGATGTCGTGGTGGTGGCGTGTGCCGTACTGCTGGACGTGAATGCTTGTTGTGGCCCATGCCACCCTACTACTCCTACTACTTACTATATACTACTAGTATCGAGGATTCGAGGTGCTGGTTACGTACATCGAACACATATTAACATATGGCTATAGTAAAAACACCCGCCCGACGCGTGAAGCATGTGAAGCTAGTACAAATAGTGTACTACTATTGTTGATTGGCCTCATCCAATAACCTGTTGCAATGCACGTACAATTATGTATTCGGAAAATATTTTTTTGCCTCGTCGCACCACTTACTCAGAGAAGCGACTCGAAAGCCATTCATAAATTTAGTAAGTTTATCATAGGCATATCATTTTATTACATACAACAGGTCATCAACCCACATCGACAATGAGGATACACTATAAATACTACAGTTTCACCACACAACAAATAACAAGCAATGAAATGAACTTCAACTCAACCATTCCTCGGCGTTCGAAACGCTTGTTTTGAACCACAAGTGATTCTCTAGGATGGGCCATCCATTGTTGATCTGGAGACCAATGCAGGACTGATCATCCAGGATGAAGCGGACTACTATATCAGTACCAGGGTAGGGAACCACCCAAATGTTCGAGGTATAGACACAGTTGCTTCTCATAAATGGTACTACTCGTCCGCAGCAGTTGGATCGCCTTTCACCATCATCAGATAGTTTTGTCCAAGGAAGAGTGAGTTTTCTCCAAGACTATCAATTATATACCAGGGCGAAGGTATTGGCGCTAGCACACTAGTATCCATCCCGAATACCATGCAACGGGTGTTGGAATAGGTCCGAAGAGTGCGACCATGGGAGACAACACGTGCTCCCTCAGTAGTAACAAACTCAGTGTGCTGTATACACACAAGAATAGGTGATCCATCGGAATTAGTTGCCAGGCGCCACTAAGTATATATGTTCTACTCGTCCTCATGCTCATGATCATCACCATCGTCATCTCCCCCTTGGTTATAAAAAATTTCAAGTATAGGTGGTGGAATGTTCACAGGACCTTGGAAACACAAGAAGAAGGTTAATTAGTAAAGGGAAACTTGCTAACCCGCATGCATGTGGACGAAACAATTATAATTACGGTGGAAGACAAACGTACCAAAATCATAAGGATTCCATGCAAAAACAGTGCCACGAGTGGTGGCAGCAAACACAAGGCCCTCGTATTGAATTGCATCACACTACTCATCCGTGTACAGAAACTGATTTTTGAGCAATATCCATCCAGTCAAACCACGAAGGACGGCAACAAGCTTGTCGAAGATAGTAACAACTTCATAGTTTTTGTAATTCCAAGAGCGGTTGGGAACTCGACAAATTGCTATCTTCCATAGAAGACAGTCACCATGATCGTATTTGAACGTGCGTACAATACCGGTGTGCTCAACCTCTAGGCAGTATGCTGAGACTTTTGGAACTGGAACCCGGTCACGAGTGTACACATTCACAAGTTCCCACTTGCAGTTGGACCCAATATAAACAACCCAATCTCCATTTGCGCCTGCCCAAGCCTTGCCCTCAAGCGATGGCATCTTAACATCATATGTATCATTATCAAGCGGCATCAACTTGCACAGGGCGAGGCCTCTGTCATCCCGGCGCCAGTCATCAGGGTCATGGTGAAGAAGACAGGGGAGATCAAACCGCTCCTTGACTCTTGGGTTCCTTGTAATGATGTTATTAGTTGAGTCGAGAATGGGCTTGAACGAACCTGCCATGCTAGCCAAGGTGATGACGTTGCACCGATCAATGAGTTCCTCCACCACGTCATCTTTCAGATCGGGGCAAGAATAACGAGATTGTTTCCGGCCTGTTCCCTCCATGGAGAAGATGATCGAACAATGGCAGAAGAAAGGGTGAAGGGCTGGAGGAAAACGGAGGACGGAGAGGAAGAGCGTGCGACAGTAGTTCCAAATCGAGAGGGAAAGGCGAAGAGTCGGTGAACGGTAACCAGTTTGCCACGGTTCACGAAGAGGCGCCCCGGCCTACATGTCCGTTCGGAAATACTACTACTCGCCGTCGTCTCACTGATATGTTGGAACGGGACCACATGTCAACGAAACATGATGTGTAATTTCTCGTGCAAAATGCGATCTGGCCGCGTTGGCCCGAGGTGCCGCATTAATTATCGACCTTTATTATTTTAATGGTGTGTCGTTCAGTTTTGAAGCACGACTAACTGGTACTGTACGCATTGAAAATATAAACTACTCTACCACTACTCCACCTCCAGTACTAGTAGTATAAAAAAGATATATAGGCTGGAGCTTCAGCGCTTTCTTGCTAAGGGCTGCCCACTTGCTTCTCACACTACCACCCTCTCTCCAGATCTAAAAAGACGGCCTCTCTCTACCTCCTCACTGGTGGTCACAGATCTGCCGGGGAAGAAAAGGACGTGCAGCATTGACGCACTCGTCGTCGGCGAGCGAGGTCACGCACTGACGACAAGGCCGTCCTCTCAAAGCTAGCGCCCGCGCGGGATGGCCTCAGTCCCCAAGCTCGCTGCCGTAGTGTGTGAGGAGGACGACGACCACGAGCGAAGCCACTTCTCGCCGACCCTCAGGTATGCTACCTCTTTTCGAACCATACCCTTGTTCTATTTCCCCATCTGCCACGTCATTGCATGTGGATATTTTTCCACTCCACCATCTTCCCAATTTGCTATCCGCTGCTCTGCTGGCCACGTAGACGAAAACCATAATTTGCACTATTAAAGGAAACCCTACTTCATGCAGACTAATCCATGTCTAGGTTGAATAAGGAAAGGAAGGGAGACTGTACTGTCCAAGAGAGTAGGCATCGAACCAGCATCTAGGTTGAAAAGGGGAAAATCAGTAGCTAAGGAACGAGTCTCGTGTCTCTTGGTTGAAGAAGGGTAGAAAGGCATGACAACGCAATAGAGAATGACCAGGTCGATCGGTTTGTTGTCCTCACATAGGAAAAAGGTGGCTAAAGAGAACAAAAATGGGACGTAATCCACATATGCTGCCTGGATATTTGTTGCTCTGGACAACCATACCTTCCTCACCACTCTACGTCTGTGGAGGTACATCGTACTGGTGCGCCCACTGTCCGAATGGGCCTTCCATGCTCTTATTGCCACTTTTTTTGCTGTTAGTATAATGCCAGCAGTCAAGTCAAGCAATGCTACAGCTAAAGTGATGCCACATTCAACTAATGCCGCTCTCAGTCTAATGCCACCGATAAATTTAAGCAATGCCATTTAATGTCACTGGATTATTTCAGGGTTAGCTGTTGATTGTGGATGTATTAAAGATTTTTCAGCTAAGGCATTCTAATTATGTTGCATAGCCAGTATACCAACGATGAAACTTGTTACTACCTTTAGATTTTTGCACTGTTAATGCTTATAGATTACATACCTCACTTTCATGAGATAAGTTAATTTTTTTGTACAGTGTCACCAAAATGCCAAGGTGCTGATGTCATTTTATAATGGTTAAACTGCACAAACAATTATGAAGACAAGAGGAAAGGTCAAGAGTGGGCACTTCCTCCTCCGGCTGTTCTCTTGATGCGTTCGATCAAGTTTTTATGTTTGATCGATTATCAAGATTGTGATAGCAATTTTTAAGGTCCCCCCGAGTTTGAAATGATATTTACCTTGGAGGTACATGGTTTGCAATTTTTTTATACTATCATTAGTTAATAATGCTAGTTACCTTCAGACTTTTGTATTTGGTTTAATGCTCATGCACAGCTAGTATACCAATACTGAAACTTGTTACCTTTACATTTTGTATTGTTAATTCTTATAGGAACCTTTCAGTGCTAGAGTTTATTGAAATCTGTTCAGTAAAACCATTGTACTGTACCCTGTAATAAACTAACTACTCTACTGTTGCACTAGCCACTGGATTAGTGTATATTTGCAGTATTCGAATGGTGTTGCATTAGCGTATGGACATAAATAAAGTGTGGCAAGCTTTCCCAGATATGTGCTCAAGAAAACTACTACCTGTTTTTCTAAATACTAGACATTTGGATACTTTAAATTGAACCGCGAAAACCTCTTATACTAAGGAACAGAGGGTATAGAGTTCACTCAAATTATCCCGGTAAAGCTAGTCACACCTTTGTTAAAATTAATGTTCATTATGTTATCGGAGGAGGTCTGTATGTTTGTCTCTAATGCCTGTCGACTACATACCTGACATCATGTTGTAATGTTAAGTCATTTCCTTTTGTACAGTGTCACTGAATTGTCAAGGCGGTGATGGCATTTTATTTTAGTAGAACTACACAAAATTTGCTTAAAAGAAGAGGAAAGGTCAGGAATGGCTCTGTTTTTCAGAAAAAACTATGTATGCCTTCCTGACATCAGCCGTTGTTGCTTTATTTATTCCTTCAAACAGGTGGTTAGAAATAGTCTTGCTACCTTTTCCCATTAAGAAATTGGAATGCTTATATTTGTGAGTTTATGCTTCAACTAGTGCCACTTTTATAGTAATCACACTTTCAATATCTATGCAAACAGGATGCTCGATTTTAGTGGAACTGCACAAAAAGTCCAACTGGTTCAACATTAGGAGCATGTTTTTTTCCAAACCTTTATATCCAATTGGTGGCACTATGAGCTGTTCATTACGAAGGTACATGGTTTGCTACTATCTTGCTACTCTTTTTGTACTGTCATTAGATAGTAATACTAGTGGTTTGCATGTGAATTTATTGGCAGGATGGACCTACATTGGAGGTGCAGGACAGGATTCAATGATTGGATGCTCAATTTCGGTTGTATCGATTTCACCTCTTCCATCACTGCGAACATGGATATCCTTGGTCTGATGAAGAATAGGCGCTATATTTCTGCTCTGAACCAGCAAATCAATTCAGTATGAAATTGTCCAGGGCAAAACATAACTGTATCAGATTGTCCAGTGCACAACATGATAGATGCTAAGCGGAAGAGACATGTTTAAACCGAAAATACATGGTGTGGTATATGTCTACTAGTTACTTGATATTTGTGCAGACAGAGATATCTGCCCGTTGCTATTTGGCAAACAAATAAAGTGTCTGCAATTTTGGTTGAACTGCATAAGAGAATAGTATAGTCACTGAATGCAGTGCCATTTGAAAATAGACACAGAAAGATTGGATAGTCACCTCATGGACTGCAGAAAAGTAGTAATGTACTATTTATTGTCCAACACTAGGTGCTTCATTGCTTTGGTCTGATTATACAATGGGTATCATTTTGTCTAAGTTAAATTTTGTATTCCGAAAATAGTCTCGCAGTGTGATCGAGAGAAGACCAAATCATATTGCAGTGGATGTTCCTCCATCATGTATAGTTCATTCTCATGGTTCCAGTTGTTGGTGAAACCACTTACGTTTGCAAGAGGAATTGTAGACTGCACAAACAAATTTGTCTTTCAGTCTGTACTGAATGTCAGCCAAGAGAAGCATCCATGTTAGTAGGAAGAACAGATGTTCTTTCTAGATCTTTGCTTTTGGAGCTACATATTTGTATATGATTTGTGAATCACTGAGATGCATTAACATTTTGATCTTATGTATGGGAATCATACTAGTTAGTTTTAGTTGCGACGCCAGATCCGAAGTGGCTGATCTTTGCTTTTGGAGCTACATATTTGTATACGATCTGTGAATCATTGAGATGCGTTAACAGTTACTTATTTCTGTTCGCTCAATGTTTACAAGTTACTGATCGATCACTAGCTAGCCTACAAATGCGCTCCTGGCAGTTTTATTTGTGACGCAAGATGCGAAGTGGCATTTTTTTGAATAAAAATGACTATCTCTGAAGAAACTGACAAGCTACACTATCGATCCTACACAGATAAATAGCGGAACATGCACGTACTACCTCCTTTCTGGTTTACAGGGCTCAAAGAAACGACCCACTCGATCCTACACGAATAAATAGCGGATCATGCACGTACTAGTACTTCCTTTCAGGTTTACAGGGCTTAATTCAAACCTCTCACCAACCAAGGTACTCGCCCCGTCGGGGTTTATTAGTCCCGTGAGCAAAGCAGCAAGACCAAGGCATGGCAATAATTAACAACATGCAGAAGTTTAAGCCTAATTAATTCCAGCGATTTAACTGGCTGCATGCGTGCCCTCGGCTGCGACTCGTTGCATGCTACTCCGTGTACTGGCAGCGAGCGATTCTAAGTGCCTGCATGCAGCTGGCCGTAATTAAGGTAGCTAACTGATGTGAAAAAAGATGCGCTTTAATTGTTGTGGGCTTTTTAAATCCGTGGAATCATTATTGACGAGGGAGATTATTCGAGTGCACTCGTTTGACCGCCATGCCGGCGTGCGACCCAGACGGGACAGGACGGCACAGTCATAATTTCAGTTTCTCTAGTTTTCCATGACAAGCTGGCGCGCTAAGCCATTATGCATTGAATTCTGATGACCGTCGCGCTACCTTCCGCCTATAAGTACTGTTTCCCGGGCTTCTTCGGTGGCACCGTGACCCAACTCGCCATGTCCTCATAAGCCCTCACCGGCCCGACGTTGCTCGCCATGTCCTCATAAGCCCTCACCGGCCCGACGTTGCTCGCCACGTCCGCGATGCCCCCGCCCGTCCGCGGTAGGCGATGCCAGAGGCGGTCACCGCCGGAACTAGTGTTCGGTTTTTCACCAGAAGGCAGACGGAGGGAGGAGGCATTCTATATGCCTTTAGATGGCAATGCGGAGATTGAGGAGTTGTTCAAGCGCGACCGCCTAGCAGAGGAGCAGGAGTTGTTGGAGCGCGACCGCCTGACGGAGGAGCAGCGTATCACCGATTTGCGCCACTAGCGGGACATGGAGCAGCAGCGCACCGACGCTCTGAGTCACGAGTAGAGCACCCACAACTGGGCCGACTACGTGGAGGCCGGCGCCCAGCAAATAGCCCTGGAGGCTGTCGGGCACGCACGCGTTCACGATGCTGATTTTTACTACCAGCTCGTCAAGTGGGTTTCCCGAATGGAAGCCGAAGCTTCGGTGGACCACGCCGGCATGGAAAGGGCCAACGCGTGCGAGCAACGCGCCCTATCGCGCCTCTTGCAAGTCCGAGGCGAGGCGCAGGACGCCAGTGCTGGCGTTTAGCGTGTACCACAGATGGCGGCCAGAATCGTCTAGTTAGCTAAGAGTAAGTTAGTACTTGTACGCTACTAGAGTATTAGTGGGAGTAGATAGTTAACTTGGCTATGATGGTTGTCAACGTGGAAGTTCAGTACTCTATATGTGGATCAGACCTGTTACTTTGCTCTGAAAGTTGAACTTTCCGTTTGAACATATGGAATGGGCTGATATTTTTTTAAATGGGTTGTATTTGTCCTCCAGGGGTTTAGAGGCTGACTTGTGGGCCTACCAAGTTGACGCGTACAAAACCAGGAGATGATTGTACATGGAGAGGATGATAGCAGGGACCCGCCAAGGTCATGGCAGTACGCAAGCAAGTGCCCCTTATTTCAAGCCAATAAAAAAATGGCTCCTCCTAGTGGATTTCTGACATCTGGGTCCCATGCCATTGTCAACGTAGTTAATAACTGAGAGAATTGCACAACGAGCGGCTGACACCAGGGACCCAGCAGCTCGCCCAATTATTTTTGTTTTGGGTTAATTTGATAAATGCCACTCCAATTCTTGTGTATCCGAGAAATGCCACTGCAATTTCCAAACTTTGAAAAATGCCATTTCATGCCATTTCTAGTGGCATTTTTCGAAGTTTGGAGTGGCATTTTTCAAAGTTTGCAAACTGCCGTGGCATTTTTCAAAGTTTGCAAAAATTGCAGTGGCATTTTTCAAAGTTTGGAAATTGCAGTGGCATTTTTATGAATCGCCATAATTGGAGTGGTATTTATCTAATTTGTTTTTGAGACGGAAGCATGGTGTCAACTGGGCTGTGCGGGACACTCTGGCCTGTCTAGACAACCTTTTCTTTTATGTTTACCACAGACCAGCCCAGTAGTTTTTTTTTCTTTTTGAAAATCGCTAGCCCAGTTTTTTTGTGATTTGTCAAGTAAGTCGCTTTATCAGGCCTGTTGGGCTGCAAATCTTTCAAGACGAGGAGAACTTCATTCGGCTGGCCGAGAAAATGGCCTATCAGTAATGAGAAATGGGTTGTACATTTATAAAACACATCAAACCAACAATTAGTTTCAAATATCTTTTTTTCATTTCGAGATTTTAAATTGCATTGATTTTTATGCGTGGACAATTTATTGGATTTTATATTGATATACATTTATTTTTAAAATTAGTCCGAATGTGACTCGAAATTTCGGGATTAAAAACAGTTCAGACCGCACTGACATATGCAAAAAAATTATACTTTTTTAACCGTGCCCACAATATGGACTGTAATGCTAACAAAAAGAATATGGGCTCCAAAAAACCCCGTAAGAATTAGTAAATGGGTTGTAAGTTATTTGAAATAATGGCAGATGGCCTGTATGCTATTTTCCACAGATTTGAGGCTTTCCACAGATGGCCTGTATACTGTTGGATGTCCATCCAACGGCCGTCGTGCTTCTTCAATCTCCGCTCTTCCTGCTCCAGCCGCTCAAACAAGCGCTGGCGGGACTGCCTGCTCCCTCCTCCCCGCGGCCGGTTGTGCTGCCGCACAGGCCTCACCGCCCCACCGTACTCCCATTGCTGGCCTAGCCATCCCTCTACTCACCCACACCTGCTGTTATTCTCCGGCGACGGCAGACGAACCAGTAAACCCTCATACAGTTGTACTCCCCTCCGTGTGGGAAACAACTGCCGAGTCTTCCCTGCCTCCGTGTCGTTCCCTTCCTAGGCCTCAGCGTCATCCACCGCACTGGTGCTCTCGGCGTGGCATGGTCAACGTGGTCAACGACCGACATGCGTCAGAAGTGGACTGTACGTGGAGAGGCTGACAGCTGGGTCCACGGCCGCACGCAAGGAAATGCCTCCTTCTTATGCGCAAAATAATGATTCCTCCACCTAACATCTGGGACCCACCGAAAGAGCCTCTGTATTTAGCAAAAACAATGTTACCGCCGTTGACAGCTTGGTCCCACCAGCTATATCTTCGCACGCAAGGAAGTGCCTCCTTATTACGCACACAAAAATGAATACTCCCCCTGCTAGCTGGGACCCAGTATAGTGGGCCTACTAAGTTGACGGGGACGAAGGGCTTTGTCAACTTAGTCAATATGCATGATTCTAGCTCGACTGACCATACGATGTCCATCCAACGGCTGTAGTGCTTCTTCAACCTCTGGTCTTCTTGCTCCAGCCGCCCAAAGCAGTGCCGGTCGTGCCGCCTGCTCCTACCTCCCGTGGCCGACTGTGCTGCCGCGGAGGCCTCACCGCCCCCATACTACTCCCACCGCTGGCCAGGCCATCCCTCCACTTCACTCACCCACACCCCCTGTTATTCTGCGGCGACGGCAGCGCAGCCGAACCAGTGAACCCTCTTACTCCTCTCCGCTTGGGCATCCACTACCGCGTCTTTCCTGGCTCCATGTCGTCCCCTTCCTAGGCCTCGCCATCGTCCACCACCGTAGTGCTCTCGGCGTGGCGTGGTCAATGTGGTAAACGACCAAAATCCATCGGAAGAATACTGTACGTGGAGAGGCTGACAGCTGGGTCCACGGCAGCCGCAAGGAAGTGCCTCCTTGTTACATGGAAAATAATTATTCCTCCACCTGACAGCAGGGACCCACTGGACGGGCCACCAGTATTTCACGAAAAAAACGTTTGCCCCTGACTGCTGGGACCCACCGGACGGGCCACCGTATTTCGCGAAAAAAACGTTCCCCCTGCTGTCAGCTCGGACCCACCAGAAGTGCCTCCTTATTACGCACAAAAAAAGAATACCCCCCTGCTAGCTGGGACCCACCTTGGTGGGAGGCTGACTTGTGGGCCTACTAAGTTGACGGGGACGGAGGGCTATGTCAACTTAGTCAATATAAATGATTCTAGCTCCAGTGACCGTACAATGTCCATCCAATGACCCTAGTGCTTCTTCAACCTCTGGTCTTCTTGTTTCAGCCGCCCAAAGTAGCGTCGGTCGTGCCGCATGCTCCTGCCTCCCGTGGTCAGCAGTGCTGCCGCGGAGGCCTCACCGCCCCTACTATTCCCACCGCTATCTAGGCCCTGCGGCGACGGCAGCCTCACACCGTAGCCGAACCAGTGAACCCTCGTACTCCTCTCCGCGCAGGCTTCCACTGCCGTGTCTTCCCCGGCTCCCCGTCGTCCCCTTCCTAGGCCTCGCCGTTGTCCACCGCCTTGGTGCTCTCGGGCGGCGTGGTCAACGTGGTCAAGGAACGACTTCCATCGGACGTGGACTGTACATGGAGAGGCTGACAGCTGGGTCCACGGCCGCAGCAAGGAAGTGCCTCCTTATTACACGGAAAATAATGATTTCTCCACCTGACAGCTGGGACCCACCGGACGGGCCACTCTATTTTGTGAAAAAAAACATTTCCCCCTAACTGCTGGGACCCACTAGCTACATCTTCGCACACAAGGAAGTGCGTCCGGGCAAAAAAAAGATTCACCCCCTGACTGCTAGGAACCACCAGCTACATCTTCTCACGCAAGGAAGTGCGTCCGGGCAAAAAAATGATTCGCCCCCCTGACTGCTGGGACTCGCCAGCTACATCTTCGCACACAAGGAAGTGCGTTCGGGCAAAAAAAAGATTCGCCCCCCTGACTATTGGGACCCACCAGCTACATCTTCGCACACAAGGAAGTGCATCCGAAAAAAACAATTCGCCCCCTGACTTCTGGGACCCACCAGCTACATTTTCACACGCAAGGAAGTGCGTGACAGTCGGGACCCACCTGGTCGAAGCGTACGTAGGATTTTCATTCTGGTCGCGAATGTGTACGTACATATATACTGGTCGATGTAGAGGCGTGCACGTGTCGTAGTAGAGGCGCGCACGTAGCATGTACACGTACGTCCAGCGGCCAGTGTGCAAGAAAGAAAATACAGCCATGTATGTGTACATACAGGCGGGGTTTCGAACGCCTACTCGCCCATACGTACGGCCAGGGCTCGTGTACATGGCTGGGTCAAAACGAAGAAACAACTTCGTCGTCGTGTTCATGGGGAGCCAACCGGCTGGGTCGGAACGGAATGCGTCGTCATGTTCATCGGGAGGGCTTGGACGGAACAGGCGATGGAAACGAGGCCTGGCGTACCGCAGAACAGAGGAAACGGCCTTGTGTTCGACCGGCCACGTTCGAAACGGGATCCTGTTGATCGGGAGGGGTCTGCTGTACCGCAAGACGGAGGAAATAAACCTCCTATGGTCGAAACGGGGGTCCTGTTGATCAGGAGGGGTGTGGCATACTGCAAAACGGATAAAACGGACCTCCTACGGTCGAAACGGGGGTCCTATTGATCGGGAGGGGTGTGGCCTACTGCAAAACGGACAAAACGGACTTGTGTTGGAGCACTACGGTCGAAAAGGGGGTCCTGTTCATCAGGAGGGGTGTGGCGTGCCGCAAAACGCACGAGATACTGTTCATCTCCACCGTCGACCTCCTCCAGCCTCCACGGGCTACCGTCGACCTCCTCCAGCCTCCACGGGCTCCTGTTCATCTAGCCTCCACCGCGCGCTACTCCACCGGCTACTGTTCAACCACCCCTCCACGGGCATCCCTCCACCGTCTACTATTCATCCAGCCCTCCACACCACGGGGTCCTGTTCATCCAGAGGCAACGCCACAGCTCATTGTTCATGCAAACCCCCTTGCAATGCTCACTGTTCATCCCACAGGCAGCGTCGATCGGCTTAAGTTGGCAGCAGTAGCGAAGGAATCGCTCGATTGGGTTCAGTTAACAAGCATCGATCGATCGCTCGGGTTCAGTAACGCGTAGCCTGCAGTGCAATTGCTCGTGTTCAGTTAGAGCCCAACGCCTCGCTTGGGTTCAGTTAGAGCCAACGCCTCGCACACACGCGCGTACGTGTATGAGAGAAACGCGCATCGCTCGCCCCCGACCTCCCACCGTAACTGGGAACTCCCCGAAATTTTCCTCGACCTCGCTTCTACCACGGTGTTTTCCGTCATGGACGGCCCAAAGAATGTCATGCAGCTGTGTCTCCGGCCCGCCCAGGACAAAAAGCCCATTTTCTGTCATGATTTTTTATCATAGAAGTAGGAGCCCACCACATTTATGATGATACCGGGTTTTGTCACAGTTATCGTCATAGAAGTTTCATATGTATGACAGATTTTTTTTTCGTTCGGCCCAAAATGCCAGGGATGTGTCTTTTTTTGTAGTGTAAATCCATGCTCTTTCTTATC
The DNA here is from genome assembly GCF_002162155.2 of Triticum dicoccoides. NCBI lineage: Eukaryota > Viridiplantae > Streptophyta > Magnoliopsida > Poales > Poaceae > Triticum > Triticum dicoccoides. The sequence goes on from NC_041393.1 coordinate 335,142,405, forward strand.
TGCGCAAACAGGAATACTCTACTACAAATGTTGTGACGGTCAAGAGCATTCGCCAAGTTCTTGGGTGGTATGACACGGCTAGCCAAGATGGATTTAATCCGGATATTCACTTTATCAAAACACTCTAATGGGTTGGTTCTGAATCTTGCAAACTGGGAATCAATTAGATATGTAGGCATCTTTGTTGTACTTATTGTTTGAATCTTATTTGTTGGATCTGAATCTTGGAAGCTGGGAATCAATGAGATGTGCAGGCATATTTGTTGTACTTATTATCTGAATCTTATTTGTTGGTTCTGAATCTTGCAAGCTGGGAAACATGACATGATGATGCAGAGGACAGCAACAATAACAAACTGTTCAAACTTGGTAGTATTGTCTATGTGAAAGTGCGGCAAATGTGCTGATCATGTGTGTCCTGAGAATAATAATTCTAATTGTTGTGCATGTTGATCCTGTGGCACTGATAGAATGAGCCAATGCATTGCTTGTTTTAATAATACATTTTAATTAAAGCTAATTAAATTTAAGTAAAGTGACCACTAACACTTGTTATTACAGTACCAATACAGACCCACTCATGAACCGACGTGTGTGACCGGAATAGGTTTCTTAATGGAGGCATTTGAATGCACCAAGGGTGCATATTCTGCCGGCCGTGCAGCGGTGGGTAGTAACTGTTGTCGCCTATACACACTCAGTTTACTATTGAATTCAGTTCCCCGAGAGCTGAAAAACAAACTGTTGCTGCTGCCTACTCACTCGTTCACTTGAAGAGACTCCAATAGCGATCCGAGGGGTGAGCCTACTGGATATGGACTTCAACAAGGAGTTCACCTTTGAGTTCTCCATTCAGTCCAATGGTGGCACCAAGTTGAATGTGATGTACACCAACGATCCAGACTCGGTGAAGCTCTGCCTTACCGACTTCAAGCAGTACCTACAGGACGAGAAAGCACAAGGTCGCAGGACTAGACCTTGTACCCATCCATTCATCTCCTAACCGGGACCAGCGGATCGTGGTCGCCCAGGTATGCGTGCAGGATGAGGTTCTCGTCTACCACTGATGTAGGGCCATCAGAGGTTCTGGAGCATTCACTCGTTTCATCGGCAGTGCTGGTTGCACCTTCGCTATGGTGGAGAGAAGGAAGAACGCGATGATTCGGCCATCTGGTGCAACAAGCTTGTCACATCCAGAAGCAATACAAGATCATCGACAACGGGCAGGAGAAGGACTCCGTGGTTGACCTCGCCAAGACCATCATCAACCCCTGCTACGCGAACATGAAAGAAGACAATGATACCAAGGAGCTCCACCGGCCACCCTACACCCAAACAAGTCAACCCTCATACTCCCCTCCGCCTGCGTCTTCCCTCGCTCTGGTTTGTTCGGTTCGCGGTCTCGACGTCATCCTCCACCTTGGTGCTCTCGCCGCGGCACCGCCGTCTGTCGTTCCCAACATGGTCAGCAAAACAAGAGGAATCGGGAGACAACTGTTCGTCAAGAGGCTGACAGTCCCGGGCCCACTAGGTCCCTCACCTAGGTTTTGTTGTTTAACATGGGCAGCAAATGAGATGTTTCTACATTTTTTGGATCAAGCGGCCTCTGGGCCTCCCAACCTAGCTTGTCGATAACATCAGCAACCCAAGTTATGTTTGTTTTTTCAATACGACACACAACTCAATTCTATTTTTCTATAAGAATGGAAAACTGAACAACATAAGGTTCCGTTAAACCTGTCATTCGTCCAACCATTTTATAGACCTTCCCACTTCCTTTATTTTTTGTTTTCATTAATCCTGTATCTGAATTTTCTTCCACTTTCTTTTTCGATGTAAACTGAGTTTTCTCCCAGTACTTTTCCCTAGAACCAACTCAACTATACCATGTCTAGCCTAAAAAAGAATAATACCCCATGTCCTATTAACTCATCAAATTCAAATGATATTTTATTTCATAAATTGAAAGTTCTTACAAAATAATAATAATAATTGTTTATATATAACTTGGCAAGTTAACTCCTAGTGATTGTGTATATAAGCTTGCAAAGACTTTACTGACCAATGCAGTAATAGACGTGCAATCATGTGTTTATGATTTTATAACATTTCTCCGTCCAACCCAACATGACATTTTCACCCAGCCCAGCAAGTCCGCAGATTTCATAAAAAATGGAAATGGGCTTCAAGTTCTACCATATATATAAACGGGTTGCATAGATGCTACATCATTGGTTCACCAAGCCCACCAAATGGACTAAAAAACAAATGGACTGGCTGACATGTGGGCAAGTAGGTCGAATCCTAAGCAAGGCATTGGATTTACATCCAACAGCAGGCATTCTTCTTCAATCTCTCGTCTTCTTCCCCCATCACTGCCGGGACCGCCTGCTCCAGCCTTCAATGTCCAACGGCGTTGTTTTGCGTGCCTCGCAGAGAAACGCTACCCCGCCGACGGCTAGGCCATCCCTCCAATCCGCACCTCCTATTATTCTTTGTCAAGTGTAGGCCCACCCCGCACCCGAACCAGTCAAGTTTCCCACTCCTCTCCGTCTGCGACTCCACTGCCGCGTCTTTCCCATCTCCGGGTCATTCCAGTCTGGGGCCTCGCCGTCGTCCACCGCCTCGCTGCGCTCGGCACGACGTTATTAACAAACGAGAGTCATCGGAAGAGGACTGTACATGAGAGCTTGACGGCAAGGACCCACGAGGTCCATGGTCGCACGCAAGGAAAGTTCCTCCTTATTAAGTTGTTTCCTCCCCTTGACAGCTGGGACCCACTGGCTGTATCTTTGCACGGAAGGAAGTGCCTCCATGTTATGCGAAAAAACTATTCCTCCCGATGACAGTCGGGACCCGACAGATTTGGTGGCTGACGTGTGGGCCTACAAAGCAGACGTGTACGCAGGGCTTTGTCAACTTAATCAACAAATGGTTCTAGCAGCTGGACCATTGGATGTTAATCCAACAGCCGTGCTCCTTCTTCAACCTCTGTGCTCGCTCCTGTCTCCCGCGGGCGGCAGTGCTACCGCGTACCCGAACCAGTCAAGTTTCCCACTCCTCTCCATCTACGACTCCACTGCCGCGTCTTCCCCATCTCCCGGTCATTCCAGTCTGGGGCCTCGCTGTCGTCCACCGGCCTTGGTGCGCTCAGCACGGTGTGGTCAACGTGGTCAATAAACGAGAGTCATCGGAAGATGACTGTACATGAGAGGCTGACATTAGGGACGCACCACGCCCATGGACACATGCATGCAACTGCATCCTTTTTACCCTGAAAAATAATGTTTTCTCCCCCTGACTGCTGGGAACCACCAGCTACATCTTTGCACTCAAGGAAGTGCGTCCATATTATGGGCAAAAAAACAATTCGCCCCCTGACTACTGGGACCCACCAGCTACATCTTCGCACGCAAGGAAGTGCCTGACAGCCGGGACCCACCTGGTCGAAGCATACATAGCGTTGTCAGTTTGGTCACGAACGTGTACGTACATACTTGTCGATATAGAGGCGCACACATGTCGTAGTAGAGGCGCGCATGTGTCGTAGTAGAGGCGCGCGCGTAGCATGTACATGTACGTATAGCGGCCAGGCTGCAAGAAAGTAAATATGACCACGTCCGTACATATGGGCGGGGTCTCGAACGCCTACTCGCGCATACGTACGGCCAGGGCTCGTGTACATGGCTGGGTCGGAATGGAGAAACCGCATCGTCGTCGTGTTCATGGGGAGCCAACCGGCTGGGTCGGAACGGAGAAACTACGTCGTCGTCGTGTTCATGGCGAGCCAACCGGCTGGGTCAGAACGGAATGCGTCGTCGTGTTCATTGGGAGGGCTTCGACGGAACAACCGATGGAAACGAGCCTAGTGTGCCGCAGAACGGAGGAAACAACCTTGTGTTCGACCGGCCATGGTTGAAACAGGATCATGTTCATCGGGAGGTGTCTAGCGTACCGCAAAACGGAGGAAATGGACTTCTATTGGACCTCCTACGGTCGAAACGGGCTCCTGTTAATCGGGAGGGGTGTGGCATACCGCAAAATGGAGGAAACGGACTTGTGTTGGAGCGCTACGGTCGAAACGGGGGTCCTGTTCATTGGGAGGGGTGTGGCGTACCACAAAATGGGACTCCATAGGATATTGTTCATCTCCATCGCCCACCTCCTCTAGCCTCCACGGAGTACTGTTCATCCACCGTCGACCTCCTCCAGCCTCCACTTGCGGCTGTTCATCCACGGGCTCATGTTCATCCAGCCTCCACCGCGTGCTCCTCCGCCCGCTACTATTCAAGCAGCCCTCTCCACGGGGTCCTGTTCAACCACCCCTCCACAAGCTACTATTCATCCAACCCTCCACCGACTACTGTTCAACCAGCCCTCCACCGGCTACTGTTCAACCTTCCCTCCACGGGGTCTTGTTCATCCAGCCCTCCATGGGGTCCTGTTCATCCATGCCCAGCCGGCTCGATTGATCGGGGTTCTGTTCATCTAGAGGCAACACCACGGGGTCCTGTTCATCCAACCCCCCACCGGGAACTGTTCATCCAACCCCTAACAACGCTCACTATTCATCAAGGGAAGGAGGCAGCAGGTTCGATCGGCTTTAGTTAGCAGCAGTAGCGAATGAAGGAATCACTCAATCGGGTTAAGTAACGCGTAGCCTGCAGTGCAATTGCTCGGGTTCAGTAGGCGAACGCCTCGCTCAGGTTCAGTTAGAGCCCAACGCCTCACACCCATGCGCGTACATGTACGAGATAAACACGCATGGCTTGACCCCTGACCATCCACCGTAACCGGGAACTCCCCGATATTTTCCTCGCCCTTACTTCTACCATGATTTTTCCGTCATGCACGACCCAAAGAATGTCATGCAGCTGCGTCTCTAGACCGCCCAGGGCGAAAAGCCCATTTTATATCATGATTTTTTTAATAGAAGTAGGAGCCCACCACATCTATGATCATACAGGGTTTTGTCACAATTATCGTCATAGAAGTGTCATAAGTATGACAGAAAAAAAATCATTTGGCCCAAAATGTCACAGATGTGTCTTTTTTTGGTAGTGCCACTTCTTTCAAGGGAACACAAGCTCAAGCTGATCTTCCACCACAAGACCACATGCTAAAAGGCAAGGACAAGCTTCAAGAAGAGATTGATTCACTTTAAGAAGCTGCTAAGGCCATGGTCAAGTGGGTTCCCAAGACTACATCAAGTTCTACTTCATCAAGTATGACTACAACTCCAAGGACTCCCATCAAGTTGATTTGGATCCCAAAGAAGAAGAACTAGAGAGTTCTTGAGGGTAACTCCGCCAACATACATCACTCATATTCATTTTGGCAAGGACAAGTGCAATCAACTTCCATATCTTGCACTAGTTCAAGGAGTCACAAACCCTCTTGTTGGAAGATAAGGGACAAGGTAAACTAATGCTTTCGTGGACATCATCATATGTGTGTTTCACTCTATGTCTATGGATATCCTTGTGTGTTCCTTGTGGGACTAACCATGTAGGTATTGAAAGTGCAACTCACTCCAATGGATTGCTCCAAATGATCTACATCAACATTGAGCATCCACATCTTCAACACCTACATGAATTCATCATCGACGAATCCCAAGGTTAGTTCATCCCTCTAAGGGGGGATATCACATCTAGGGGGAGCTTTGCTCTAAGAATTGAGTTAAAGTAACTCTAATGATGTGAACACAACAATGCTATATGTAAAAGTGGTAACCCCACTTGTGCTTAAACGATGAGTATGACCTATGATTATATGTTCTCATTTGACTCCTAAGTCAATATACTCATATATAGATGACCTAGTCATTGCCAATTGCTTCATAGATGCTAGAATGTTTGTCCATGCTTTGCCACATGTTTTATTTGCCATCTTATTGTGTGAGCATGTTGGTTGCATAATTTTCTCCATTCGAGGACATCCATTTGTTGCTTTGATTGTTTGGTTTTTCTTCCTGCCAAATGTATGGACAAGAATGCCTAAGTACTCCCTCTAGCTATCTATGCTTTTTCTCATCTCAAATTCTATTCATGCTACATCACAAAGTTTGAACAAGGTCGAATTCAGACTCTCCGGGTAGGAGCACTCGAGGCAACCAATCCGGCAAGAGCTTAACTTCCAAAACCTCTTACTGCCTTTCAGTCGGACCAACTCAACACTACTCGGTCCCACGGAACTCATTAAGTTGATCTAGGTTTTCAATCTCGGTACAACTGATTAGAACCATTTGGTCACACCGAGTTGCAGTAACTGCTAGCAGTTTTGCGTCTCGGTGCCACCGAGTAGTTCCACTCGGTCACACCGACAACACCTGGGTATTTATACTCTGCGTACCCATACGGTTGAAAATCACTTCAACCGCACGAGCCCACGCTAGCACTAACACCCCTAGTCTCTGGATCATCACGGTCGTCGCCAGTGACCTCTTGCCACTGGTATCCGCCGCCGTCAACGGAATCCCCACCGCCGTTGCCGCTGTAGCAAGTCTGTCGCCAAGTTAGCATACGGATTTGACCCTTTATGCTTTCCATAACTCTGACTCTTGCAGAAAGTATAATGCCCATGTTCTTCCCATGTATGAGATTGATCTATCCACCAAAAGAACTCCTTATAATAGATTTGATGCAAAAACTTTTGGTTAGGTTTCCGCCGAACCCATCTCGGACCGACTGATCTGAGGATCTCGTTCACATCGATTGGCCCTGTCCATTTGATGTTTGCTTTAACTACGTCGGTATTTCCCCAAAGGGGAAGGGATGATGCAGCACATCAATGGTAGGTATTAACCTCAGTGATAAGACCAAGGTTATCGAACCAGTAGGAGAACGACGCAACACTACGTAAATGGTACCTGCACACAAAGAATAATACTTGCAACCGGACGTGTTAAAGGGGTTGTCAATCCCTTTCGGGTAACGGTGCCAGAAATTGTCAAGTTGACGGGATAAAATTGTAGTAGATTGATAGATGCAAATAAAATTTAGAGAGGTATTTTGGGCTTTTTGGACTAATAGATCTGAAAATAAATGCAAATAAAAAAAGATCTCGAAGGCAAATATGATAAAGAAGAGACCTGGGGGCCGTAGATTTCACTAGTGGCTTCTCTCGAGGAAAAATAGAATACGATTGGTAAAAAAAATTATTGTTGGGCAATTGATGGAACTTCAAATAATTATGACGATATCTAGGCAATGATCATTATATAGGCATCATGTCCAAGATTAGTAGATCGACTCCTGCCTGCATCTACTACTACTACTCCACACATCGATTGCTATCCATCATGCATCTAGTGTATTAAGTTCATGGAAAAATGGAATAATGCAATAAGAACAATGACATGATATAGACAAGATCTATTCGTGTAGGAACTAGACCCCATCTTGTTATCCTTAATGGCAATGATACATATGTGTCGGTTCCCCTTCTATCACTGGGATCAAGCACCGTAAGATCGAACCCATCACAAAGCACCTCTTCCCATGGAAAGAAAAATCGATCTAGTTGACCTAACTAAACCAAAGATTCGAACAATAAATATGACGCTATAAGTAATCATGCATATAAGAGATCAAATGACTCAAATAAATTTCATGGATAAAAACATAGATCTGATCATAAACTCAAAGTTCATCGGATCCCAACAAACACACTGCAAAAAAGAATTATATCAAATAGATCTCCAAGAGACCATTGTATTGAGAATCAAAATAGAGAGAGGAAGCCATCTAGCTACTAACTATGGGCCCGTAGGTCTACAATGAACTACTCACGCATCATCGGAGAGGCACCAATGAGGATGATGAACCCCTCCGTGATGGTGTCTAGATTGGATCTGTGGTTTCTGGAACTTGTGGTGGCTGGAATAGATTTTTGCCGACTCCCCTAGGGTTCTGAAATATTGAGATATTTATAGAGCAAAGAGGCGGTGTGGGAGGCGGCCGAGGTGGGAACAACCCACCAGGGCGCGCCTGGGCCCCCAGGCGCGCCTAGGTGGGTTGTGCTCCCCTCGGAGCCCCCTTTTGGTACTTCTTTGGCCCAACAGGTGTCTTTTGTTCTAGAAAAAATGATATAAAGTTGCTATAAAATGATTGTAAAACATCCAAGAATGATAATATAACAGCATGGAACAATAAAAAATTATAGATACGTTGGAGATGTATCAGCATCCCCAAGCTTAATTCCTCCTCGTCCTCGAGTATGTAAATGATAAAAATAGAATTTTTGATGGGGAATGCTGCCTAACATGTTCATCATATATTCTTTTATTTGTATCATGGACATTTGGGCTTTTATATGATTCAAGCAATATTCTAGTTTTGACATGAAGATTTCAATACTCAAGCATATCAACAAGCAACCATGTATTTTAAAATATCAATACTAAAGCAAGTTATCCCTAGCCCATTATGCTCAATCATTGATCCATTAATGAAACACACTCGCATATAACCTACCCAATGCTCAAGTACGATCATATTGCCCCTTAGTTGGTGCTTTATAAGAGAAGATGGAGACTCAAATAAAAAATTGCATAAAGTAAATAGAAAGGCCCTTCACAGAGGGAAGTAGGGATTTGTAGAGGTGCGGGAGCTCAAAGGAAAAAAGATAGTGATAAAACATTTTGGGTGGCATGCTTTTCCTGTCAACGAAAACGATCGAATAGTTCCCAATACTTTCCATGTAGATATATCATAGGCGGTTCCCAAAAAAAAATAAAGTTTATTCCTTTTTCCACCATACTTTCTCATTCCACGGCTAACCGAATCCACGAGTGCCATCCATACCAACACTTCTCAAGGAATTTATTATTTGACAACATAAAGTAAATTCATTTTTCATTTTGGGACTGGGCATCCCTAATACCTTTGATGTACTCTCGTGCAATGACAAGTGAATAAACACTCATCTTGAGAATAACACATCTAGCATGGAAAAATATCAGCCACCCCCTACCGTTTCATGAGCGGTACGAGCACACAAAAGAGAAATTTATTTTGAAATTAGAGATGGCACATAAAAATTTGCTTAGAACGACACGGAAATACAACATATAGGTAGGTATAGTGGACTCATAAGGCAAAACTGGGTTTAAGGATTTTGGATGCACAAGTAGTAATCATACTTAGTGCAAGTGAAGGCTAGCAAAAGATTGACATCATCCAACTAAGAAACGAAAAATCTCATAAGCGAGGATTCAGCATAACTAACACCGAATAATGCACCACAAGTAGGATGTAATTTCATTGCATAACTATTGACTTTCGTGCTTGAATAGGGAATCACAAACCTTAACATCAATATTCTTACTAAAACATAGTTACTCATTAACATGACTCACATATCACTATCATCATAATGCAAAACTATTACAAAGAATCAAGTTTATTTTGTCCAATGATCTTCATGAAAGTTTTTATTATATCCCTCTTGAATATCTATCACTTTGGGACTAATTTCATATGTTGCTATTGATAGCTCAAACAAATCTAAATGAAGAACATGAGCATAAACATTTTCTTCTCTTAAAATTATTTAAGTGAAGCAAGAGAGAATTTCTTAAAAATATTACTAACTCTCAAATAAATATAAGTGAAGCATGAGAGCATTTCTTCAAAAAAATACTAAAGCACACCGTGCTAAAAAGATATAAGTGAAGCACTAGAGCAATTCCATAGCTCGTAAAGATTTAAGTGAAGCATAGAGAGCAATTTTAATAGGTCATAGCATAATTTTGGCTCCCTCAAATAGGTGTGTCCAGCAAGGTTGGATGACACAAAATAAAAAGAAAAACAAGAAAAGACTGATATAATACAAGACGCTCCATGCAAAACTCATGATATGTGACGAATAAAAACATAGTTCCAAGTAAAATACCGATGGTCGATAGAAGAAAGAGGGGATGCCACTCGCGCATCCCCAAGCTTAGTTGCTTGCTTCTCTTTTAGATAATATCTTTGGGCATCCCCAAGCTTAGGCTCTTCTTAGTCCTTATTCCTTCATCCATCGTGATCTCACCCAAAACTTGAAAATTTCAATCACACAAAACTCAATAAAACCTTTGTGAGATCCGTTAGTATAACAAAGCAAATCACTACTCTAAGTACTATTGCAAACCAATTCGTATTTTATTTTTGCATTATATCTACTATGTTCCAACTTTACTATAGCTTATATCCTCCAACCTCCAATACAAACCATAGATTCAATGAAATAAGCACACAACGATAGTTTCAAAAAAAAGCACACAACACAAAGAAAACAGAATCTATCAAAAACAAAACAGTCTGTAGTAATCAGGGAACTTCGTATACTTCTGTAACACCAAAAATTCTGAAAAATTAGTAAAATGTGGAAAATTTTGTCTATCAATCTTGTGTGAAAAATTCAGAGCAAAAGCACATTTCTATAATTTATGAAAATTATTTTCCTAGGTGCAAAAGTTTCTGTTTTTCAACAAGATCAAAGCAACTATCACCCAACATGATCCCAAAGGCTTTGCTTGGCTCAAAAACTAATTAAAAGATAAAAACACAATCATAACAGAAGCATAATTGTGTGAACACCCAAGAACAGAAAGAAAAAGACAAAAATAAGTTTTATTCATTGGGTTGCCTCCCAACAAGCGATATCGCTTAATGCCCCTAGCTAGGCATAAGATTTTAATGATGCTCACATAAAAGGTAGTGACTAAAATATGAAGAGAGCATCATGTAGCATATGGCAAACACATTTAAGTCTAACATACTTCCTATGCATAGGCATTTTATACGCAAACAAATTATCAAGACAAGAAAAATCTAGCATATGCAAAGAAGAGGAATAAAACGTTGATGGTCTCAACATAACGAGAGGTAATTTAGTAACATGAAAATATCTACAACCACATTTCCCTCTCTCATAATAATTACATGTGGGATAATATCCAAATTCAACAATATAGCTATCACATAACATATTCTCTATATGATCCACATGAAGGAAACATGCCCTAGAGGCAATAATAAAGTTGTTATTTTATATATCCTTATATCATGATAAATTTTTATTATTCATGCTAGAATTATATTAACCGGAAACTTGATACACGTGCGGATACATAGACAAAACACCGTGTCCCTAGTAAGCCTCTACTAGACTAGCTCGTTAATCAAAGATGGTTAAGTTTCCTAGCCATAGACATGCGTTGTCATTTGATTAACAAGATCACATAATTAGGAGAATGATGTGATGGACAAGACCCATCCATTAGCTTAGCATATTGATCGTTCAGTTTTATTGCTATTGCTTTCTTCATGTCAAATACATATTCCTTCAACTATGAGATTATGCAACTCCCGGATACTGGAGGAATGCCGTGTGTGCTATCAAACGTCACAACATAACTAGGTGATCATAAAGATGCTCTACAGGTATCTCCGAAGGTGTTTGTTGGGTTGGCATAGATCAAGATTAGGATTTGTCACTCCAAGTATCGGAGAGGTATCTCTGGGCTCTCCCAGAAATGCACATCATAAGAAACCTTGCAAGCAATGTGATTAATGAGTTAGTTGTGGGATGATGCATTACAGAATGAGTAAAGAGACTTACCGGTAACGAGATTGAACAAGGTATGAAGATACCGACGATCGAATCTCGGGCAAGTAACATACCGATAACAAAGGGAGTAAAGTATGTTGTCATTACGGTACGACCGATAAAGATCTTAGAAAAATATGTAGGAGCCAATATGAGCATCCAGGTTCCGCTGTTGGTTATTTACCGGATAGGTGTCTCGGTCATGTCTACATAGTTCTCTAACCCGTAGGGTCCGCACGCTTAATGTTCGATGACTATTTTGTATTATATTAGTTATGTGATTTGGTGACCGGATGTTGCTCGGAGTCCCGGATGTGATCACAGACATGACGAGGAGTCTCGAAATGGCGAGAGGTAAAGATTGATATATAGGACTATAATATTCGAACACCGGAAGTGTTCCGGAAGGTACTGGGTACATATCGGGTCACCAGAAGGGTTTCCGGGCACCCCCGGCAAAGATATGGGCCTTATTGGGCCAAGAGAGGGACAGACCAGCCCATAAGGAGATGGTGCGCCCCCATATAGATTGAAATAGAAGGAGAAGGGAAGGGATAAGGAAAGGGGAGGATTCGGCCTCCCCTTTCCTTCCCTCCCCCTCTCTTTCCTTCCCCCTTCGATACTTATGGAAGGGGGGGATGCCGACTTGGAGGAGGCGCCCAAGTAGGATCCCTCCTACTTGGGGCACCCCTTGCTGCTTCCCTCCCTCTCCCACCTATATATATGTGTGGGGGGCGGGGCACTGCTAGAACACACAACATTGATCCCTAGCCGTGTGCGGCACCCCCCTCCACATTTTACGCCTCCAGTCATATCTTCATAGTGTTTAGGCGAAGCCCTGCGTAGATCACTTCACCATCACTGTCACCACACCATCATGCTGACGAAACTCTCCCTCGACACTTTGCTAGATCAAGAGTTCGATGGATGTCATCGAGCTGAACGTGTGCAGAACTCGGAGGTGTCGTACGTTCGGTGCTTGGTCGGTCGGAACAAGAAGAAGTTCGACTACATCAACCGCATTGTTAAACGCTTCCGCTCTCGGTCTACGAGGGTACGTGGACACACTCTCCCACTCTTGTTGCTATGCATCTCCTACATAGATATTGCGTGAGCGTAGGAATTTTTTTGAAATTGCATGCTGCGTTTCCCAACACCACATGCATGCAAAGTTGACACTCTTCCAAAATAGTGGGATTATCATCAAATAAAGTCATGACCTCTCCAAACCCACTTTTATCAAAAACTTCACAAGATTGATAACTCTCCAAAGTAGTGGGATCATTAATACCTAAATTTAACACTCTTCCAAACCCACTTCCAATATTATTTCAAACATATTCATCATGAGGTTTAAATAAATTTTCAAGATCATAAGAATCATTATCACCCCAATCATGATCATTGCAATAAGTATTGGGCACAGAAATATTCGCATCCTCAAGCTTGGGGATTTGCATATTATTAGAACACACTACTAGGAAAAACCCTAGTAGTAGCGCTTGTTTTATAGCTAGAAGTAGCGCTTGTACAAGTGCTACCACTAAGGCACTACAGCTAACTGTTAGCAGTAGCACTGGAATGCCAGCGCTACTGCTATACCAAGTTAGCAGTAGCGCTTTATTTGGTAAAGTGCTACAGATAATAGAAAGTAGCAGTAGCGTTTCTTCTGAAAAGCACTGCTGCTAACTTTTCATGTATTTTTGAAAATATAGCTTATTTTCGTTTTGGTTTTATATACAATACTTTCATCATATGATTTTATGATCATGATTAGTTATTATATATATAAGTGGGTGAAATGAACATGGAGTAGATTCAAGTGGAGGCAATATGTGGTGCATGTTGGAAGTAGTACTAATCCAAACTTGATCTAGTTTGGATTGGTAGTACTTTCGATGTGCACCACATGCTGCCTCCACTTGAATCTACTCCATGTTCATTTCACCTACTGATATATATATATAATAACTCATCATGCTCATATAACAACTTAGCATCATGCATCATCGATCATAATAATAAATAACTTATCATTGGTATCATAATAACAAGTCCTACTCATCATCATTGATCATACAACTTGTACTCGATACCACATCATCATCATAGTCATCTAACCAATCCTACTTAGTTGTTCTTAGCACATGATCGCACATGATCATGAGTATTAGCTAGAACCTACTGCCTCCTCTTAGGTACAATAAAATAAAACAAGATAGGCCCTGACTCTCCATTATGGAGAATGGAGATTATCCTGTCTCCAATTCTTGCACTATGCCTAATGTTGCTTCCAAGTACCTCCTTACAAGTGACCATACATTTGTTCCAATCTTTGATTGTCATGTCTTCATTGCTTTTAGAAATCCGATATGAATAGGAGTGATTTGTAGGATGACCTGGCTGTATATTCAAAACGTCAAGGCAACCTTTCTGAAACATCAAATGAGGCACACACTCCTGCGGGATTATCTGTTGAAAAACATAGAAATAACTTCATAGTTAGCAATGTAGTTTAGTTTTAGAAGAATTTATGCAAAAGATGCACAGATGTCGTAATACTAAAAAATCTTACCATGAGATCTCCATGGATGTTAGCATAGTTCAACACATGCACTAGTGGCACATATTGACCATAATATGGAGGGTTTTGATAATAGACATTGTAATTCTCAAGATCAGTACAAAATGCGACCAGATGCTTTTTCTCCTGATAAGTTAACTCAGAGCCATCGGTGTAGTAGTTCCTGTCTACCATCTTCCGCACATTCTTTGAAGAATGAAAATAAGCTATCAATGGAAATAAGTTGTGAACTATTTTGAAATAAACAATATAAATCACTTAATAACTATGTTTGAGAAAGTCACATAGCGGTAGAATTGGAAGCGTATCAACAAGGACCCAAATGTCCAAATTGTCTACCTCGATGTAAGGATCACCAAGATCCATGGTGAGAAGCATACCCTCTTGAATATCATACATCTTGCAAAGTGCTTCCCAATCCGGGCAATCAAAGTCGGATACGCTCTCAGAATTGTATAGATTTACCTCAAAATCCATACCATGATGGGTCCTTAGGTGAATTTTCTTTGTTTCATTCCTCTCATAATCTTCAAAACCCATCCTCTCCAAGACATAGCATCTTGCATGGCATGGGATAAACTAGTCGAATTGTAAAAGTCAACAATTACACGTTGAATTAGTAGAAGTCGAGCTTAATTACGTAAAAAACACTTTGCATCGTAGCGTACCGTTTCACAATCGAAGGCCTCCTCAAGCTTAATGCTGAAGCGCCGACCTTCTACCAAGTGAGGCCAGTCGCAGAAACCCCGGTTGTCGCCACACCAGGAGCACTCCACGGGACTTTCGTCCGACGACATTTCCTATGTTCATAATTCAAAGATTAAACTTCTAAAATTCACTCTATGTACTACAAAAACTAAATTAGACTGATATTCAGCACGGGTTGACTATCGGTCCGTCGAGTCTTTTCTTTAAAACTCTTAGCTCATGCGGTGTATATATTCGACCGTTGGTGATGGTCGCTCCTCCCTTCGTCCCCGTGTGCATTAAACCAAAATGTCTAGCACACGGGAACGAAGGAGAAGCGACCCCCACAACAGTAGTTGGCATTCTTCTTTGTTCTCTCATATATGGTGGACACACTCCCTCACTCATATATTCGACTGTTGGTGATGGTCGTTACTCCTCCTTCCCCTAGTGCCTAACAAAGGTCTAGCACAAGGAGAAGAAGGAGAAACGACCCCCATGACAAAAGTCGGGTTTCTTCCTCTCTCATATATGGTGCAGACTTTCTCCCTCACTTATTTTTTGATTGTCATGTATGGAGCCTCATAGACTTAAAGTCAACCCGAAATGTCGTTTAATTATCTTTCTAGAAAATCCAGGCCCCTCGATATTTCCTACATATTCTAGCACAAGTCATGCCAAAATTCACGGAAAAATCCGGCATGACCTTTGCTAAAAAAGGACATATCGAGCGCCTGAAATTTTCTAGAATGAAAATTAATCAACACTCCGGCAAAACATAGGCCACTCAGAGGACATAGCCTATTTGCATTCAAACTTGATGGTCATTGCATTTCAATGGTTGAAAATATGAACAAAAACATTTCAAAATATCTTATAGGACTCATATTGACATGGATATTTGGCTAGTCTCACCTTGAGGTCGGAGGGGGTCCGTGACGGGGACGACAGCAACGATGACATGGAGATTTGGCTGCAAAAACAAAATAGTATTCAAAATAGTACTCTCCAATTTGAGCATTCAAAATAGGAGTAGTTCTCCAATTTGAACATGGGTTGGCTGGTTTCACCTCGAGGTCGGAGGGGGTCGATAACGGGTACGACGGCGGGGATGATGCAGGGGCTCCTTTATTTCTGCAAAAACAAAATATAAACAAAAACATTATTATCATCATCCTAGGACTTAGCGAAACCCTATGTCTAAAACTTTCTCCTAAACTTATAAAACCTAGTTCTAACCCTAATAATTTGTACTGCCCATCTATCCATCCATTTGTCTAAACCTAGTACCAACTCTAAAAATTGCTAAAACCTTGTTCTAACCCTAAGAAAATGAAAATACCTGTACATTTACTAAAAATCCCCTAGTTCTAACCCTAACATCCATCCATCCATCCATCTATCTATATATCCATCCATCCATCTATCCATCCATTTGTCTATCTATGCAATATATAAAAAAACCATTGTTCTATCTATCTATCTATCTATCCATTCATCTATCTATCCATCCATCTATGCAATGCAGGAGGGATCAGAGGGAGGGAGAGGGCTGGGAGGGAGAAGGGCGAGGGATGAAGGGAGGAAGCAGGGAGGGAGAAGGGCAGGGGATGGAGGGATAGGCAGGGTCGAAGGGACGGAGGGAGAAGAGAGGGATGGAAGGAGGAGGGAGGGAGGGAGACATACCGGGCGACGGCGGCGGCACGACGACGGCACCGGGCGGTGGCAGCGGGGGTTGGACGAGATGAGAGTGTGGGACGGAGAGTGATCGATCGGGCCAGCAGGGAGAGGATAAGGTATCATTAGCCGTAGCGCTGGCTGGTGGCCCAGCGCTACTGCTATATCTCTAACAATAGCGTTGGTTGCAGCCAGCCGCTACTACTACGTGTAGCCCCTACTAGTGGCCATGTGACCACTTAGCAGTAGCGCTGCCAGGGGGGCATCGCTACTACTACTCTGGTACCTGTAGCGCTTGTTGTCAACCAGCGCTACTACTAAGTGGCAGTAGCGCTGGACCCATAACCAGTGCTACTACTAAGCTCCAGTGTATAGGCATTTCCCTAGTAGTGATAATTTACAATTATATAATTTATAGTAACATCATTGCACTCATGCTTTTCATCTAAGGAGCTATCATAAATCACTTTGTAAATTTCTTCTTTTAACACTTCATCATAACTTTCAGATTCAGAAATCTCAAGCAAAACTTCATAAAGATAATCTAGTGAACTCAATTCACTAGCAATGGGTTCGTCATAATTGGATCTCTTAAAAAGATTAGCAAGTGGATAAGGATCCATATAAATATATTTTTGGCAAGCGAAGATGCAAGAAAATAGAAGGCACATGGCAACACAAGCAAACATGAGATCTGGCGAGAAAAAGGCAAACGAAAAAGAAGGCGAATAAGACGGCAAATTTTTGTGAATTGGGGAGACGAAAATGAGAGGCAAATGGCAAATAATGTAAATTGCAAGGAGATGAGATTTGTGATTAGGAACATGAAAGATGTTGACGATGTCTCCTCGGCAACGGCGCCAGAAATTCCTTTTGATATTTGCTTGAACTATGTCGGTATTTCCCCAAAGAGGAAGGATGTTGCAACATAACAACGGTCGGCATTTCCCTTAGTGATGAGACCAAGGTTATCGAACCAGTAGGAGAACCACGCAACACTATGTAAATAGTACCTGCACACAAAGAACAAATACTTGGAACCCTGCGTGTTAAAGGGGTTGTCAACCCTTTTTGGGTAACGGTGCCAGAAATTGTCAAGTTGACGGGATAAAATTGTAGTAGATTGATAGGTGCAAATAAAAGCAAATAAAATTCAGCGAGATATTTTTGGGTTTTTGGATTAATAGATCTGAAAATAAAAGCAAATAAAAATAGATCTCGAAGGCAAATATGATAAAGAAGAGACCCGGGGGCCATAGATTTCACTAGTGGCTTCTTTCGAGAAAAAATAACATACGGCGGGTAAACAAATTACTGTTGGGCAATTGGTAGAACTTCAAATAAGTATGACGATATCCAGGCAATGATCATTATATAGGCATCACGTACAAGAATAGTAGACCGACTCCTGCCTGCATCTACTACTATGACTCCACACATCGACCGCTATCCAGCATGCATCTAGAGTATTAAGTTAATGGAAAAAAAGAGTAATGCAATAAGATCGATGCCATTATGTAGACAAGATCTATTCATGTAGGGATTAGACCCCATCTTGTTATCCTTAATGTCAATGATACATACGTGTCGGTTCCCCTTCTGTCACTAGGATCAAGCACCATAAGATCGAACCCATCACAAAGCACCTCTTCCCATGGGAATAAAAATTGATCTGGTTGGCCTAACTAAACCAAAGATTCAAAGAAGAAATACGAGGCTATAAGTAATCATGTATATAAGAGATCAAAAGACTCAAATAACATTCATGGATAAAAACATAGATTTGATCATAAACTCAAAGTTCATCGAGTCCCAACAAACACACCGCAAAAAAGAGTTACATCAAATAGATCTCCAAGAGACCATTGTATTGAGAATCAAAATAGAGAGAGGAAGCCATCTAGCTGCTAACTACAAACCCGTAGGTCTACAATGAACTACTCACGCATCATCGGAGAGGCACCAATGAGGATGATGAACCCCTCTGTGATGGTGTCTAGATTGGATCTGTGGTTTCTGGAACTTGCGGCGGCTGGAAGTGATTTTCGTCGACTCCCCTAGGGTTTATGGAATATTGGGGTATTTATAGAGCAAAGATGCGGCACGGGAGGCGGCCGAGGTGGGCACAACCCACTAGGGCGTGCCTGGGCCCCCAGGCATGCCCAGGTGGGTTGTGCTCCCCTCAGATCCCCCTCTGGTACTTTTTTGGCCCAACAGGTGTCTTCTGGTCCAGAAAATATCACCAAAAAGTTTTTCTGCGTTTGGACTCCGTTTGGTATTGAGTTTCTACAAAGTAAAAAAAAAGAAAAAAAATAACAACTGGCACCGGGCCCTATGTCAATAGGTTAGTCTCAAAAAATGATATAAAGTTGCTATAAAATGATTGTAAAACATCCAAGAATGATAATATAACAACATGGAACAATAAAAAAATTATAGATACATTGGAGACGTATCACCATTGCACAAGTACTACTCGGTATGACCTAAGTGTACTAATCGGTGCGACCAAAATCACTTTTCGTGTGAAACCCTAGCATCTCGGAGTCGCTGAACTACATTTCAGTCTAACCGAAACTATGTGTCTCTGAGTTTGTCAAATCGGTAGCTCCGAAATGCTTTCTGCAGAAAACTAAAATTTAATATTTGTCTCAATATTTTTGCAAAACAAGTTGTACTTTGTGATGATCATCTACTCTATCTATACCCAACTATTCATAGCGTCAGTTTCAGCAAGTTCAGAGGGCAGTGATAGCCAGAACAAGTCTGAAGAGCAGCTCAACCTCAGTGAAGGCACTAGTTCCTCTGGAAGCTATGATGAGGAGAGTAGGATCACTCCCAGCAATTTGCCTAAGGCAGCAACTAGGCACAGGAAGAAGAGAACATCTGAATTTGAGGATGAAGTTCACCTTGGAACAATCTAATGAAGATGAGGCTGCTGACAAGAAGAAGAAGAAGAGGGCTAGAACTAATACCGCTAAGGTGCTTGGAAAACCTTCCATGAGGGAGGATGAAGAAGAGGAGGAGGAGGAAGAGCTTGTTGCACCTCCTGCAAAGACTTAGAAGCTTATGGGGGATGCCATAAGAACCGGGGCTAACCCATTCAGCTCAAGCTCAAGATCCCAAGACAACTGCACCAAAGAGATCAACAAGGAATATACCTGCTGCTGAAAAGAATAAGTCCCCAATGCCTGAAGCTCAAGAAGAAGAAGAGTCACAAGTGCTCAGAAAGCTCAAGCCCAAGATTCCAGATTATAGTGATGATCATCCTATGGTAGAGAATATGAAGCTAAGAAAGGATGCAGGTCTGGGACTTTGGAGACAGACTGATCCCTATGACACTAGGAGAAGAACTCATGTAGACTACCGCTTTCACACCAAGGAACAACAGGATTTATATGAGACTGTCTATTGGACAAGAAGCCCATTGTTTGCGATATGAAATGGGTTGACTGGAAATACATTTATGACAATGAAGACTAATTCCCAAGTGTGCATGAGAACTTCAGAATGAATGGTGTTGACAAGTTTGTTGGTCAGAAGTTGATAAGTGGAACGATAAGATGATCATGCAATTCTATTCCACTGCTCATTTCTACCCTAATGGAAAGACTGCATGGACGACTGAGGGAACAAGATATCAATCTACTATCTCAGAATGGGCCAAGCTGATCAATGACACAGAGGAGGAATAAAATGATATTAATGTGTATGCTAAGCCAAGAAAGGATCACAACACCATGGCTAATATGTATAAGCCAATTCCTGATGAAGCCTTGGAGACTCACAAGTTTGGATCAATATACTACCCGCTTGCTGGTTTGACCACCATCAACACTATATTGAGGCATACTCTTTTGCCCCAGTCAAGAGATCATAGAAGGATCCATGGTCACTCCATCAACTTGCTTCACTTGTTTGATGTTCCTTAGAAGTTCAAGGTGATGAGCCTGATTATGGAAACTGTGAAGAGAACAACTGCAGATCAGAAGAGATCTTGTGGATATGCCCCTCACATTCAAATGTTGATCAATTCCAAGATGGGAACTGGGACATATCTACTTGATAGAGAGCATCTTCCCCCGAGGCCAGACTTTTAGGACAATGAGGTTGTCATGGATGCTTCCCATCCTACTTGTGCTGAAGCCCAGGAGAAGAGAGAGAAAGCAAAGGCTGCAAAAGCAGCAAAGATAGCAAGTGCACCAGATGCCTCCACAATGCTACTCAAGACCAAGCAAGATCAACGCAGTTACTGCTTGAGGCCACAGTGAGAATTGAGAAGGGCTTGGCCACCCTGACTCAAAATCAGGAAAGTCTTGTGAGGATCATTGAGACAAAATTTCATGACCTTTATGTGAAGGTCATTGAGATACAGTCCATTATGTAGAATCTCCAAGAAGATGTTGAGGACAAGGAGGATAGAACAACCACAGATACTTTCCAGAGAGTGCAAAGGGCACAAAGGTCATCAGCAGTGCCAGTTGTCAAAGACTCCAGGACTACTACTTCAGCACCTGCAACAACTTCCATGGGTGTACCTCCGGTGTCAACCCCTCCAGCTCCACAGACCTCTGCCGAAGCTTTTGTAGATGCCGTCCTCTCCATGCTGTCTACGCAAACCAGAGTGACAAGCCATAAGACCCCTTTAGGAGCTCTCGGAGATCGTGCCTAGAGTGTTGTATAACACTATATGTTTTCAAACTTTTTGGTAACTTGTTGCCAAAGGGGGAGAAAGTGTACAGATCTTAGGCTTCAAGAGAGAGAGTGTTGGTTTTATTTGCTTCTATTGCTACTTTAATCATTTGGCTATTTAATTCCTATGCTATTTGTGTTATGCTCGTGAGATACTTATGATCATGTGTTTGATCATACCATGCTTAATGTGTGATTGCTTGCTTATATCCATGAATTTGTGTATAATCAATCACTTTTACCCTTGGTGATGCGTGCATGTCATTTAACTCTTATCATTTTGAGTGCTCCACCAAGATGTATGCGACATGGAAGAGTGACCCATGATCCTAATCGATTGTGCATTTGCATCCAAAATCAATTTTTTTAAATAATGCACAAATTTAGGGGGAGCTCTTGCTTATCACAATACTTCTCAAAGTGACGATGTATTTCATTCATATTATCATTTGTCGAAGCTTTGATCTATATGTTTTCATCAATTACCCAAAAGGGGGAGATTGAAAGTGCAACTAATCCCCGAGTGGTTTTGGTAATTCATAACAACATATAACTCATTGAACTAATATCCATTCAAGATAAAAATTCCAGAAATTTCAATGATTGGCATGGCATGGACTAGAGATGTGGACCCTTCAAAATGCTAAGGACAAAGATTGGCAAAAGCTCAAGACTCTTCATTTATCTTTTAAGTGATCCAAGATCACATTGAGTCCATAGGAAAGCCAATACTATTAAAAGGGGATGAGGTGTTGCTTAATGGTCTACTTGCTCAAAGTGCTTAGTCATGTTGCTCCAGAACCCTCAGCCACTCTCTCATTCCAAATATGTCCAAAACTCAAAGTCCAACTTGGCCCCACCGATTTGATCTATCCAGCACCACTGAGTTCATTTGACATAGCCACTGCCAGAAACCTTAGCAATTTGGTTACACCGATATGGATCTCGATCTCACCGAGATGCCCTTGCAAACTCTGTGTTGCCTATTGCAATTATTTTGGTCGCATAGAAATGTGCAATCGGTCCCACCGAGTTTGCTTGACCAACTCTCTGTTTGCTTTTTGCTGAAATCGGTCTCACCGAGTTCAAGAATTCGGTCTCACAGAGATGAGGTTTTTCCCTATCTAGCACATCCATCTCACTGAGTTGTTCCAGTCGGTCCCACCAAGATTCCTAATGTTCACATTTTGAACAGAATCAGTCTCACCTTGTTCTTCTACTCGGTCTGGCCGAGTTGGGTCAAATGTGTGTAACTGTTTGATTTTGTGTGGAGGCTATATATACCCCTCCACCCCCTTCTCCATTTGAGATAGAGCCATCAGAACGTGCCTACACTTCCACTACTCACTTTCTGAGAGAGAACCACCTAATCATGTGTTGAGACCAAGATATTCCAATCCTACCACTAGAATCTTGATCTCTAGCCTTCCCCAAGTTGCTTTCCAGTCAAATCATCTTCCCACCATAGCCAAATCTATGGAGAGAGTTGAGTGTGTGGGAGACTATCATTTGAAGCACAAGAGTAAGGAGTTCATCATCAACACACCATTTATTACCTTTTGGAGAGTGGTGTCTCCCAGATTGGTTAGGTGTCGCTTGGGAGCCTCCGACAAGATTGTGGAGTTGAACCAAGAAGTTTGTAAGGGCAAGGATATCGTCTACTTCCTGAAGATCTACCCGAGTGAGGCATGTCCTTTGTGGGCGATGGCCATGGTGGGATGGACAAGGTTGTTTCTTCGTGGACCCTTCATGGGTGGATCCCTCCATGGACTCACGCAGCCGTTACCCTTCGTGGGTTGAAGTCTCCATCAACATGGACGCACGATGGCACCACCTATCGGAACCACGCCAAAAATCTCCATGTCTACATTGTGTTTGCTGGTACATCACCAACTTATCTATAATTTATGAAGTATTCGTGCCACTTATTATCATTCTTGGATGTTTTACAATCATTTTATAGCAACTTTATATCATTTTTTGGGACTAACCTATTGACCCAGTGCTCAGTGCGAGTTGCTGTTTTTTGCTTGTTTTTTACATCGCAGAAAATCAATATCAAATGGAGTCCAAACATCGTGAAACTTCTGGAGGATTTTTTTATGGACCAGAACACTCAGGATGGGCCAGAGCAGCACCTGAGGGGTGCCCGAAGGGGGGCACAACCCACCAGGGCGCGCCTGGGCCCCTAGGCGCGCCCAGGTGGGTTGTGCCCACCTCAGTGGCCTCCAGCACCCCTTCTTTGCCCTATAAAATCCCAAATATTCCAAAACCCTTCTGCGTAGCCCTATATCAGAAGTTGCGCCACCGCAAGGCCTCTGTATCCACGAGATCCAATCTAGACCCCGTTCCGGCACCCTGTCGGAGGGGGAATCATCAACGGTGGCTATCTTCATCATCCCGGCACCCTTCCGGAGAGGGAGTAGTCCACCCTCGGGGCTAAGGGTTTGTACCAGTAGCTATGTGTTTAATATCTCTCTCACGCGCGATCTTGAGATGTCACAATCTTGATGTATGATGGGTTTTGTTAATATAGTCGGATCATATGGTGTTTTCCCCTCTCTATCTTGTTGTGATGAATTGAGTTTTTCCCTTTGAGATTTGTTGTTATCGGATTGAATACTTTTATGGATTTGAGAACTCTGGAGATATGTCTTGCAATTGAATACTCGTGGTGACAATGGGGTATCGTATTGACTCACTTGATATATGTTTTGGCACTCAACTCGCGGATTCCCGCGGTGACATTGGGGTAATCTATGCATAGGGGTTGATGCACGTTCTCGTATTTTGTTTCTCCGATAGAAATCTTGGGGCACTCTTTGAAGTTCTTTGTGTTGGATTGAGTATTATGAATAAGAATTTGCTTTGGTGTTATTTTAGTACGAACTCTAGGATAGATCGAACAGAAAGAATAGCTTTGTGTTATTTTAGTACGAACTCTTGAATAGATCGAAAGGAAAGAATAGCTTTGAGGTGGTCTCGTACCCTACAAACAATTTATTCTTATGTTCTCCGCTACATAGGAACTTTGGAGTGATTCTTCATCACATTATGAGGGATAATCATGTGATCCAACTATGTTAGCATTGTTGAGAGGTTGCACTAGTGAAAGTATGCACCCTAGGCCTCATTTTCCATCATTGCAATATTGTTTGTGCTCCGTTTACCATTTACTACCTTGCTGTTTTTATTGTTCGCACTACAAAAACTCATATCTACTATCCATACTACACTTTTATCACCATCTCTTCGCCGAACTAGTGCACCTATACAATTTGCCATTGTATTGGGTGTGTTGGGGACGCAGAAGATATCTTGTATTTGATTGCAGGGTTGCTTGAGAGAGACTATCTTCATCCTACGCCTCCCACGGATTGATAAACCTTAGGTCATCCACTTGAGGGAAAATTGCTACTGTCCTACAAAACTCTGCGATTGGAGACCCAACACGTGTCTACAAGAATAAAGTTGCGTAGTAGACATCAAGCTCTTTCCTAGCGCCGCTGCCGAGGAGGTGATAGATTGAATGTATATCTTTAGATCTTGCAATCGAGTCTTTTAGGTTCTTGTTTTGTCACTAGTTTGGTTTATAAAAGAAAACTACAAAAAATGTAATTGAGGTTGCATCATATTATTCATCTTTATAATGTCTTCCGTGAAAATGATGGAAAGGAAAATTTTGCTCAACCGATAGAAGAAGAATTGTATAGAATGTTTGACAAAGTATCTTTGAATGATGAGCATAATTGCAATGTTTCTAGTATAAGTTCTCTGAATATCCATGGTTCTAGTGATATGCAAAGCCATAAGTTTGGGGATGCTATGTTTGATGAAGATGATATTTTTATTCCCCCAAGTTTTGATGTGCAAATTTGTTATAATGGTAGCATGCCTCCTATTTATGATGATTACAATGATGAATGTGGGTTTGGAAGAGTGTCAACTCTAGGTAATGATCCCACTATTTTGGAGGGTGTTGAATCTTTTCACAATATTGATGAAAGTGGATTTGGAGAGGTCATGACTTTATTTAATGATGAATCCACCATTTTGGATGAGGCTTCAATAGACTATGAGAACAAGGTCGCCATCTATGATGATTACGATGATGACATTTATGCTATATTGAATAATTATACCCATGAAACTTGTCATCATGATTTTAATTTTCAATCTCATGATAGTTATTTTGTTGAGCTTGCTTATGTGGAGAGTAAAAAAATTGCTATGCTTATGTGTCATGAACAGAATGATTTATGTGATGGTTATATTGTTGAATTTCTTTATGATGCTACTGAAAATTATTATGAGAGAGGAACATATGCTTTTACATATCTCAATAATATCAAGTTTCCTCTCTATGTGTTGAAAGTCTTGAAGTTATGCATGTTTTGCCTTCCTATGCTAGTCGATTCTTGTTCCCATGAATTATTTGCTCACAAAATACTTATGCATAGGAAGTGGGTTAGGTTTAAATGTGCTTGCCATGTGATTCATGATGCTCTTTTTCATGTTTCAATTCTTATCTTTTTTGCGAGAATCATTGAAATCATCATGCCTAGCTAAAAGGCATTAAAGAAAAGCGCTTGTTGGGAGACAAACCAACACTTTTACCTGCTGTTTTTGTGTGTTCACATGATTATGCTACTGTATTAATCATGTTTTATTGTTTTTGTTTCAATAAAGTGCCAAGTAAAGCCTTTGGGATCATGTTGGGTGATAGTTGTTTTGATCTTGCTGAAAAATAGAAACTTTTGCGCTCACGAAAAGAACTCTCATTTTTAACAGAAGAGTGCTTTTGAGTTGATTCTTTTTGCAGAATATTAACATACAAATTGTTAACGTGGTCCAGTTTTTTTCATAATTTATGGAGTAGAAGAAGTATGGTTTGAGTACATATTACTACAGACTGTTCTGTTTTTGACAGGTTCTATTTTCAATGTATAGTTTGCTTGGTACCTAGTTTCTATGGCTTATATTGATCAATATAAATTGTAGAAATGATATGCTACAGTAGGCATTGTGTGGAAACAATTATGAATCTTGTATTTGACAGTACCAAAGTGAAATGGTTTGCTCTTTATCATACTAACCTAGCTCACGAAGTTCCGTTATGTTTTGTGTGATTGAAGTTTTCAAGTTTTGGATGAGATGTCGATATGAGGAGAATAATGAGTGACAATACCCTAAGCTTGGGGATTCCCAAGGCACCCCAAGGTAATATCCAAGGAAGATCCAAGCAACTAAGCTTGGGGATGCCCCGGATGGCATCCCCTCTTTCGTCTATAACATTATCGGTAGTCTCACTTGGAGCTATGTTTTCATTCGTCACATGATATGTGTTTTTCTTGGAGCGTCAATTTATTTTGTTAGGATTTGCTTGCTGTTATTTTTAATAATGTTTTGCATCTTTCTTTTCAATAAAAATGTCAACTATAGCCTTTGCATGCTTATCTTGTAAGTATATGTGTTGCTGTTTCAAACAGAAAGTTTATCGATGTTGCAAACATTCCCTAGAAAAGTAAGAATATGATAAAATGTTGAAAGTTTTTGCAAAATAAGCTCTGATAAATTTATTCGGTGTTTATCTTGTTTCATAATTTTTGGAGTTAGGGAAGTATATATGATGATTCTTGCATTCTTTACAGACTGTACTATTTTGACAGATTGCTGTTATGTTTGCATTGTTTGCATATATTTGCTTGTTTAATGATTCTATTTGAGGATAGGAGTATTAAATATGCAGAGGAATTTAGTATGCAATGTTGAATAATAATTTTAGTGGTTTGCTACAGTTGAGAATGATAAGGTTTTCGCATTGGTTTACACTAACTTGTCTCACGAGTTCTTGTTGAGTTTTGTGTGGATGAAGTTTTTGAGATTTAGGGAAACCGTGATATGAGAGGAACTAAGGAGACACAAGAGCTCAAGCTTGGGGATGCCCAAGGCATCCCAAATTTATATTTCAATAAGTCTCAAGCATCTAAGCTTGGGGATGCCCTGGTAGTCATCCCACCTTTCTTCTTCAACAATTATCGGTTAGT
Source organism: Triticum dicoccoides (assembly GCF_002162155.2). NCBI lineage: Eukaryota > Viridiplantae > Streptophyta > Magnoliopsida > Poales > Poaceae > Triticum > Triticum dicoccoides. The sequence continues at coordinate 335,169,690 of NC_041393.1, forward strand.
ATCGGTTCAGCCTAAGTTATTGCTTCTTCACATGAGTTGTGCTATGATTGGAATGTCATTTTGTTTTGTTTTTCTTTCTGTTTTGACAAATTACTTAGATATGAAAGTTTTTTAATAAGAGAGAATCCTCAAATAGCTACCTATTTACATAACTACTCACTTGATCTTCACTTATATCTTTTTGGAGTAGCTTGTCATTTACTCTTATGCTTCACTTATATCCTATGAGTAAATTGTTGAATGAATCAAATATCGTGAAGTTGAAATTACATGTTCATATCATGCCTAGTAGTGGCTTCACATTGGGTTTAGAAAGTGAAAGCTTTTGAAGCTTAACAATCACAATATTGGTCATACAAGCAATTCACGAATAATTAGTATAAGGAAGAGAACTTTCACATGGAAATACACTATCTTGGAAATCTTTTGTGATTGTGAGCCCCCATCAGAATATTATATGCCAAAATTGTTGACATTGGACAAGGAAGACAACATAATGATTTATGTTTGTTCATATTCACATAGAAGTTATATTGTCATAGATCCTTCAACATGTGGTGCTTGCCCCCCATCTTTGCTAGCCGAAAATTCCGCACCAAGTAGAGATACTACTTGTGCATCCAAAAAACCCTTAAACCCAAATCCTGTTTTCAAGAGTCCACCATACCTACCAAAGGATTGAGCAAGTGTCAGGACCCCGACTCAATGCCACATCGATCTAGCATGTAACACCTCATATCACTTTGCGGCCTCACGCACGGTATTCCCACGGGTGTCGCCTTACCTTTGCCCGGGACTGTTTGCGCCTTTTGGCACACGTATATGACAGTGTCGCTAGCATCCATATGATAAGGAGCCCGGGCTGACATGGCTAGTCGTAAACCCAAAGTGGCACAGACTTTCAGGGACAGGCATCCATGACCCAGCATCGAACGTGTCGGTCATCAGCGAGTGAATCCAGGCTGTAGCACTGGGCTAGCAGGACTCCGGTGAACCGGGCTGTAGCGGGCTAATAGGACTCCGGTATTCATCGCGTGACATTTCCCCGAAGGGACAGACACAGGAACGAAGAAGGACACATGCCGGCCAGCCTAAGTGTTACGGAGCAGTAGCAAGCTACCATGGCTCAGTGGAAACACTAGGAGACATTTCCCGGTAAGAGAGGCTACTAAGGATAAACAACTAGATAGTCAGATCCCACACATACCAAGCATTTCAATAACATACACACAATATGCTCGATATGTGCAATACAACATGGCATCACAAAATGACTCTACGACTCAAGTAGTATAATCAATAGGCTCCGAGGAGCGAGATATTACAAACATGGGTCTCATGACCCAACACTCAGAGCATACAAGTCAAAGCACAAACGGAAGCTATCATGTCTGAGTACAGACAACTATAAATGAAAAAGGCTGAGAAGCCTGACTATCTACCAGATCCTGCCGAGGGCACAAGATCGTAGCTGAGGTAACAAGCTAAACGTCGAAGTCCACGTGGAACTACTAGTGAGACTGAAGTCTCTCTGCAAAAACATAAATTAAGCAACGTGAGTACAAATGTACCCAACAAGGCTTACATCAGATCTATCTAGATATGCATCATTATCAACAAAGGGGGTGGTGGAGTTTAACTGCAGCAAGCCAGCTTTGACTCGGTGGCTATCCTGAACTACGACTGCAAATAACTCTTTTGAGGTGGCGCACACGAGTCCACATATTCACCATATCAATACACCACTATGGATCTGCTCCCGTCTCCCTACGAGAACGCCATCCATAGCACTCACGCTTATCTTGCGTATTTTAGAGTATCCACTTTCACTTGTCTATGAACTGTACAAGGGGTCCAAGTTTCCATATCCGAGGAATCTGGCTATTCGAATAGATGATGTTAACCCTGCAGGGGTGTACTTCTTCACACACGCTCTCGCCACTTACCGCCCTGTACTCGTCATGTACCTCGGCAACCTTCAAGCGGAAGCCGGGCGAGGGAGTCGGCCACAACCTGACTAACCGAACAAGTCTCTAGTCCAGGTTTATTGCCTATTCGGGTTCCATCCGCAAGGAGATCCGGCCGGGGTGTCGCTCACGGCCCCAAACGATGTGTGCAGGGTTCCCAAGCCCACCTCGACGGGTGGATGTACGCTTGGTACACCGTGACACTGTGCCTAGTCTGTCCCAAGCCCACCTGTACCGGGTGCCACTTGGTAGACTACTAACACTACCTACAAACACCAGAAACTAGTTGCAACTCCTGGACAGAGATCATGTTGATTAATAAGTCGAGAGAGTCAATTAAGGATCCCAATGTGTGGTAGTAGCTGTTCATGGATCACAGGCACAGAACTCGGTTCCTGAGGACGGCTGCAATGAGACAACCCACCATGTACTCCTACATGGCCTCTCACCGCTACCTTTACCAAATCGTGTTCACACACTTAGCTCACACACAGTAGGACATGTTCACACGCCTCTGATTCATCCCCGATGAATCAGACCTGACTCAACTCTAAGCAGTAGCAGGCATGACAAACAAGCATGAATGAGTAGGCACAACAGGGCTCAAATAACTCCTACTCATGCTAGTGGGTTTCATCTATTTACTGTGGCAATGACAGGTCATGCAAAGGATAAAGGGGTTCAGCTACCGCAGCAAGTAACAAATATGTCGTTGTTGTCCTAATGCAGTAAAAGAGAGCAGGAGCGAGAGAGTGGGATTTTATCGGAATGAACAAGGGGGTTTTGCTTGCCTGGCACTTCTGGAGATAACATTGAGTCTTCATCAGTGTCAACGATCACATCATCGGAACATCGTCTACCGAGAGGGGACAAATACCGGCAAACAAGAAAGATCACAATCAATGCGATGCAACAATATGATGCATGAATGTGACATGGAAATATGATGTGATTTGAGCTAATGCAACTAGCAGCAAGTTAAATGGAGTTGGTTTGAACCCTAGGTTCAAATTCAAACTCCACATGTGATTATTTAAATGCCATTTAATTGAATTGTCCTAAACAGTGGTCATAAGTTGTTCTAACATGCATGAAAATGGTACAGATGGATAGATTGGATTTTTCTGATCATTTTTCATATATAAATTATTTCATTTGGAGTTACGGTTGAATTTCTATGAATTATTGAAGTTTTAGCTATTTTCTGGAATTTATAAATCATTTCCTAATTTATTTTAATTCCAGAAAGGAATTATTGCGTCAGCATGACCTCATGCTGACCTCAGCAGGTCAACGGGCGCCGTCCAGGTCAAACTGACCTGTGGGCCCCGCGTGTCAGTGTCTGGACTAACTAACCTAATTAAAATTAACCCTAACTAACTTGGTTAGCCGGGCGGGGCCCGCATGTCAGTGAGTCAGTGGCTTAACTAAAATTAGTTATTAATTAACCAAAAGTTAGCAGGGGCCGGGCCCACCTGTTAGTGAGCCTGGGGAAGTCAAACAGGGTCAAATCCCGGGTCAGTGGGGTCAAACCCATCGGCGGCTTGACACCGGCGAGGCCAGCCGCGGTGGCGAGCCTCGGGTTTTGCCCACAGGGCTCGGTTTGGCGCGCGGAGCACAGCTTCGGGATGCGGACGCTCGTCCGCATCCAACTGTGGTGGTGGCGCGGCCGAGGAGTGGCCGGAGTGGTGCCGGCGATGAGCTCGGCGGCGGCCGAAGCTCGGGTGCAAGTGGGGATGGGCCTGCGGTGCGCAAACGAGCGCGGTAAAGTGCCACGGAGGCTCTACGCGATGCGGGGAGCGCGTTGGGCGCATGCCCAGGACCAAATGGTCACCAGAGCATCACCGGCGACGAGTGCGGGCGGCGGTGCGTGCGGTTGGATGTGGTGCGGCAGCTACGGCGTGCGAGAGAGAGAGGAGAGGGGGAGCAGGAGCAGGAGCTCACGGCGATGTCGACGGAACGCTCGGCGAGGTCGGGGACGGTCCGGGGCCGACGAATTTGACGGTGATGGCCGTCGGGTCCGAGGTAGAAGACGAGCCCGGTGAGGTCGTTCGGGGGCTTCTGGAGGGGCGTGGCTCGGTGAGGTGGGTCGAGGACGGAGTGGCGGAGCTTGTGGGCTAGTCGGGGAAGCGAGGGAGGCCCGGTGGCCGTGGTGGCAGTGGATGGCGGCGACGAGCGCGCTCGGGCGCGAGAGGGGGAGAGCAGAGAAGGGAGAAGGGGTCGGGAGAGAGTGAGAGGGAGGAGCGAGGGGGCTGCGTGGCTTCACCCGAAGAGGCCAGGGCGAAGCGGCAAGAAGGAGGTGGCCGGGGTGGCGTCGGCGCTCGCCACGCCTCGCCTCTGTCCTTCTGGTGAGGGAGGAAGACGACAGGGGGAAAGTGGCGGTGGGCTGGGCCGTGCTGGGCCGGTTGGTGGCGCCAGGTAAGTGGCTGGGCTGCTGGTGGGCTACCGGGTAAGTCTTCTGCTCTTTTTCAATTTTCTGTTCTGTTTTATTTTTATTTAATTCTTTTGCCACTGTTTTGAATTTAAAATAATTCAAACAATGCCAAAAACTCCTCTGAATATTTTTATTTGGCTAGATGGACTTTTCCAAAAGCTCATAAAATATTTCAGGGGTATTTGAAATTATATTATAGTTATATGAATATAATTCAAATTCAAATAGCTAATGATTTAAATTCAAAGTCCCAAAAATAAATCCTTTTAAAATGTTCATTATTTTTGGTTTGGATCAAAACCCTTGCCAAAAATATTAAACATCTAAGAAGAGCATTTTGGAACAATGAATGAGATTTTAGGGTTTTTGCCCTTCTTTTATTTAGGGTTTTGAGGCTTCTGAATTCCTCAGTTCAAGTTTCAAAAATTTAAACATGATGCACAGATGGAAGCAAGCATAGGTCAGGCCAGAACTAGGGATGTGACAGCAAGATCCTTCAAGTAAGTTGTCATCGATGCAATAAGGCAATAAAAATTGCTTCCAAAAGTGTTAGATCATTTAGTGGAAGAGAAAATTGAGCGTTGTAGGAACTTGTGATGGCAAAGAATAAAAGCGACATGTTGCATAATAAAGGTTGCTATCATAAGGGGCAATATAACGTGACGTTATTTTGCACTAAGGGGTTGGGCATACAAACAAATAAGTGCATGGCAACCTCTGCTTCCCTCTGCGAAGGGCCTATCTTTACTTTTATGTATTTACTTTTATGCAAAGAGTCAAAGTTTTTCTCTCCATTCCTTTTTATTTTTCTCCTTTGGCAAGCATCATGTGGTGAGGAAAGATCTAGGCACATTTGTCCAGTTGAATATGGGTAGCATGAGTTATTATTATTGACATCACCCTTGAGGTGAATACGCTGGGAGGCGAAACTATAAGCCCCTATCTTTCTATGTGTCCGGTTCAAATGTTTTGCTGATGTGTATGCGCTGAGTGTTAGCAATCATAGAAGACTATATGTGGTTGACTATATAGAGATCTTACTTAGACTCTGTTGAATAAGTTGAATTGCAATTGCTTGGTGACTGAGAACATAGGTTGTTGAGTTTCAAGAGAATTCATTGTTTGGACCTTAACATGTGAATTGGTTGCTACTATAACATGAGAAGTTTTATAAGAAAGAAATGTTGTTATGATGCTAGGAAAAGTGATTGAATTTGTCATTGATCAAACTTGTGCACTTTGCTAGCATTCACACTTCATAAATTATTTCTTTTATCATTTACCTACTAGAGGACGAGTAGGAATTAAGCTTGGGGATGCTGACACGTCTCCAACGTATCTATAATTTATGAAGTATTCATGCCATTATATTATCATTATTGGACGTTTTACGATCATTTTATAGCAACTTTATATCATATTTTGGGACCAACCTATTGACCCAGTGCCCAGTGCAAGTTGCTATTTTTTGCTTGTTTTTTACATTGCAGGAAATCAATATCAAATGGAGTCCAAACACGGCAAAACTCCTGGAGGATTTTTTATGGACCAGAACACTCAGGATAGGCCAGAGCAGCACCTGGGGGTGCCTCGAGGGGGACACAACCCACCAGGGCGCGCCTGGGTCCCCAAGCACGCCCAGGTGGATTGTGCCCACATCGGTGGCCTCCCGCACCCCTTCTTCGCCCTATAAAATCCCAAATATTCCAAAACCCTTTTGGGTAGCCCTAGATCAGAAATTCCGCCGCTGCAAGGCCTCTATATCCACAAGATCCAATCTAGACCCTGTTCCGGCACCCTGCCGGAGGGGGGAATCATCACCGATGGCCATCTTCATCATCTCAGTGGCCACCACGATGAGGAGGGAGTAGTCCACCCTCGGGGCTGAGGGTTTGTACGAGTAGCTATGTGTTTAATCTGTCTCTCTAGCGATCTTAAGATGTCACAATCTTGATGTATCATGGGCTTTGTTAATATAGTCGGATCATATGGTGTTTTCCCCTCTCTATCTTGTTGTGATGAATTGGGTTTTTTCCTTTGAGATTTCGATGTTATCGGATTGAATACTTTTATGGATTTGAGAACACTTGATATATGTCTTGCAATTGAATACTCGTGGTGACAATGGGGTATCGTATTGACTCACTTGATATATGTTTTGGCACTCAACTCGCGGATTCCCACGGTGACATTGGGGTAATCTATGCATAGGGGTTGATGCACGTTCTTGTCTTTTGTTTCTCCGGTAGAAATATTGGGGCACTCTTTGAAGTTCTTTGTGTTGGATTGAGTATTATGAATATGAATTTGCTTTGGTGTTATTTTAGTACGAACTCTAGGATAGATCGAACGAAAAGAATAGATTTGTGTTATTTTAGTACGAACTCTTGAATAGATCGGAAGGAAAGAATAGCTTTGAGGTGGTCTATACCCTACAAAGAATTTATTCTTATGTTCTCCGCTGGATAGGAACTTTGGAGTGATTCTTCAACGCACTATGAGGGATAATCATATGATCCAACTATCTTAGCATTGTTGAGAGATTGCACTAGTGAAAGTATGCACCCTAGGCCTCATTTTCCATCATTGCAATACCGTTTGTGCTCCGTTTACTATTTACTACTTTGATGTGTTTTATTGTTCGCACTACAAGAACTCATATCTACTATCTATACTACACTTTTATCACCGTCTCTTTGCTAAACTAGTGCACCTATACAATTTGCCATTGTATTGGGTGTGTTAGGGACACAAGAGATTTCGTGTATTTGATTGCAGGGTTGCTTGAGAGAGACTATCTTCATCCAACGCCTCCCACGGATTGATAAACCTTAGGTCATCCACTTGAGGGAAAACTGCTACTGTCCTAAAAAAACTCTGCCCTTGGAGGCCCAACACGTGTCTACAAGAATAAACTTGTGTAGTAGACATCATTTGCCTTCTCCAAACCATGCCGTTTACCTTCATATTCAATGTTTTACTTTCTGCTTCTACACTCTTAGAATTGCATGTGTAGGTTGATTGCTTGACTTGTACTAGTTGCTAAAATCTGCGAACAATTAAAATTGGGAAACAGATAGATTTTTATTTGGTCAAGTAGTCTAATCACCCCCCTCTAGACCTACTTATGGTCCTACATGGATAGCCGGTAGTTTTCGATTGTGTTGTGCCATCTACTCTCGGTTTATTGTCGGTGGTTGGTGAGGATGTCACTGTGGAGGTTGGTTCTTGTTCGTTGTGGTACTCGATTTAGTGTTTCGTGGGTCGGTCATGCATGATATACGTGGGTTTGGGAGGGATACCATCTATCAGTGGGGGCTGGTACTCATGTTTTCGCTCTTTGTGTGACGCGGGTGCTTATTTTTTGATGTGTTAGCTACTCATGATAGGCATTGGGATTTCTCCAAAGAGGAAGGGCGATGTAGTATAGTAATAGATAGCATTTACCTCAGTTGAGAATCAATATTTATGGAACCAGTAGGAGACAGCACACGAACAAGATAAACAATACCTGCACACACGCAAAGCAAATGCTTGCACCCAATGAAGGCAAGATTGTTGGGCCCGTGGGACTGGGGGTACCCAGGCTCGTCTGCCTGCGGCCCAGCGTGTGACGCCCACCAGGAGGCCCAAGGCTGGCCAACCGCCAGAGCTTCATGAGCAACACCCTCGTGAGGCCCCTACCTCGCAAGGCATGCGTCATCAAGTGTCACCAGGAGCCTCGTGAGGCCCCCTCGCGGGGCGGCTTCCTGAGGTCGCCTCCCAAGGCCCTTCGTGGAGGCATGCGAGTCAAGAGCTATCCAGCGGAGTCAAGCGGCCCCGTGTCTTCACGTGGGTGATGCGCGTGGCAACGAGTGAGGCAAGAGGAGCGCCAGCAGGCGCGGACGAGGAGGCTTTCCTCTTCATGCTAAAGAAAGCAAGGACAATGCACTGGTTCGCAGAGCAACCCCCAAAGGTTACCTGTTCGGTGCGAGAAGACCAAGACGACGGGTTCACCAGGATGGAGGTCATCATCGAGCCCATCGGCGCATCAAGGCAGGAGGCTTTCGCAGGCGGAGACTGCCTTTAGTCAGGATAAGTTGCAACCCTGCCCCCCTTCGAATTGGCCATTGTGGCGACCCTTCCTGCATTGTGTTTTCGGGGAAAGAGGACCAAGGATAGTATAAGTAAGGGTAGGGCGCCACCGTAGAGGAGGTGATTTTTTCCGAGGTAGACCATCTTTCCCCTTGTACACCCGTGCTCAGCCTCCCTCGTGAGGGAATCCAACCACAAAGCAGGAGTAGGGTTTTACACCGCAAGGTGGCCCAAACCTGGGTAAACTGCAGTGTCCACTGTTCCTCTTCTCTAGCTCGATCACGTTGGAGCATGATAACCCACAAGTACAGGGGATCACAATAGTTTTTGAGGGTAGGGTATTCAACCTAAATTTATTGATTCGACACAAGAGAAGCCAAAGAATATTCGCAAGTATTAGCAGTTGAGTTGTTAATTCAACCACAGCTGAAAGACTTAATATCTACATCAAAGTTTTTAGGAGCAAAGTAGTATGATAGTAACGGTAACAGTGGCAATAAGAACATTAACAATTTTTTAGTGATTGTAACAGCAGCAACAACGAAAGTAACTTAGCAAAGATCAATATGTGAAAAGCTCGTAGGCATTGGATCGGCGATGATAATTGTGTTGGATAATATGCATCATTTAGAAGTCCTAACCTAGGGCGGCACAAAACTAGCTCAAATTCATTAATGTATTGTAGGCATGTATTCCGTATATAGTCATACGTACTTATGGAAAAGAACTTGCATGGCATCCTTGGTCCTACCCTCCCATGGCAGCGGGGTCCATAAGGAAACTAAGGGGTACTAAGGCCTCCTTTTAATAGAGAACTGAAACAAAGCATTAGCACTTAGTGAATACATGAACTCCTCAAACTACGGTAATCACCGGAAAGAATCCGAAATATTGTCACCTTATGGTATGCGGATCATAACTCGTAATAGGTGTCTACAACTTGCAAGATAGGATCAAGAACACAGATATATTCATGAAAACATAATAGGTTCGGATCTGAAATCATGGCACTCGGGCCCTAGTGACAAGCATTAAGCATAGCAAGGTCATAACAACATCAATCTCAGAATATAGTGAATACTCGGGATCAAGCCCTAACAAAAGTAACTCGATTACATGATAAATCTCATCCAACCCATCACCGTCCAGCAAGCCTACGAAGGAATTACTCACTCCCCGCAGTGAGCATCATGAAATATGCATTGGAGGAAGGTTGATGATGATGATGGCGACGGATTCCACCCTCAAGAGCCCCGAACGGACTCCGGATCAGCCCTCCCGATGAAGATCATGAGGTGGTGGCGGCTCTGTATCATAAAACATGATGAATCCTCCTCTCAGATTTTTTTCTCTCTCCGGGAATAGGTATATATGGAGTTGGAGTTAGGGTTGCCGGAGGTCCAGGGGGCACATGCTCACCAGGCGTGCCCTGGGGGGTGGGTGCGCCCCCTAAGCTTGTGGCTCCTGGGTGGCCCCCCTCTGGTATATTTTTCCGCCAGTACATTTTATATATTCCACAAAAATTCTCCAAAAATGTTCAGGTCAATACGAGAACTTTGATTTCTGCACAAAAACAACACCATGGCAATTCTGCTGAAAACAGCGTCAGTCCAGGTTAGTTCCATTCAAATCATACAAATTAGAGTCCAAAACAAGGGCATAAGTGTTTGGAGAAGTAGATACAATGGAGACGTATCAACTCCCCCAAGCTTAACCCATTGCTTTCCCTCAAGCAATTCAGTTGACAAACTCTATTTGATCTTGTTGTTGCAAATATGTCTGACCAATGTTTTGGTTTTCAGCAAATATTATGAGCTAACCATATTCGCAATAACACTTGGGTCTCACATTTACACATATCAATGACATAATTAACTAGCAATCAATAATAAGATATCTCATAGGACAACACTTTTTTCAAAACAATCATGATATAATATGACAAAATGGTATCTCGTTAGCCCTTTTTGAGACCGCGAAACATAAATGCAGAGCACCCCTGAAGATGAAGCACTGATTAGACATTATAATTCATGGCAAAAAGAGATCTAGTCACACTCATACTCAACATCAACTAAAAACAAAGCATCTAAATGACAATAGTGCACTCCAGCTAGTGCTTTAATAAGAAGATGATGACTCAATAATAAAAGTAACTAGATAGGCCGTTCACCAAGGGAAGCGGGGATTTGTAGAGGAGACAGAGCTCGAAGATTTTTGAACAGAAATGAATATAATTTTGAGAGGCATGCTTTCATTGTCAACATAACAACCGAGAGATCTCACTATCTTCCATGCTAGACACATTATAGGCAGTTCCCCAACAGAATGGTAAAGTTTTACTCCCCCTCCACCAACAAACACAAGCCATGTCTAGCCAAATCCTCGGGTGCCCTCCATACCAACAACAATCCGAGGGAGTTTTGTTTCATTATTATATATTGATTTTGATTTTGATCAAAGGATTGGGCATCCCGATTACCAGCCACTTTCTCATGAATGATAAGCGAATAAACACTCATTGTGAGAATAACCCACCTAGCATGGAAGATGCTGACAACCTCCAGTCACTATGAGCAATTCGGGCATACAAAACAGATTATTATTAGAAGGTTTAGAGTTTCGCACATACAAATTTACTTTGAACGGCAGGTAAATACCGCATATTAGTAGGTATGGTGGACTCAAGTGGAACAACTTTGGGTTTAAGTAAGTGGATGCACAAGCAGTATTCCGGCTTAGTACAAGTCAAGGCTAGCAAAAAGATTGAGGAGCGACCAACTAGAGAGCAACAACCATCATAAACATGCATTGAGATTAATCAACATTGAATGCAAGCATGAGTAGGATATAAATCACCATGAACATAAATATCATGGAGGCTATGTTGGTTTTGATTCAACAACATGCGTGAACATGTGCTAAGTCAAGCCACTTGAATCATTCCGAGGAGGATACCATCCTATCATATTAAATCATAACCATTTTAAAAAGCATGTTGGCACGCAAGATAAACCATTATCCACTCTGTCGTGGAATTGTCACGTCAGATGTCCTAGTGGAAGGACTTAGTCGTGGAGCCATCGCAACTAGGAAGCTTAAATGGGTTAATCGGAACAAAGGACACGGGGTTTATACTGGTTCGGCCCCTTACGATGAAGGTAAAAGCCTACGATCTAGTTTTGAGTGGGATTGCTTATGACTCAATTACCAGGGAGCAAAATCGCTTGACCTAGCTCTCGGTCTGATGTTACTTGCCCTGAACTGCCGCCGGGTCGTCCCTTTATATACAGAGGTCGACGCCCAGCGGCTCACAGAGTCTCGGCCGGCTCATAAACAGTGTCCGGCTCGGTCTCTAACTATTTGTGCCTTACAATACAAGTTATCTTCATATGGCAGTTTATCTCTACGAGCCTTAAGTCTCCTTTGGGATTTGGGCCCTTAACCGAACCTCCATCTTCAGGCTTGTCTTGGGCTTCAAGAGTCTTCATAGGTATAACCCGGCCCCTCCTGGGCGGGTCATACCTAATAGTTATATCCCCAACATTAGGCCCCATATTGATTTGAACCGGTTCATGTCAATCTTCAGCACTAAAGAAAAATCTTCTGCTTCTTTGCTTGTATAGAATTTTGTAACCCGCCATGAAGTCATCCTTTGGATTTGTGGTGACCCACCATGACGTCATCTATCATTAATGCACGTTTTACCCAACGTATGTCAACAGATCCTTATCTTAATGACCATCCCGAGAATCGAGGCGTCCTTGTAGCTAGATAACCATGTTTTCGGCCTCCTCGTTTTTCGCGCCCACTTATCAGTCTTCCCTTATAAATAGACCCGACCAGGAATTTCCTCATTCTCCCCTTTCCTCTTCTTATTCCTCTCGCAACCCTACTGCCACTCAAGCTCCACCACCGCCGCAGCGCACCTCATCTTCCTCGACCCCGGCCGCTGCATCAACCTGAGTCAGTCCAGAGAACGGCGGCGACCTGAAGTAGTAGATCTGCAGCTGTAAGTCATCTCCTTCCCGCACCACAGATCTGCATTAGGGTTCACAAGTTCCTCTGTGTTCTTCGTAGTTCTTCACGGTTTCTTCATAGTTCTTCCACCGCTGCCTCATTTGATCCAAAAGCAGTATGGAACTTATGCGGTAGTTGTTTCGTGTCCATTTTTTATACTAGCAGATCCCTTTTTCTCGCAAAGAAGCCTCACTAGAACTCACGAACTCATCTGTACCATGTTTTTAGGTCCAGTATATTTTCTTTTTTGAACAGCCGTTTGATCCAACATAATAGCTGCAACCTGTGAAACTTGTTTATGCAACACTTAGGCAAAAAACTATATTTGTTAGATCCACCTAGCCATGGCGACTCTTATCACCGGCTTAAAAAGGCAATTATCAATTGATACTCTTGACCGCTCATGGCGGTTTAGATAACTTAACTGCTTGTGGCGCTCATGGCGTCTTAAATAATTTGACATAATTAGCCTTATACCATTAGGCCCCTTTATAAGCCGCCATCTTGAGTATGCACTGTAATGTTTCTCTTTGGCTTAAATTTGAACCGGAGTTTTTTACTCTTTCTTAGGCTTTCATCACAATGGCACCGAAACCACCCACTTCATGCAACTGGGTCAAATCCATCATCACACACAGTACACTTGATGACTTTGTGAAGACCGGCTATCTGCCGAAGAAGGAAGTGATGTGATATCGTGATCCTGACCCGACGGAGGAAAAGCCTCAGCCCAAAGGAGGGGAGGTCATTGTCTTCACTGACCATATGAATCGGGGTTTTTCACCACCCGGCTCAAAATTCTTCAGGGACGTCCTGCACTTCTTTGACCTCCATCCTCAAGATATCGGACCCAATTCCGTGTCTAATATTTGCAATTTTCAAGTGTTCAGCGAGGTATACCTTGGAGAAGAACCCAACTTGCTACTCTTTAGAGAGTTATTCTACTTGAACCGCCAGAATGAGTGTGCCAACGGGCAAAGCTTGGAACTTGGCGGTGTCTCAATCCAATGTTAGAGAGACGTAATTTTTCCTTATGCCAACCCACCGAGTCATCCCAAAGACTAGAAGCAGACATGGTTCTATTGTCAAGACACTTCTCCGGCTGATGAAAATCCTCTGCCCGGCTTTCGTGCTCTGCATCTAGAGTCCAAACATCGACTTCCTGATAAGATAACAGCCGCCGAACGCAAGACGCTCACCCCGACCCTGGCTAAATTCAAGGCTCTTCTGGGGAACGGGCAAAATGGCATTGATTTAGTCCGGGTTTGGCTCGCCTGGCGGGTTATTCCATTGAGCCGCCGCCCCGGCCTGATGTGTACCTACACATGCAAGAAAGATGACCCTCCGCAGCACAATTCTGATGATTTGCCTGACCACGTCATCAGTGACATGACCAAGTATCTTCTGAATGAAAGCCTATTGATACGTCTCCAACGTATCCACAATTTTTGATTGTTCCATGCTATTATATTACCCCTTTTGGATGTTTATGGGCTTTATTTTACACATTTATGTCATTTCTGGGACTAACCTACTAACCGGAGGACAGCCCACATTGCTGTTTTTTTGCCTATTTCAGTATTTCGAAGAGAAGGAATATCAAATAGAGTCCAAATGGAATGAAACCTTCGGGAGCGTGATTTTTGGAACGAACGTGATCCAGAGGACTTGGAGTGCAAGCCAAGAAGCTGCCGAGGCTCCCACGAGATAGGAGAGCGCCCCCCCCCCTATAGGGCACGCCCCCTATCTCATGGGCCCCTCGGGCGGCCACCGACGTACTTCTTCCTCCTATATATACCTACGTACCCCAAAAACATCCAGGAGTTGGACGAAACAGAATTTCCACCACCGTAACCTTCTGTATCCGCGAGATCTCATCTTGGAGCCTTCGCCCGCACTCTGCCGGAGAGGGAATCGACCATGGAGGGCTTCTACATCAACATCCTTGCCCCTCCGATGAGTTGTGAGTAGTTTACCACAGACCTACGGGTCCATAGTTATTAGCTAGATGGCTTCTTCTCTCTTTTTGGATCTCAATACAATGTTCTCCCCCTCTCTTGTGGAGATCTATTCCATGTAAACTCTTTTTGCGGTGTGTTTGTTGAAACCCGATGAATTGTGGGTTTATGATAAAGTTTATCTATGAATAATATTTGAATCTTCTCTGAATTCTTTTATGAATGATTGAGTTATCTTTGCAAGTCTCTTCGAATTATCAGTTTGGTTTGGCCTACTAGATTGATCTTTCTTGCGATGGGAGAAGTGCTTAGCTTTGGGTTCAATCTTGCGGTGTCCTTACCCAGTGAGAGAAAGGGTTGCAAGGCACGTATTGTATTGTTGCCATCGAGGATAACAAGATGGGTTTATGAAGGAAATATGCCCTAGAGGCAATAATAAAGTTATTATTTATTTCCTTATTTCATGATAAATGTTTATTATTCATGCTAGAATTGTATTAACCGGAAACATAATACATGTGTGAATACATAGACAAACATATAGTCACTAGTATGCCTCTACTTGACTAGCTCATTAATCAAAGATGATTATGTTTCCTAACCATAGACATGTGTTGTCATTTGATTAATGGGATCACATCATTAGGATAATGATGTGATTGACATGACCCATTCCGTTAGCCTAGCACTTGATCGTTTAGTATGTTGCTATTGCTTTCTTCATGACTTATACATGTTCCTGTAACTATGAGATTATGCAACTCCCGTTTACCGGAGGAACACTTTGGGTGCTACCAAACGTCACAACATAACTGGGTGATTATAAAGGAGTACTACAGGTGTCTCCAAAGGTACATGTTGGGTTGGCGTATTTCGAGATTAGGTTTTGTCACTCCGATTGTCGGAGACGTATCTCTGGGCCCTCTCGGTAATGCACATCACTATAAGCCTTGCAAGCAATGTGACTAATGAGTTAGTTGCGGGATGATGCATTATGTAACAATTAAAGAGACTTGCCGGTAACGAGATTGAACTAGGTATTGGATACCGACGACCGAATCTCGGGCAAGTAACATACCGATGACAAAGGGAACAACGTATGTTGTTATGCGGTTTGACCGATAAAGATCTTCGTAGAATATGTAGGAGCCAATATGAGCATCCAGGTTCCGCTATTGGTTATTGACCAAGAATAGTTCTATGTCATGTCTACATAGTTCTCGAACCCGTAGGGTCCGCACGCTTAAGGTTTCGATGACAGTTATATTATGAGTTTATGAGTTTTGATGTACCGAAGGAGTTCGAAGTCCCGGATGAGATCGGGGACATGACGAGGAGTCTCGAAATGGTCAAGACGTAAAGATCGATATATTGGACGACTATATTCGGAGTTCGGAAAGGTTCCGAGTGATTCGGGTATTTTTCGTAGTACCGGAGAGTTACGGGAATTCGCCGGGAGAAGTATTGGGCCTTATTGGGCCATACGGGAAAGAGAGAGGGGCTGCCTAGGGCAGGCCGCCCCCCCCAAGGCCTAGTCCGAATTGGACTAGGGGAGGGGCTGCGCCCCCTCCTTCCTTCCCTTCTCTCTTGCCTTTCCTTCTCTCCTACTCCTACTACATGGAAGGGCTCCTAGTTCTACTAGGAAAGGGGGAATCCTACTCCCGGTGGGAGTAGGACTCCCCTAGGACGCGCCATAGAGAGGGCCGGCCCTCCCCCTCCTCCACTCCTTTATATACGGGGGCAGGGGGCACCCCATAGACACACAAGTTGATCTACGGATCGTTCCTTAGCCGTGTGCGGTGCCCCCCTCCACCATATTCCACCTCGGTCATATCGTCGCGGAGTTTAGGCGAAGCCCTGTGCTGGTAGAGCATCATCATCGTCACCATGATGTCGTGCTGACGGAACTCATCCCCGACACTTTGCTGGATCGGAGTCCGGGGATCGTCATCGAGCTGAACGTGTGCTGAACTCAGAGGTGCCGTACGTTCGGTACTTGGACCGGTCGGATCGTGAAGACGTACGACTACATCAACCGCGTTGTCATAACGCTTCTGCTTATGGTCTACGAGGGTACGTGGACAACACTCTCCCCTCTCGTTGCTATGCCATCACCATGATCTTGCGTGTGCGTAGGAAATTTTTGAGATTACTACGTTCCCCAACAGTGGCATCCGAGCCAGGTTTTATGCGTAGATGTCATATGCACGAGTAGAACACAAGTCAGTTGTGGGAGATACAAGTCATACTGCTTACCAGCATGTCATACTTTGGTTCAGCGGTATTGTTGGATCAAGCGGCCCGGACCGACATTACGCGTACGCTTACGCGAGACTGTTTTTACCGCCGTGCTTTGCACACAGGTGACTAGCGGGTGTCTGTTTCTCCAACTTTAGTTGAACCGAGTGTGGCTCCGCCCGGTCCTTGCGAAGGTTAAAACAGCACTAACTTGACGAACTATCATTGTGGTTTTGATGCGTAGGTAAGAACGGTTCTTGCTAAGCCCGCAGCAGCCACGTAAAATTTGCAACAACAAAGTGGAGGACGTCTAACTTGTTTTTTTAGGGCATGTTGTGATGTGATATGGTCAAGACGTGATGCTATATTTTATTGTATGAGATGATCATGTTTTGTAACCGAAGTTATCGGCAACTGGCAGGAGCCATATGGTTGTCGCTTTATTGTATGAAATGCAAACACCCTGTAATTGCTTTACTTTATCACTAAGCGATAGCGATAGTCGTAGAAGCAATAGATGGCGTAACGACAACGATGCTACGATGGAGATCAAGGTGTCACGCCGGTGACGATGGTGATCACGACGGTGCTTCGAAGATGGAGATCACAAGCACAAGATGATGATGGCCATATCATATCACTTATATTGATTGCATGTGATGTTTATCCTTTATGCATCTTATCTTGCTTTGATTGACAATAGCATTTTAAGATCATCTCTCACTAAATTATCAAGAAGTGTTCTCCCTGAGTATGCACCGTTGCGAAAGTCCTTCGTGCTGAGACACCACGTGATGATCGGGTGTGATAGGCTCTATGTTCAAATACAACGGGTGCAAAACAGTTGCACACGCGGAATACTCAGGTTAAACTTGACGAGCCTAGCATATACAGATATGGCCTCGGAACACGGAGACCGAAAGGTTGAACATGAATCATATAGTAGATATGATCAACATAGTGATGTTCACCATTGAAACTACTCCATCTCATGTGATGATCGGACATGGTTTAGTTGATTTGGATCACGTAATCACTTAGATGACTAGAGAGATGTCTATCTAAGTGGGAGTTCTTAAGTAATATGATTAATTGAACTTAAATTTATCATGAACTTAGTCCTGGTAGTATTTTGCAAATTATGTTGTAGATCAATAGCTTGCATTGTTGCTTTCATATATTTATATGTTCCTAGAGAAAATTGTGTTGAAAAATGTTAGTAGCAATGATGCAGATTGGATCCGTGATCTGAGGTTTATCCTCATTGCTGCAGAAGAAGAATTATGTCCTTAATGCACCGCTAGGTGACAGACCTATTGCAGGAGAAGATGCAGACGTTATGAATGTTTGGCTAGCTCAATATGATGACTACTTGATAGTTTTGTGCACCATGCTTTATGGCTTACAATCGGGACTTCAAAGACGTTTTTTGAACTTCATGGACCATATGAGATGTTCCAGGAGTTGAAGTTGATATTTCAAGCAAATACACGAGTTGAGAGATATGAAGTCTCCAACAAGTTCTATAGCTAAAAGATGGAGGAGAATCGCTCAACTAGTGAGCATGTGCTCAGATTGTCTGGGTACTACAATCGCTTGAATCAAGTGGGAGTTAATCTTCCAGATAAGATAGTGATTGACAGAGTTCTCTAGTCACCATCACCAAGTTAGTAGAACTTTGTGATGAACTATAGTATGCGAGGGATGACGAAAATGATTCCCAAGTTCTTCGTGATGTTTAAGTCGACGAAGGTAGAAATCAAGAAAGAGCATCAAGTGTTGATGGTTGACAAGATCACTAGTTTCAAGAAAAGGGCAAAGGGAAATAAAGGGAACTTCAACTAGAATGGCAAGCAAGTTGTCACTCCCGCGAAGAAGCCCAAAACTGGACCAAAGCCTGAAACTAAGTGCTTCTATTGCAAAGGAAATGGTCACTGGAAGCGGAAATGCCCTGAATATTTGGTGGATAAGAAGGATGGCAATGTGAACAAGAGTATATTTGATATACAGGTTATTGATGTGTGCCTTACTAGTGTTTATAGTAGCCCCTGAGTATTTGATACTTGTTCAGTTGCTAAGATTAGTAACTCGAAACAGGAGTTATATAAACAGAGACTAGTTGAAGGGGAAGTGACGATGAATGTTGGAAGTGGTTCCAAGATTGATATGATCATCATCGCACACTCCCCATACTTTCGGGATTAGTGTTAAACCTAAATAAATGTTATTTGGCGTTTGCGTTGAGCATGAATATGATTTGATCATGTTTATTGCGATACGGTTATTCATTTGAAGTTAAAGAATAATTGTTATTCTGTTTACATGAATAAGACCTTCGATGGTTATACACCCAATGAAAATAGTTTGTTGGATCTCGATCGTAGTGATACACATATTCATAATATTGATGCCAAAAGATGCAAAGTTAATAATGATAGTGCAACTTATTTGTGGCACTGCCGTTTGGGTCATATCGGTGTAAAGCACATGAAGAAACTCCATAAAGATGGATTTTTGGAATCACTTGGTTATGAATCATTTGATGCTTGCGAACCGTGCCTTTTGGGCAAGATGACTAAAACTCCGTTCTCCGGAACAATGGAACAAGCTACTGACTTATTGGAAATAATACATACCGATGTATGCGATCCAATGAGTGTTGACGCTCATGGCAAGTATCGTTATTTTCTGACCTTCACAAGATGATTTGAGCAGATATGGGTATATCTACTTAATGAAGCACAAGTCTGAAATATTTGAAAAGTTCAAAGAATTTCAGAGTGAAGTGGAGAATCATCGTAACAAGAAAATAAAGTTTCTGCAATTTGATCATGGAGGCGAATATTTGAGTTACGAGTTTGGTCTTCAACTAAAACAATGTGGAATAGTTTCACAGCTCACGCCACCTGGAACACCACAACATTATGGTGTGTCTGAACATCGTAACCGCACTTTATTTGATATGGTGCGATCAATGATGTCTCTTACCGATTTACCAATATCGTCTTGGGGTTATGCATTAGAGACAGCTGCATTCACGTTAAAAGGGCACCATCTAAATCCGTTTGAGACGACACCATATGAACTGTGGTTTAGCAAGAAACTCAAGTTGTCGTTTCTTAAAATTTGGGACTACGATGCTTATGTGAAAAAGTTTCATCCTGATAAGCTCAAACCCAAATCAGAGAAGTGCGTCTTCATAGAATACCCAAAGGAAACTGTTGGGTACACCTTCTATCACAGATCCGAAGGAAAGATATTCGTTGCTAAAAATGGATCCTTTCTAGAGAAGGAGTTTCTCTCGAAAGAAGTGAGTGGGAGGAAAGTAGAACTTGATGAGGTAATTGTACCTTCTCCCTTATTGGAAAGTAGTTCATCACAGAAATCAGTTCCAGTGATTCCTACACCAATTAGTGAGGAAGTTAATGATGATGATCATGAACTTCAGATCAAGTTGCTACCAAACCTCATAGGTCTTCCAGAGTAAGATTCGCACCAGAGTGGTACGGTAATCCTATTCTGGAAGTCATGTTACTAGACCATGATGAACCCACGAACTATGAGGAAATGATGATGAGCCCAGATTCCGCGAAATGGCTTGAGGCCATAAAATCTGAGATATGATCCATGTATGAGAACAAAGTATGGACTTTGATTGACTTGCTCGATGATCAGCAAGCCATGTTAAATAAATGGATCTTCAAGAGGAAGACGGACGTTGATAGTAGTGTTACTATCTACAAAGCTCGACTTGTCGCAAAAAGGGTTTTCGACAAGTTCAAGGTGTTGAATACGATGAGATTTTCTCCTCGTATTGATGCTTAAGTCTGTCTGAATCATGTTAGCAATTGCCACATTTTATGAAATCTGGCAAATGGATGTCAAAACTGCATTCCTTAATGGATTTTTTAAAGAAGAGTTGTATATGATGCAACCAGAAGGTTTTGTTAATCCTAAAGGTGCTGACAAAATGTGCAAGCTCCAGCGATCCATCAATGGACTGGTGCAAGCATGTCGGAGTTGGAATATATGCTTTGATGAGTTGATCAAAGCATATGGATTTATACAGACTTTTTGAAAGGCCTGTATTTACAAGAAAGTGAGTGGGAGCACTACAGTCTTTCTGATAAGTATATGTGAATGACATATTATTAATTGGAAATGATGTAGAAATTTTCTGGAAAGCATAAAGGAGTATTTGAAAAGAGTTTTTTTTAAAGAAAGACCTGAGTAAAGCTACTTACATATTGAGCATCAAGATCTATTGAGATAGATCAAGACGCTTGATAAGTTTTTCAATAAGTACATACCTTGTCAAGATTTTGAAATAGTTCAAAATGGAACAGTCAAAGAAAGAGTTCTTGCCTGTGTTGCAAAGGTGTGAAATTGAGTAAGACTCAAATCCCGACCACGGCAGAAAATAGAAAAGAGAATGAAAGTCATTCCCTATGCCTCAGTCATAGGTTCTATAAAGTATGCTATGCTATATACCAGACCTATTACCTTGCTCTGTATTTGGAAACGGAGTACAATAGTGATCTAGGAGTAGATCACTGGACATCAGTCAAGAATATCCTTAGTGAGGACTAAGAAGATGTTTCTCGATTATGGAGGTGATAAAAGAGTTTGTTGTAAAAGTTAGATCGGTGCAAACTTTTACACTGATCCAGATGACTCTAAGTCTCAATCTGGATACATATTGAAAGTGGGAGCAATTAGCTAGAGTATCTCCATGCAGATCATTGAAGACATAGAATATTTGCAAAATACATACGACTCTGTATGTGACAGACCCGTTGACTAAACTTCTCTCATGAGCAAAACATGATCATACCTTAGTACTCTTTTGGGTGTTAATCACATAGCGATGTGAACTAGATTATTGAATCTAATAAACCTTTTGGGTGTTGATCACATGACGATGTGAACTATGGGTATTAATCACATGCAGATGTGAATATTGGTGTTCAATCACATGGCGATGTGAACTAGATTATTGACTCTAGTGCAAGTGGGAGACTGAAGGAAATATGCCCTAGAGGCAATAATAAAGTTATTATTTATTTCCTTATTTCATGATAAATGTTTATTATTCATGCTAGAATTGTATTAACCGGAAACATAATACATGTGTGAATACATAGACAAACATATAGTCACTAGTATGCCTCTACTTGACTAGCTCATTAATCAAAGATGGTTATGTTTCCTAACCATAGACATGTGTTGTCATTTGATTAATGGGATCACATCATTAGGAGAATGATGTGATTGACATGACCCATTCCGTTAGCCTAGCACTTGATCGTTTAGTATGTTGCTATTGCTTTCTTCATGACTTATACATGTTCCTGTAACTATGAGATTATGCAACTCCCGTTTACCGGAGGAACACTTTGGGTGCTACCAAACGTCACAACGTAACTGGGTGATTATAAAGGCAGGTGTCTCCAAAGGTACATGTTGGGTTGGCGTATTTCGAGATTAGGTTTTGTCACTCCGATTGTCGGAGAGGTATCTCTGGGCCCTCTCGGTAATGCACATCACTATAGGCCTTGCAAGCAATGTGACTAATGAGTTAGTTGCGGGATGATGCATTATGTAACGATTAAAGAGACTTGCCGGTAACGAGATTGAACTAGGTATTGGATACTGACGATCGAATCTCGGGCAAGTAACATACCGATGAAAAAGGGAACAACGTATGTTGTTATGCGGTTTGACCGATAAAGATCTTCGTAGAATATGTAGGAGCCAATATGAGCATCCAGGTTCTGCTATTGGTTATTGACCAAGAATAGTTCTAGGTCATGTCTACATAGTTCTCAAACCCGTAGGGTCCGCACGCTGAAGGTTTCGATGACAGTTATATTATGAGTTTATGAGTTTTGATATACCGAAGGAGTTCGGAGTCCCGGATGAGATCGGGGACATGACAAGGAGTCTCGAAATGGTCGAGACGTAAAGATTGATATGTTGGACGACTATATTCGGAGTTCGGAAAGTTCCGAGTGATTCGGGTATTTTTCGGAGTACCGGAGAGTTATGGGAATTTGCCGGGAGAAGTATTGGGCCTTATTGGGCCATACGGGAAAGAGAGAGGAGCTGCCTAGGGCAGGCCGCGCGCCCCCCCAAGGTCTAGTCCGAATTGGACTAGGGGGAGGGGCTGCGCCCCCTCCTTCCTTCCCTTCTCTCTTGCCTTTCCTTCTCTCCTACTCCTACTACATGGAAGGGCTCCTAGTTCTACTAGGAAAGGGGGAATCCTACTCCCGGTGGGAGTAGGACTCCCCTAGGGCGCGCCATAGAGAGGGCCGGCCCTCCCCCTCCTCCACTCCTTTATATACAGGGGCATGGGGCACCCCATAGACACACAAGTTGATCTATGGATCATTCCTTAGCCGTGTGCGGTGCCCCCCTCCACCATATTCCACCTCGGTCATATCATCGTGGAGTTTAGGCGAAGCCCTGCGCCGGTAGAGCATCATCATCGTCACCACGCCGTAGTGCTGACGGAACTCATCCCCAACACTTTGCTGGATCGGAGTCCGGGGATCGTCATCGAGTTGAACGTGTGCTGAACTCGGAGGTGTCGTGCGTTCAGTACTTGGATCGGTCGGATCATGAAGACGTACGACTACATCAACCGCATTGTCATCACGCTTCCGCTTACGGTCTACGAGGGTACGTGGACAACACTCTCCCCTCTCGTTGCTATGCCATCACCATGATCTTGCGTGTGCATAGGAAATTTTTGAAATTACTACGTTCCCCAACAGTTTATATCATATTACTTGAGTTTATCCCTCTACATCATGTCATCTTGCTTAATGCGTTACTCTGTTCTTATGAACCTAATACTCTAGATGCAGGCAGAAGTCGGTCGATGTGTGGAGTAATAGTAGTAGATGCAGGCAGGAGTCGGTCTACTTGTTATGGACGTGACGCCTATATACATGATCATGCCTAGATAATCTCATAACTATGCGCCTTTCTATTAATTGCTCGACAGTAATTTGTTCACCCACCGTAATACTTATGCTATCTTGAGAGAAGCCACTAGTGAAACCTATGGCCCCCGGGTCTATCTCTTATCATATTTGCTTTCAACCTACTTTTATTTGCATCTTTACTTTTTGCATCTATATTATAAAATACCAAAAATATATTTATCTTATCATACTATCTTTATTAGATCTCACTTTCGCAAGTGGCCGTTAAGGGATTGACAACCCCTTTATTGCGTTGGTTGCGAGTTCTCAGTTTGTTTGTGTAGGTGTGTGGGACTTTTGAGGAGCCTCCTACTGGATTGATACCTTGGTTCTCAAAAACTGAGGGAAATACTTACGCTACTATCGCTGCATCACCCTCTCCGCTTGAGGAAAACCAACGAAAGCTCAAGACGTAGCAAGAAGGATTTCTGGCGCCGTTGCCGGGGAGGTCTTCGCTCAAGTCAAGACATACCAAGTACCCATCACAAACCAATCTCCCTCGCATTTACATTATTTGCCATTTGCCTCTCGTTTTCCTCTCCCCCACTTCACCCTTGTCGTTTTATTCATCCTCTCTTTCCCAATCTCCTCCTCTCTTTTCGCTTGCCTTTTTCGTTTGCTCATGTGTTAGTCCATTTACCTTGTCATTATGGCTAGTACTCCTATCCTTATTCTCACTCCCGAACAAGAAATTCTCAATTTTAAGCAAAGGGAGAGAGAAAGTTTAAAAGATGCTTCGCATAGAATTTGCAATGCCCAATATAAAGCTACTAGGAAGCTTGCTACTTTCGTTCTTCTCCACAATTTTTATGTAGGCATTACTCCTTGGAATAGATGTGTTCCTGATATTGCTACCGGTGGTGATTTCATGAGTAGCCATACGTTTGATGCTTATAATGCTATGTTAGATTTGTTTGGCCCACCACCTCTTTTGATCAATGGAACTGTTTTAACTTTAGAACATGTTATGCAATGACTTGAGATTATTGAAAATAAAATTGCCACTATTGAGTTGATTGAAAATTTGGATAAAAGATTCATAATCACATTACCAATTTGGATCTAGGGTTGGAGTTACATTGGAAAATCTTAAAAAAAAGAACCTATAATCAATGAAAAATTAGATCTAGACTGTGCTAGAATCAGTAAACTTGAGGATATCATTACAAATTTAGGTTCCACGTTTTCCCCCATGAAAAACACTCCAAAACCCCCTACTAAAACTGCCAAGTTTATTTATGTTCCTAAAAATAAGGGTGAATCTTCTAGTAAGGGAGACGCGGATCTCAAATCCATAAGTGTTCTTCCCAATTGTCTCTCTATTGTTAAGGAACCTTTTGCTACCAACGAAATTCTTGAATTTTTGCCTAAAGGTTTAGCCATTGCTAAAAGGGGAGAAATCCCTCACAAGTACTCTAATGATGAATTTAGTGCCAAAGATGGCACTTGTTAGATCTATCTTTGCTTTTATGCCTAGCTAGGGGCGTTAAACGATAGCGCTAGTTGGGAGGCAAGCCAATTTTCTTTATGTTTTGTTTGCTCCTGTTTAGTAATAAATCTGGCATCTACCTTCTGTTTAGATGTGTTTTTATCTTTTAATTAGTGTTTGTGCCAAGTAGAACCTATAGGATAACCTACGATGATAGTTGATTTGATTCTGCTGAAAAACAGAAACTTTACACGCACGAATATAATTTTGTTAAATCACAGGAACGTGATTTTGTGTTGATTCGTTTTGCTTATGTTCTATAGACAAATTTTCCAGGAATTCCTATTTTGGTAGGATTTTAAGAGTTCCAGACGTTTGCGTTAGTTACAGATTGCTACAGACTGTTCTGTTTTTGACAGATTCTGTTTTTCGTGTGTTGTTTGCTTATTTTGATGCATCTGTGGCTAGTAAAATAGTTTATGAACCATAGAGAAGTTGGAATACAGTAGGTTTCACACCAAAATAAATAAAGAATGAGTTCATTATAGTACCTTATCTTGTGGTTTTGTTTTCTTTCACTAACGGAGCTTATAAGATTTCCTGTTGAGTTTTGTGTTGTGAAGTTTCCAAGTTTTGGGTAAAGCTTTTATGGACTATGGAATAAAGGGTGGCAAGAGCCTAAGCTTGGGGATGCCCATGGCACCCCAAGATATTCAAGAATAGACAAAATCCTAAGCTTGGGGATGCCCCGGGAAGGCATCCCCTCTTTCGTCTTCGTTCATTGGTAACTTTACTTGGAGCTATATTTTTATTCGCCACATGATATGTGTTTTGCTTGGAGCGTCGTGTATTATATTAGTCTTTACTTTTTAGTTTACCACAATCATCCTTGCTGTACACACCTTTTGGGAGAAGCCTATTTGATTAAAATTTGCTAGAATACCGTATGTGCTTCACTTATATCTTTTGAGCTTGATAGTTTTTGCTCTAGTGCTTCACTTATATCTTTTAGAGCACGGTGGTGATTTATTTTTGTAGAAATTACTAGTCTCTCATGATTCACTTATATTATTTTGAGAGTCTTTTAGAACAGCATGGTATTTGCTATGGTTATAAAGTTGGTCCTAGAATGGTAGGCATCCAAGTTGGGTATAATAAAAACTATCATAGGAAGTGAATTGGATGCTATGATCAATTTGATACTTGATAATTGTTTTGAGATATGGAGGTAGTGATATTAAAGTCATGCTAGTTAGGTGATGATGAATTTAAAGAATGCTTGTGTTGAAGTTAGCAAGTCCCGTATCATGCATGTATGGTTAAAATTGTGTAACAAATTTGAAATATGAAGTGTACCTAGCTTGTGCATCCTTAATAGTGGCGGTCGGGGACGAGCGATGGTATTTTCCTACCAATCTATCCCCCTAGGAGCATGCGCGTAGTACTTGATTTTTGATGACTTCTAAATTTGTGCAATAAGTATATGAGTTCTTTTGACTAATGTTGAGTCCATGGATTATACGCACTTTTACCTTTCCGCCATTGCTAGCCTCTTCGGTACCGTGCATTGCACTTTCTCACCTTGAGAGTTGGTGCAAACTTTGCCGGTGCATCCAAACCCCGTGATACGACACGCTCTATCACACATAAACCTCCCTATATCTTCCTCAAAACAGCCACCATACCTACCTATTATGGCATTTCCATAGACATTCCGAGATATATTGCCATGCAACTTTCCACCGTTCCATTCTTCATCATCATGATATACTTTACTTTTGTCATATTGCCATTGCATGATCATGTAGTTGACATCGTATTTGTGGCAAAGCCACCATGCATTATTTTTCATACATGTCACTCTTGATTCATTGCACAATCCCGGTACACCACCGGAGGCATTCATATAGAGTCATATCTTGTGCTAGTTTCGAGTTGTAATTCTTATGATGTAATCAACAGAAGTGTGATGATCATCATTATTAGAACATTGCCCAAAGAAAAAAAGAAAAAAAAAGAAGAAAGGCCAAAAAAGGCCCAAAAAAAAGAAGAAAAAAGAAGAAGAAAATAAATAAAAAGGGGCAATGTTACTATCTCTTTTTCCACACTTGTGCTTCAAAGTAGCACCTTGTTCTTCATGTAGCGAGTCCACTACAACAAGAACCCCCCTTCAGCAACGCATAGATGCGTTGTCGTTTGTCTGTATTAGCGTTGCTAAGGTCTACACCAACGGATTCATATGCGTTGCCGTTGGTGGCGTTGCAAGGGTCTACTACAACATATATAGATCTGTTGGTAATCAAGGAAATAATGTGTTGCAAAGCAACAACGGATTCATGCAACGCTTCTATGCGTTGGTGCCTGCAAAATAGAATAACCTCCATATATAATCATTTATAACACTGTTTGTGCTTGCAAAATAGAATAACCTCCATATATAATCATTTGTAATAGTAGGTAGTTTGAATGGCGGTACAAGGTAGAACTTTAGCAAAATTCGATAGAGTAGAAATGAAAATGATATATTTATTCAATGGAACCATCTGTTACATTACGTACAACGGAAGTATCATCTACTAGGGGTGCATCATCTCCTTAGGAAATAAAATAAAATAAAATATCGAATTTCTAAACATTCAAAGAACTGTCTTGTTTCTCCTCCAAGTACCAAGAATCAACATACATTCTCCAAGATCCAAGTAATCATCTTGTATGGAAATTCTCAACCTACGAAGAAAAATCATAATACTATTTAGGCGTAAATTCAATATGAAGTTTAGAAATATACATACTATGCACTATACTTAAAAGGATCCACATAAAAATTACAAAGTGTGCAAGAAAATATTGTTGGGGAAAAGACATAATCTTATGTATATCTGACAAATAACTTAGTAGGAGGACATGTTAAAAGACTGATTATCTTTGCCAATTGCGTGTGCCTGTTCCCTACAAACAGCCAGTAGCATGTATTAACTACTAACAATTATTCAAACATTATATTATATCAACAATGAGATGAATTCAGCAACCAACTAAATGATGAGTAGGTAAGCAATAATATCGACTACACAAAATTGGATGTTTCCGTTTCCAAAGGTCTCAACATTAACTAGTTTAGTGTCTCACGTCCTGCTCATGCTTGGTATGATGTACTTAACGCCATGTAGTAGTAGGAGAAAGGAACTGAACACCAATAGCTCAAAATCATTAACTAATCTACATCACACAAAACTTCATAGTTACCTCAGAACTAAAATGTCACATTATAATTTGTCAATCAAGAATAAGACTCTTACAACCAGTAGAAGAAACAACATGGAAAAGAAACACTTCTTTAGATTTGGGCTTCTCTAGGAAAAAGTAGTGGATTTTTGTTTCTAGAGAAGGTAGGATACAAGGTATTTATAGGGAAATAAAAATAATTTAATGCGGAACTGAACATATCCTCCAATCTCCTGGCTGAGGGCTGGGAGCGCGAGAGGAGGAGCCACGTCGACTATCCATGATGGAATAGATTTTGGTCAGAGGCGCTTCGATGAGTACTTGCGAAAGGAGGATGGTGTGATTTGGATCTAGATCCTCGCCTCTCTTATAGACAGCTCATTCGCGCGGCTAGGGAGTAAAACGCAAAAATACCCTAGCTTTTCGCATTCATACGACACGTGGAAGAGGGCCATTATTGGACGTGGAAGCCAAGGAGCGCAACATTTATAAGGAAGCCGGACACTATTCATCAGGCACATGGAATTTAAAGGAGAACCCGCCTTGCAACGCCGAAGACAATATGCGCGCCGGACTCGTCGTCATTGAAGCCTGGTTCGGGGGCTACTGAGGGAGTCCCGGATTAGGGGGTGTCCGGATAGCCAAACTACCATCATCGGCCGGACTCCAAGACTATGAAGATACAAGATTGAAGACTTCATCTCGTGTCCGGATGGGACTTTCCTTGGCATGGAAGGCAAGCTTGGCGATACGGATATGTAGGTCTCCTACCATTGTAACCGACTCTGTGTAACCCTAGCCCTCTCCGGTGTCTATATAAACCGGATGGTTTTAGTCCGTAGGACAACAACAACAATCATACCATAGGCTAGCTTCTAGGGTTTAGCCTCCTTGATCTCGTGGTAGATCTACTCTTGTAATACCCACATCATCAATATCAATCAAGCAGGACGTAGGGTTTTACCTCCATCAAGAGGGCCCGAACCTGGGTAAAACATCGTGTCCCTTGTCTCCTATTACCATCCGCCTAGACGCACAGTTCGGGACCCCCTACCCGAGATCCGCCGGTTTTGACACCGACAGGGCCCTTAACTGAACCTCCATCTTCAGGCTTGTCTTGGGCTTCAAGAGTCTTCATAGGTATAACCCGGCCCCTCCTGGGCGGGTCATACCTAATAGTTATATCCCCAACACACTCCTAGATATTAAGAATGTCATGAGTAACTATAATCTCTAATTGTCATTGCAAACATGTTTCATTCATAATAGGCTGAATCGAGAACGATGAGCTGATCATATTTACAAAAACAAAATAGGTCGAGTTCATACCAGCTTTTCTTCATCTCAATCATTTCATAAAATTTCTTCATTATTGACTTTCACTTGCACGACCTAACGATGTGAATAATAATAAGAGTGCACGTGTCGTGGACTAAGCTAGAATCTACAAACATTTATCCAAAGGAAAAGATAATGTAATATGGGCTCTTTGTTATATAAACAATAATGCATATGAGAGCCACTCAACATTTTCATCATGGTCTTCTCCTCATGACCCAAAGAAAAGAAAAGAAAAGAATTTCAAAGAAACACAATGAATTTTTTTTTTGAAGTTTTTGTTTTTTCTAAAGAAAGCAAAACAAGGAAAAACGAAAACAAGAAAAACTATTTACACGGGAAAGGTCCCAACAAGCAAACGAAGAACGAGAATATTTTTGTGTTTTATTTTAATAATACAACTACTTAAACTTAGAAACAAAAACTAAAAAGAAGCTATAATTTTTTTTGAATTTTATCAAAGTTTTTCCAACACACAAGAAGAAAGCAAGAAAAATAAACTAGAATGGATCATACAATGAAAAAGGATGAACACCGACAATTGGAATGAATGTGTGATGCATGAATGTAATGTCGGTGAGAGATACGTACTCCCCCAAGCTTAGGCTTTTGTCGCGCCCAATATGCGATACTATCCTAAAGAGACTCGAAGGTCCCACCAAGGATAGATCCGCATATTGATACGCTGTTGCAAGGTGGATATCATTACATCAATATTACATAATAGATGGGGATACATACAAAAGGCATACAATGCCACACGAATACAACATCATCTTACGTAAGAGCACCACCTGACTACGAATGAAACACAAACAGAAACTCAAACGACATCCACCCTGCTAGGCCAGGCTGCCGACCTGGAACCTATCCCCTGATCGAAGAAGAAGCAGAAGAAGAACTCCAAAACAAGCAAACATCGCTCTCGCGTCATGATCATCGCATAACCTGTACCTGCAACTGTTGTTGTAGTAATCTGTGAGCCACGAGGACTCAGCAATCCCATTACCATGGGTATCAAGACTAGCAAAGCTTAAAGGGAAAGGAAGGTGTAAAGTGGTGAGGTTGCAGCAGCGACTAAGCAAGATATGGTGGCTGACATACGCAAATAAGAGCGAGAAGAGAAGCAAACGGAACGGTCGTGAAGCTAGCAATGATCAAGAAGTGATCCTGAAACTACTTACGTTCATACATGACCCAAAACCGTGTTCACTTCCCGGACTCCACCGAGAAGAGACCATCACGGCTGCACACATGGTTGATGCGTTTTAATTCGAATCTGGTGTCAAGTTATCTACAACCGGACATTAACAAATTCCCATCTGCCACATAACTGTGGGCACGACTCTCGAAAGTTTATACCGTACAGTGGTGTCCCAACTTAGCCCATCACAAGGTCTCACGGTCAACGAAGGATATTCCTTCTCCCAGAAAGACCCGATCAGCCTCGAAATCCCGGTTTACAAGACATTTCAACAATGGTAAAACAAGACCAGCAAAGTCGCCCCATGTGTCAACAATCCCGATAGGATTCGCACGTATCTCATTCTCAGGACACACCGGATAAGCAAAGCGTACAGGTACCAACGTAACCCAAGTTGCCAAGGGATGGTCCCCCATGGTGCTCTAGTTTGGACCAACACTTCGAGGAGCACTGGCCCGGGGGGTAAAATAAGATGACCCGCGGGAGCGCGACTCCCAAGGAAAAAAGGCTAGGTGAGGCAAATGGTAAAACCAAGGTTGGGCCTTGCTGGAGGAGTTTTATTCAAAGCAAACTGTCAAGGGGGTCCCATAAATCACCCAACAGCGTAAGGAACGCAAAATGAAGGAACAAAACACCGATATGACGGAAACTAGGGTGGCAAGAGTGGAACAAAACACCAAGCATAAGGTCGAGTCTTCCACCCTTTACCAAGTATATAGATGCATTAATTAAATAAGAGATATTGTGATATCCCAACATAATCCTATCCACCATGGAGCAATCTTCAACTTCACCTGCAACTAACAATGCTATAAGAGGGGCTGAGCAAAAGCGATAACATAGCCAAGCAACGGTTTTCTAGGAAGGGTGAAAAAGGTTAGAGGTTGACATGGCAATTTGGGAAGGCTTGAAGAACAAGTGATAGGTAGCACACCATAGCGATAGAACGAAGCAACTAGCATAGCAATGATAGTAGTGAGATCCAGGGTGACTGTCATCTTGCTTGAAATCCTGCTAGGAAGAAGAACGAGTCCATGAAGAAGATGAAGCCACAAAGACGAACCAAGCGTAGACGAATGAATCCTCACGATCGCAACGAAATGGGAACTTTCGAGAAGAAGCACACAACATGGTAAACACACCACACATGAACAAGGCATGATGCATGACAAGGCTACATGAAGCTACTCATGGCAAGAGATGATGCATACAAGGGCAACACAACAAAGCAAGTTTAAATGAGGCCGGAAACAACATATAACAATTCTGGTAAGTCCTCATATGCAAATTTCAAAGTTGGTCTTGATCTGAATAAACCTTATGTTCAAGTTGTTAAACAGCAAGTTAAGATGCACCATGATGATCTACACGAAATTCTAGTCAAGTTACATATAAAGTTCAATTAATTTGGAGCTATGGCCTAGAAGATATGAGCAAAACAAGTTAAACATGACATGGATAAAAAATACATTCAAACATCAAGCAAACACTCTCAAAACAAGGATGCAACATGATAATAGGAAACTTCATGCAAAATCAAGCAAGTTTCATATAGAGCACACTCAAAACGGACAACGGTTCAACACATACACATGAAACAAGTTTAAAGGACAAGCTGTCCAAAACAGCAACTAGGCATCTAGCAAGTATCATGAAAATATGCTACAGTGCCACAACAGGAAAACAAAAGTGATGTACATGATTCACAGGTAAAGCATTACAAAACATGAACACTGAGCTATCTCCAGAAATCAATAGAACATGCTCAAAAGGACATGGCAAGATTGCAAATAATAACAGTTTCAGACTTAGCAGAAATTACATCAGGTTGCAATGTTTAGAGCTATCAAACAACATGTTACAGGAACTTAACATGGCAAAAAAAAGGCATGGCATGCTAACACTAAAGAAAAAGAACAAAACTCCCTTACTGAAATAATTCCAAAGATCAACAGAAAAGATGGTAGTATCCATGCAAACATGGCAAATGATATGAAAGATTCAGACATGGCAGGAACAACGATAAGTAGGCATGTTGGTGAGCTTGTAGAACTCCCCACTGAGCATTTCATGGAATGACAAGTTGACCAACAATAAGATGGCATAATTATGAAGCTAAGAATGACAAGAGCAAGTTCATAGGGTGTATGGATCACTAGCAAAACACATGGCAAAACTGAACTTAATGTTAACAGGCTGACAGCAACATTATTTAGCAATTTGAGAGAAAGATTACAACAAGATACATCAGGCTATAAATGCAACCAGGGGCATGGATGGATAGAGCATGACATGTATAACAAAACATCATTAGTTAACATCTCCATATTGTGCATAGAATGACTTGTAGCAGCAGGTTTACATAGCATCATGATGTAACATATTCAGCCTTGCAAAACAGTAACAACAAGTTGCCTACTTCATGAGCTCAATGCACTCACTTCAAGACTCACAAAAATACATGGATTGCACCACTGTAAATATGTAATGATATAGCTCAAAACTCATGTAGACATCAAGATTATAAGATGCACACATCAAAAGTAACACAAATGACAAATGATCATAATCTGATAAGAATCAGTAACTAACATTTTATAGCACTCTTGCATCACAGATTTGGGCATCAAGATGACCTCTAATGAGTATGACCCAAAGGAACAAAATGAAGAGCACACCCTGATGAACATTTCATTATATTACACGCAGCCAGCGAAGCAACACACATCAAAATATGGCAGGTCAAAGTATGCACCAGAATATGCAAATCTAGGGACTTGGTAGTTTTCCAGAAAAAAACATGATGAGCGCGAAATAGCTAAAATACGCACAGGGCAATATTTGAGGGGCTCGTTCACCATGGGCTTGGCCCAGTCGGGGAAGAGGCTAGGCAGAGGCGGGTCGGCCGGTGTTGGGCCTGGGAGGCTGAGGCCCGTGCGGTTATCAATGGGGTGGATGTGCGTGTGCTCGCACGCACGCACGGACGACAAAGGGTGCGCCGGCGGTGGTTGGCGGCGGCTCGACGGGAGGACGACGACGAGGGGCGGCGCCGGCGGGTCGACGAGGCTGGGAACGGACGGATCCGAGGGCAGGGGTCCCAGATCCGGCGACGAACAGCGGCGGTGACGAGCTTCCAGGGGAGAGGCGGCTCCCGAGCTCGGGCGGTGGTGGCCATGGCAGAGCTCCTACGGGAGAGAGAGTTAGAGATAGGAAGGACAAGGTAGGGGAAGGAGGAGCAGGGGAGGTGAGGTCCGGCCTGGTGAAGGTTGCCGACGGCGGCTCCGGCGAGCCAGACGAGGTGGCGGTGGCGCTTGTTGCTGGTGTGGGGAGGAGATCGGGATCGGGCTCCACCCGATCCAGGTCGAGCGGGGGGAGCGGGGAGCTTGGGGCTGCAGGCTTCGATGGGCTTCCCAGGGCCCGATATGGGTCCTGGCGGGCGGCGCGGAGGTGGGGGAGGCCAGGGGCGACGTGGCAGGCGCCGGTTGGCCACGGGCGTCTGAGAGGTGGCGGCTGGCCAATCGGGGTGCGCCAAGTGGCGGCGACGAGGTGGCCTGCACTGGATTTTTAGGAGAAGGCGGCGGCGCGTGATCCGAGGAAGAGGTGGGAGGTGGCTGGCGGCGCGGAATCTGAGGAGGGGAATTGTCTGCTGCCAAAAATGGAAGGGGAGGCTTCCTTTTATAGGCAGGGTTAGGGTTTGAGCAGTTAGGAGGGGTTTTGGAGCCTCCGACCGCGATCCGATGGATCCGATCGAGAGAGGGGTTAGGTAGCCCTGGGTGGGCTGATTGTGGATGTGTAGAAGGCCGTGGGCTGAGAGGAGAGAAGAGAAAAGCGGCCCGACATCAGTTTCCGGAGACCGAAAACGTCCGACGAAAATACCGACAACGGTGCCGCTATATATTTAACAGTTGGGCTATCAAACATGCTCTGAATGCGACGAAACTTGACAAGCGCTCTGTCTACACTATAATGAGACCGCACGCCAAGTTTCAACTCATTCTGAGAAAAAAATTCGGCCACTCATAAAACGAGGTCTGAGAGGTGCGGCGGGTGCATGTGAGAGTGTCGGAACGCGAAATGAACAATGGGGAAAAGGACCGAATGAAAGTCTTGAAAATATGAGGATGCAATGCATATGATGACATGGCAAATTGCAACATGCAGGCAAATGACATGGCAATGACGGCGAATAACTGGAAGACACCTGGCACATCGAATCCAGGGCGTTACAACTCTCCTCCACTAACAAGAGATCTCGTCCCGAGATCTTAGGACCGAGACGGAAGGAAAAAGGGATGAGGTGAAACAAGAACTCATGAGAAGAAGCAAAGAATCGAGAGCCTCGAGAAGAAGAGAGGAACGACGAGAATGACGAGAATCGAAAGCTCACGAAATCAGATAGACTGTGAAACCACTCCGGTTAGAATGAGATAAGAAATGAATAAGACTGAAAGGATTTAGGCAGCACTCCGGCTGAAACATCAAGGAATGGAACATGAGCTTGAGAGGATGGAATGATACTTGATGATGACATGACACAAAACCTCTGGAAAGAATTGAAAGAGTTGAATGAAAATAACGGAGAAGAAAATGACAACTTGTGCCACGAATGAAATTGAAAGCATCTTTAGAAGGAAGGTTTAAATGGAGTTGTTGAGAAAATCAACAACGAAAGAATAAGCTTGTTGTGGACTTATCAAAACAACTCAAAACTTGAGGTCAAATTTTACCACAACCAAAAGTCTGAATAGCTGACCGGGACAAAGAGAATGCAAAACTCCACTTCAGAAGAATACGGAGAATTAATTGCACTTCGAGACGCGAGAACAAAAGATACTTGAACTCCACCAACAAGAATCTTGATGAACTCTTGAAGAATGAATTAAATCATGAAGAACCACCATGAAGAACTCCGGTGACAAAAGGATGATGAGATAGAAATGAAGGATGCAAGAATAAAGATTCAAGCCTTGCGGTGATTTAGATGGAGGTTCTGACGACATAAACGAGAAAACTTGGAACTCCGGCAAGGAAAATGATGAAACACTTGGAACCAGAATTTATTATCAAGAACAAAATAGAATAAGATTTATTGTATGCTTATCCTTCATCAAATTAAATTGATGACAAGCAATGGATTTCGCATACTACTTATTCTCGTTGGAAAAGGATTGGGGGGTATATGGCGCAAAACTTGAGAAAGGTCTTCAATGAACCACCGGTAGGATTGGAAAAACGAATGAACTAATATGATGTCGAAGGAAAAGGAATCTGAAGGAACCACCGTAAGAATTCAAAAATGACTGATGAAAGAGAATGAATCACGAGGAAGAATTAGAAGGAAAATATGCTCGAGGGGATTTAGATGCAAAAGAATGAAGAGATAACAAGCTGATTAAAGTATATTTGACAGGTGCACTGGGATAATTGGATAACAATAGCTGGAATGTGAAGACGAAGAATTCTTCTGGAATGATGGCCTCCGGTGAAAAGAAACGGGAAAACAACTCCTGACATACTCCGGATGGGTAAGAAAAGGAATATCTGACAAATGGAATAATTCAAGAGGATAACATGAAGCTAGAACCTCGAAACTTCAAGAGAACGGACAAGATTTAGAGGAAAAACTCTTCTTCTATCTTCGAATGAAAATGAGAAACACCACCAAAATTATTGCGGTACTCCGGTAGACTATAAAATAGGAAGGGTTGAACCAAAGATGAAAAGAATTTGAAAGCGATCTTGGGGAAGGCCTGTGACTGATGGAATCCATTCTTATGTCACCCTTTGAAAAAGAATTAGGAATGGCTCCGGAATAATTAAAAGAGTCAGGTAAGATCCTGGGAAAAGACCTGTGGGTTAGGGCCCACCGAAAAGAAAAACACCGTTGGAAAAGATTGTTGACGAGATAGATGATGCACCAGAACAATTGAAATATTTGAATGAGGTGACAACCTCTAATTAATTGGAACACAGACGAATCTCCTGAGATGTCTTCCGAACTCTGGAATGATTGAATGGCGAGAGGCAAACAAGCAAGGAGAACACGTGAGCCGAGGGAAAAGAATGTGATCAACCCAGAAAAAAAACTTGAATTGAGTGCACCGGAAAAAGAAAGGGATGAAGAATGACGAACGAGACGAGAATTCATCGGTTGAAATAATTGACGAAAGACTGAAGAGGCTCCACATGAATGAAATTCATGCTCGAAACAGACTCAGGCTCCGAGAAGAAGAGGGTAGGAGGGCGGGAAAACAAAGGCAACTTGGAAGGGGAAAACCGATGAATAACTTCAAGAGGAAACACCGGTTGACAGAATGCAAATGCTTCGCATAAGTAGGATGGATACTCGATTAGGGACTCCGACTCCGAGATGAAAAGGGGTGGGCGGGTGAGAAAAGAAGACAACTGAGGGCAGAGAAACAACTTCGCTGAAAGGGAACTCAGGATTGAACTTGCAAAACCAAAGAGGGTCGAACCGCCTTGACGAGAAATGCAACGTATGCAAAGAGCTGAGGAACAACGATCGAAAAAAACCAACTGCGTGATCCTAAAGAAAAATTTGAAGGGGAAGAGGAGTAATCCAAAACACCTACGTCAAGATTCCTCACCAGAGCGACGAAGGGCTGAGGAGTAAAAAGAATTCCTACTCTCTGATATAACTAGACTCAGAAATCATTTTTCTTCTAGACTCGACAACGGCCAAACTAAACGATCAAACAAGGGGGCTCCTATGGTCGGTCGAGGCTCTGATACCAACTTGTCATGCCCAATATGCGATACAATCCAAAAGAGACTCGAAGGTCCCACCAAGGATAGAACCACATATTGATACGCTGTTGCAAGGTGGATATCATTACTTCAACATTACATACTAGATGGGGATACATACAAAAGGCATACAATGCCACACGAATACAACATCATCTTACATAAGAGCACCATCCGACTACGGATGAAACACAAACAAAAAATCAAACGACATCCACCCTGCTAGCCCAGGCTGCCGACCTGGGACCTATCCCCTGATCGAAGAAGAAGCAGAAGAAGAACTCCAAAACAAGCAAACATCGCTCTCGCGTCATGATCATCGCATAACCTGTACCTGCAACTGTTGTTGTAGTAATCTGTGAGCCACGAGGACTCAGCAATCCCATTACCATGGGTATCAAGATTAGCAAAGCTTAAAGGGAAAGGAAGGGGTAAAGTGGTGAGGTTGCAGCAGCGACTAAGCATGATATGGTGGCTAACATACGCAAATAAGAGCGATAAGAGAAGCAAACGGAACGGTCGTGAAGCTAGAAATGATCAAGAAGTGATCCTGAAACTACTTATGTTCATACATAACCCAAAACCGTGTTCACTTCCCGGACTCCACCGAGAAGAGACCATCACGGCTACACACACGGTTGATGCGTTTTAATTCGAGTCTGGTGTCAAGTTTTCTTCATCCGGACATTAACGAATTTCCATCTACCACATAACCGCGGACACGCTCTCGAAAGTTTATACCCTGCAGGGATGTCCCAACTTAGCCCATCAGAAGCTCTCATGGTCAACGAAGGATATTCCTTCTCCCAGGAAGACCCGATCAGCCTCGGAATCCCGGTTTACAAGACATTTCGACAATGGTAAAACAAGACCAACAAAGCCGCCCGATGTGTTGACAATCCTGATAGGAGTCGCACGTATCTCATTCTCAGGACACACCGGATAAGCAAAGCGTACAGGTACCGACGTAACCCAAGTTGCCAACGGATGGTCCCGAACGGTGCTCTAGATTGGACCAACACTCCGAGGAGC
>NC_041393.1:335208745-335219589 GCF_002162155.2 Triticum dicoccoides
GGGGGGTAAAATAAGATGACCCTCGGGAGCGCGACTCCCAAGGGAAAAAGGCTAGGTGAGGCAAATGTAAAACCAAGGTTGGGCCTTGCTGGAGGAGTTTAATTCAAAGTGAACTGTTAAGGGGGTCCCATAAATCACCCAACCGCGTAAGGAACGCAAAACTCAAGGAACATAACACCAGTATGATGGAAACTAGGGCGGCAAGAGTGGAACAAAACACCAGGCATAAGGCCGAGTCTTCCACCCTTTACCAAGTATATAGATGCATTAATTAAGTAAGAGATATTGTGATATCCCAACATAATCCTGTCCACCATGGAGCAATCTTCAACTTCACCTGCAACTAACAACGCTATAAGAGGGGCTGAGCAAAAGCTGTAAACATAGCCAAGCAACGGTTTGCTAGGAAGGGTGAAAAAGGT
Organism: Triticum dicoccoides; assembly: GCF_002162155.2. Taxonomy (NCBI): domain Eukaryota; kingdom Viridiplantae; phylum Streptophyta; class Magnoliopsida; order Poales; family Poaceae; genus Triticum; species Triticum dicoccoides. The sequence continues at coordinate 335,209,168 of NC_041393.1, forward strand.
TAGAGGCTGACATGGCAATTTGGGAAGGCTTGAAGAACAAGTGATAGGTAGCGCAGCATAGTGATAGAACGAAGCAACTAGCATAGCAATGATAGTAGTGAGATCCAGGGTGACGGTCATCTTGCCTGAAATCCCGCTAGGAAGAAGAACGAGTCCATGAAGAAGATGAAGCCACGAAGACGAACCAAGCGTAGACGAACGAATCCTCACGATCACAACGAAACGGGAACTATCGAGAAGAAGCACACAACATGGTAAACACACCACACATGAACAAGGCATGATGCTCAACCAAGTATGATGCATGACAAGGCTACATGAAGCTACTCATGGCAAGAGATGATGCATACAAGGGCAACACAACAAAGCAAGTTTAAATGAGGCCGGAAACAACATATACAATTCTGGTAAGTCCTCATATGCAAATTTCGAAATTGGTCCTGATCTGAATAAACCTTGTATTCAAGTTGTTAAACAGCAAGTTAAGATGCACCACGATGATCTACATAAAATTCTAGTCAAGTCACATATAAAGTGCAATTAATTTGGAGCTACAGCCTAGAAGATATGAGCAAAACAAGTTAAACATGACATTGATACAAAATACATTCAAACATTAAGCAAACACTCTCAAAACAAGGATGCAACATGATAATAGGAAACTTCATGCAAAATCAAGCAAGTTTCATATAGAGCACACTCAAAACGAAGCAACGGTTCAACACATACACATGAAACAAGTTTAAAGGACAAGCTGTCCAAAACAACAACTAGGCATTTAGCAAGCACCATGAAAATATGCTACAGCACGCCAACAGGAAAACAAAAGGCATGGACATGATTTACAGGTAAAGCATTACAAAACATAAACACTGAGCTATCTCCAGAAATCACTAGAACATGCTCAAAAGGACATGGCAAGATTGCAAATAATAACAGTTTCAGACTTAGCAGAAATAACATCAGGTTGTAATGTTTAGAGCTATCAAACAACATGTTACAGGAACTTAACATGGCAAACAAAGGCATGGAAGGCTAGTACTAAAGACAAAGAACAAAACTACCTTACTGAACTAATTCCAAAGATCAACAGAAAATATAGTAGCATCCATGCAAACATGGCAAATGATATGACAGATTCAGACATGGCAGGAACAACGATAAGTAGGCATGTTGGTGAGATTGTACAACTCCCCACAGAGGATTTCATGGCATGACAAGGTGACCAAAAGTAATATGGCATAATTATGAAGCTAATCATGGCAAGAGAAAGTTCATAGGATGCATGGATCACTAGCAAAACACATGGCAAAACTGAACTTAATGTTAACAGGCTGACAACAACACTATTTAGCAATTTGAGAGCAAGATTACAACATATACAGCAGGATATAGATGCAACCAGGGGCATTTATATATATAACACGACATGTATAACAAAACATCCTTAATGAACATCTCCAGATTGTGCACAGAATGACTTGTAGCAGCAGGTTTACATAGCATCATGATGTAACAGATTCAGCCTAGCAAAACAGTAACAACAAGTAGCCTACTTTACGAGCTCTATGTACTCACTTCAAGACTCAAAAAAACACATGCATTGCACCACTGTAAAGATGGAATGATGTAGCTCAAAACTCATGTAGACATCAAGCTTATAAGATGCACACATCAAAAGTGACAAAAATGACAAATGATCATAATCTGATAAGAATCAGTAACTAACATTTTATAGCACTCTTGCATGAGAGATTTTGGCATCAAGATGACCTCTAATGAATATGACCCAAAGGAACAAAATGAATAGCACACCCTGATGAACATTTCGATATATTACACGCAGCAAATGGAGCAACACACATCAAAATATGGCAGGTCAAAGTATGCACCAGAATATGCAAATCTAGGGACTTGGCAGTTTTCCAGAAAAAAACATGATGAGCGCGAAATAGGTAAAATACGCACAGGGCAGTATTTGAGGGGCTCGCTCACCATGGGCTTGGCCCAGTCAGGGGAGAGGCTAGGCAGAGGCGGGCCGGCCGATGCTGGGCCTGGGAGGCCGAGGCCCATGCGGTGATCAGTGGGGTGGATGTGCGTGTGCTCGCACGCACGCATGGACGATGAAGGGCGCGTCGGCAGCGGTTAGCGGCGGCTCGACGGGAGGACGACGACGAGGGGCGGCGCCGTCGGGTCGAAGACGCTGGGAACGGAACGATCCGAGGGCAGGGGTCCCAGATCCGGCGATAAACGGCGGCAGTGATGAGCTTCCAGGGCAGAGGCGGCTCCCGAGTTCGGGCGGTTGCGGCCAGGGCAGAGCTCCTGTGGGAGAGAGAGGAAGGAGAAGGTAGGGGAAGGAGGAGCAGGGGAGGTGAGGTCCGGCCTGGTGAAGATCGCCGTCGGCGGCTCCGGCGAGCCGGACGAGGTGGCGGTGGCACTTGTCGCCGGCGTGGGGAGGAGATCGAGATCGGGCTCCACCCGATCCAGGTCGAGCGGGGGGGAGCGGGAAGCTCGGGGCGGCAGGCTTTGATGGGCTTCCCAGGGCCCGATCTGGGTCCTGGCGGGCCGCGCGGAGGTTGGGGGAGGCCAGGGGCGACGTGGCAGGTGCCGATTGGCCACGGGCGTCTGAGAGGCGGCGGCTGGCCAATCAGGGTGCGCCAAGTGGCGGCGGCGAGGTGGCCTGCGCCGGATTTCGAGGAGAAGGCGGCGGTGCGTGATCCGAGGAAGAGGTGGGAGGTGGCTGGCGGCGCAGAATCTAAGGAGGGGAATTGTCTGCTGCCAAAAATGGAAGGGAGGCTTCCTTTTATTGGCAGGGTTAGGGTTTGAGGGGTTAGGATGGGTTTTGGAGCCTTCGATCGCGATCCGATGGATCCGATCGAGAGAGGGTTTAGGTAGGCCTAGGTGGGATGATTGTGGCTGTGTAGAAGGCCGTGGGCTGAGAGGAGAGAAGAGAAAAGCGGCCCAGCATCTGTTTCTGGAGACCGAAAACGTCCGACGAAAATACCGGCAACGGTGCCGCTATATATTTAACAGTTGGGCTATCAAACGAGTTCCAAATGCGACGAAACTTGACAGGCGCTCTGTCTACACTATAATAAGACCGCACGCCAAGTTTCAAACCATTCCGAGAACATTTTTCAGCCATTCATAAAACAAGGTTTGAGAGGTGCGACAGGTGCATGTGAGAGTGTCGGAACGCGAAACGGACAACGGGGAAAAGGACTGAATGCAAGTTTTGAAAATATTAGGATGCAATGCAGATAATGACATGGCAAATTGCAACATGCAAGCAAATGACATGGAAATGACGGCGAATAACTAGAGGACACCTGGCTCATCGAATCCGGGGCGTTACAGCTTTTGTCCTAAGTTGGTCTATGGCCATGGCTCATAGTAACCCTCTCCTATATACTGCAGAGGGTCCTGAGGGTTCCACTGGTTGGCGAGCTCCTGTGGCTCCCACTGATAAACAGGCTCCTGATATGGCTCAAGTGCTGGAGCTGGCTTAGGTGCTGGGGGTTGTGCCAGACCCCAGTACACGTAAATGTCATCGGGAATAATAGTGTAGCTGAGTGAATAAATCGTGTACCTTGACTAAACACTAAGTTGTAGAGAAGTCGCTTTTGCTTATCGTTATCAATAAAATGATGCGCTATCATACTAGCATAGTCTAAATATTTAGTGGGTAGCCGCATCTCCTCCTCCTCATCATGTCTAATTGGAATCTCAAAATGTGCTGCGAGGCGGGAGGTATATATACCACCGTAAATAATACCCTTCGAACGGTTTGTGTGTAACCGTCGAGCAACTATAGCACCCAAACTAAGAAGTTATGTCATCATATAAAGCATGGCGCAAAATAGCAAGGTCAGGTGCACTGAGAGACCCAATCCCCCAATGAGCAATCAAACATCTCCCGAAAAATAATGAATAATAGCGTAAAACAGGAAAATGCAGACTAGCTACTCTCGCTTCAGACACTCCTCTCTCTTCCCCCACAGTAGTTATAGAGATGAAATCCTCCATGTCTCTAGGACATGGCTCACTGATGCGGCCATCAGAAGGTATTTTGCAAACATTGAAAAAATCATATAATGTCATTTCCTTAGGCACATCATACAAGTGAAATTCTACCATGGGTGGTTCCTTCCTAGGGTAAAAGTCAAAATTTGGCACGAAGGTATTAGTGAGTAGGAGGTATTTGTCGCACTTATCTTGGAGGAAGGGGACGATGCCGACATTGTTTGCCAAATAATAGAAATCATCATAAATTCCCGCCTCCTTAAAAAATGTGTCACTCGGATGAACCTCTGTCGCACGCGAAAGCTTGTACTTGGGCTTCTCCTCTGGAGTTTCCTCCAAATTACGGCTAGATGAGACCCTCAACCACCTCCTCATGGTTTTTCTTTCCTTTGAAAATTTCTGAAATTTTTAGTGACTCAACTTAAAAGTGAACAAAACTCAACAAAATTGATAGAAACTACTCCTACAAGTACCTAGAGGCCATATCATGAAACGAAACTACTTTGGACCATATAAATTTGATATGCAAGCTCAAGAACATGGTCACCACAACCAAAAAAATTTGCAATGTATAAAGCACTAGAACATAAACTAATTGGACCAATGGAGGAGTCACATGCCGATGAACAATCCCCCAAATTAGTTTCGGAAACAGAGCTCCGAGCAAGGAGATCGAAATTGGTAGAAAGATGAGCAAGAACACGGGTTAGAGAAATAGGATGATTTTTTCTGGAGGAAGAAAAGTGGATGGGGGGCTAGAATAAGTGAGGGGGCCTACATGGGCACCACAAGCTTGCAGGGCACACCCAAGGGGCGGGCGCGCCCTGTGAGCTTGTGGCCCACAGGTGCACCCCCTGGGGTGTGTTCAATGCCAATTTTTTTCAAATATTCTAGAAAAAATCATATAAAATTTTCGGGGCATTTGGAGAACTTCTATTTTCTGGTCATTTTTTATTGCACGGATAGTTCAGAAAACAACATAATAATAGCATTTCTACTTTATTAATTCTAAATAAAAAAAGTAAAAAGTGGGTACAAAAAGTTGTGTTTACTAAATTCATCCATCACATGCCCATCAAAAGGATTCTATTAATAAGGTTGATCAAGTCTTATTAACAAACTTCTTCCGAATGACATGAAACCGGAGAATCTTTGTATAGCACTAGGTTACCTCAACGGGGATATGCATGTCCCCAACAATAAGAATTTCATATTTCGTTTTGACAGTAGGAAGAGGGAATTTAAAACCACAAATAGTAATTCTTGAAAATTTTGCAATAGAATTGATACTATTTACTTGAGGTTGTTTCTTCGAAAAGTGCATCGTATGCTCATTACCTGACATGAAAAGTGACATTACCTTTGTTGCAGTCATTAACAGCCCCTGTAGTGTTCAAAAAGGGTCTACCAAGGATGATCGACGTACTAACATCCTTGGGTATATCAAGAATAACAAAGTCCGTTAAGATAGTAACACTTGCAACTACGACAGACACATCCTCACAAATATCGATGGGTATAAGTTAATTTATCAGCCATTTGCAAAGAGATTTCTGTTGGTGTCAACTTATTCGAATCAAGTCTTCGATATAAAGAGAAAGGCATAACACTAACATCGGCTGCTAAATCACACAAAGTTGTTTATTATAATTTCTTTTAATGGAGCATGGTATATTTGGTATTCCCAGGTCCCCTAGTTTCTTTCTTATTCCACCTTTAAATATATAATTAGTAAGCATGGTGGAAATTTCAGCTTCTGGTATCTGTCTTTTATTTGTAACAGTATCTTTCATATACTTAGCATAAGGAAACATTTTCAGAATATCAATCAAACGTAATCGCAAAAAGACAGGTCTAAGCATTTCAACAAAGCGCTCAAATTCTTCATCATCCATATTCTTTGAAGCTTTAGGAGGAAAAGGCATAGGTTTCTGAACCCATGGTTCTCCTTCTTTACCATGTTCCCAAAGTTTCTTTCATCATACCTCTTGTTCTTAGGTTGTGGGTTATCAAGATCAACATCAGGTTCTATCTCCACATCATTATCGTTACTAGGTTAAGCATCAACATGAACATCATCATTATCATTATTATTAGGTTCATGTTCATTACAAGATTGTGTTTCAGCATCAAAAATAGAAATATCATTTGGATTCTCAGGCGTGTCTACAGTGGTTTACTAGAAGCATGCAAAGTCCTATCATCTTTATTTTTCTTTTTAGATAGACGAGGTGCATCAATATTAGTTCTCTGAGAATCTTATTCAATTCTCTTAGGATGGCTTTCAGGATACAAAGGTTCCTGAGTCATTTTACCACCCCGAGTCACAACTCTAACAACATGACCATTCACCTTATTGTTCAGCTCATTAAGAAAATCATTTTGTGCTTTGAGAACATGTTCTACCTAACTTTTTATCATGGAATCATGTTTACTAACAACCTTGAGATCATTAACAGTTCTAAACATGTAGTCACTCATATAAGCATATCATTTCAATTGTCTACTAACATATGCATTGAAGTTTTCTTGTTTAACAATAAAGTTATCAAATTCATGCAAGCATTGACTAGCAGATTTAGTATAAGGAATATCACCTTCATCAAATCTATAGAGATAATTTACCTCTACTACCTGTGTTAGAGTATTAAGACCATGTATTTTTCAGTAGGTGGTAAATTCTTAACATCTTCAACTTTAATACCCTTTTCTTTCATAGATTTCTTTGCGTCTTGCATATCTTCAGGAGTGAGAGATAGAATAACTCTCTTCTTCGGAGTTGGCTTGTGATGACCCACAAGTATAGGGGATCAATCGTAGTCCTTTCGATAAGTAAGAGTGTCGAACCTAACAAGGAGCAGAAGAAAATGACAAGTGGTTTTCAGTAAGGTAATTTCTGCAAGCACTGGAATTGTCAGTAATAGGTAGTTTGATAGCAAGATAATTTGTAACAAGCAAGTAATGATAACGGTAAATAAAGTGCAGCAAGGCAGCCCAATCCTTTTTCTAGCAAAGGACATGCCAAACCAATCTCTTATAATAAGCAAAGCGTTCTTGAGGGCACGCGGGAATTTCATCTAGTCACTTCCATCATGTTGGTTTGATTCGCGTGCGCTACTTTGATAATTTGGTATGTGGTGGGATCGGTGCTTGGGTGTTGTTCTTACTTGAACAAGCCTACAACTTTTGATTAACCCCCTTGCAAGCATCCGAAACTACGAAAGAACAATTAAGATAACAATCTAACCATAGCATTAAATATATGAATCCAAATCAGTCCCTTATGAAATAGCACATAAACTAGGGTTTAAGCTTTTGTCACTCTAGCAACCCATCATCTAATAACTACTCCAAAATGCACTCCCTTAGGCTCAAAGATGGTGAAGTGTCATGTAGTCGACAGTCACATAACACCACTAAGGGAATCACAACATGCATATCACCAAAATATCGAACACATATCAAATTCACATTATTACTTGCAACATGACTTCTCCCGTGGCCTCAAGAACAAAGGTAACTAATCACAAATAATATTCATGCTTAAGATCAGATGGATATTAAATAGCATAATGGATCTGAACTTATAATCTTCCACCAAATAAACAATATAGCATCAACTACAAGATGTAATCAACACTACTAGTCACCCACAGGTACCAATCCGAGGTTCTGGTACAAAGATTGAACATAATACATTAACTAGGGGTTGAGATGAGATGGTGCTATTGAATATGTTGATGAAGATTGGCCTCCCAAAGATGAGAGGGTTGTTCATGATGACGATGGCTGCGATTTCCCCCTCTGGGAGGGAAGTTCCCCCGGCGGAATCGCTCCGCCGGAAGGCAAAAGTGCTCTTGCCCAAGTTCAGCCTCGAGACAGCGGCACTCCATCCCAAAAATCGTCTCCTTATTTTTTCTAGGTCAAAAGACCTTATGTACCAGAAGATGGGCACCAGAGGTGGGCTAGGCCGCCCACCACCCACCACGGCGCGCCTGGGGGGGCCTGGCGTGTCCTGGTGTCTTGTGGGCACCTGGAAGCCCCTCTCTGGTAGTTCTTTGCTCCAATATTTATTATATATTCTGAAATAATTCTCCGTAAAATTTCAGCTCATTTGGAGATGTGCAGAGTAGGTATCTTTGACATAGCTTTTTCAGGTCTAGAATTCCAGCTGTCGGTATTCTCCCTCTTTGTTTAAACCTTGCATATTATGAAAGAAAGGCATTAAAATTACACCATAAAATGTTATTCTGCGTAAAAACGTTATAAATAATAGTAGGAAAATATGATGCAAAATGGGCATATCAACTCCGCCAAGCTTAGACCTCTATTGTCCTCAAGCGAAAGCCGATATCGGAAATCATGTCCACATGTATAGAGAGAGAGGTGTCGATAAAAACAAAATATGGACATAGTAGCATCATGCAAATTATTATAACAGCACCAAACTATAACATAAACCTTTATCATACTAGTAAGTATGCACGTGCACGCACGTATGATCGTAGAAAAGAATAATGTAGCTGAAATCTTAATTTGAGGTTAATAACTTAATATAGCTTTGCAGATATAGTTCTTCCATATGAGCATCATCTCGTATCAAACATGCACACAGAATATACTTCTCAACCATACAGACTTCAAAAAACATTGCATACAGTATGTTAGTAAATTTTGTCCCCCAGATTGACAAGTAACACACCCATAGGCAACAACTTCATCCGCTCTAGAGCCACACCAAAATGTGAAACCAAGTTAAACATTGGGCATACGTAGTTATGGAGCCATATACAACAAAATGTGAAACCAAATTAGACATTGAGCATACATATTTCATTTTTTTTCTCAGTCAAGTAACAGTGTAACACACACATGGGCAACAACTTTATCCGCTCTCGAGACATATGCAACAAAACGTGAAACCAAGTTAGACATTGAGTATACGTATTTCATGTCTTCTCATAACTCCATTCTTTACCAAAGCGACAAACTTTGCGTATTTAACTTTTGTATATAACCATTATTTCTCCTTATATCTTAAGCCTAAGAGCATCTCCAGCCGCTCCCCCAACAGACCCTTTTGGCCAGTCGGACCCCCAGGGTCTCGTTTTTCGCCGGATTTGGCCAAATATTTGTCTGGCGGTCTCAGGCGAAACCCAGCCCGCCGGGGGGCTCTTGAGGATGCCAATATTTGTCTGGCGGTCTCAGGCGAAACCCAGCCCGCCGGGGGGCTCTTGAGGATGCCGGCGCTATATTTTAGGCGTTTTGGACCACAGTCAGCGTTTTTTCCTTTCTCTTTCTCCTCTGTCTTCTCTCCTCTCTTTTCACTTTTTCTTCACGGACGAAGCCGAGAAGGGCGTGGACGTCGGGCGTGGCCGGGCAGCCAGAGCTCGCCGGGCGGGGTTGAAGCCGTGGCGCCATGGTGGAGCAGCCGTGGCCTGGTGGAAGTCTAGGACAAGGACGCGGGAGGCGACCGGGTGGAGCAGCCGTGGCCGCCGACGGCGTGGCGCCGCTGGACAACGCGCTGGCACGGTGAAAAAATGAAAATGAAAATGAAAATAGAACTGGAAGTTGCCTTCAACATGGTGAGACCTTGAACCTGCTACACAAAGAGAGGTAAACCTGAAAGAAAACTGCCAATACATTAGCTGGTAAGAAAACAAAGAATAAATATGTGTATATTTCACATATACCTATAGTAGCCTAAAACTTTTTTGATGGAATAGAACATAAATTAATTTCATTCTTGCAGGGGTGCAAACTGCAATATCGGCTACAAAAAAGAAATATCATGGAAACACTAATAAGATTACCTCTGTAGCATATTATATACTCGCTCCGTCCGAAAATACTTGTCATCAAAATGGATAAGAAGGGATGTATCTAAAACTAAAATACGTCTAGATACATCTCCTTTTATTCATTTTGATGACAAGTATTTCCGGACGGAGGGAGCACCTAACTTGACTCCAATTTATAAGTGGCATGTAAGTGAAATATCACTTGGGATAATTTATTATGCTGGTACATGATTCCCCTGCAACATCACAAGAATAATAGAGGTTTATTATCCTGGGTAAAAAATCGCAACAAGATCAAGTCGGCATCAAGTTTATTCACATATCCGAATAACTGGTTCTATACAAATACAATATATAAGCATTGTATGCTCTGCCGAATCTAAAAAGACACATCGAACATGTCACTAAAAAGACACATCGAACATGTGATTGAACAAGTTTATTCAGTTCTAATATCATAAACACATGATAAATTACAAAATAGAACAACATATTTTTTTTATTTGAAGGTCACCGGGGGAGGGCAAAGCCCTCCAGCTGAATTCTTTCTTTCTATTGATTCACAGCCCCCAGGGGGACAAGAGTTATACACGGAGAG
>NC_041393.1:335220006-335224511 GCF_002162155.2 Triticum dicoccoides
GGGGGGGGCACTTATAAGTATCTTTAAGATAAACATGGAACAGTCAACTGGATAGAACAAAAATCTCAAAACTGTACCAAAATTAAGTGCGTAGGCATGAAAAAATGCTTTGGTCCAAACATGTGTGATTGAATTACATGTTCAGACTTCAGAGTAGGTTGCACATCCCAAGCAATAAAACTCCAGGTCCCTACTTGGTTCCAAGGAAACAAATATGTGTACAGTTCATACAATACTAACTAATATGAAATAACAACAGTGCCAGATTGTGCCACCATTATGCACAACAGGTAGAGATGTAACTCATCTGTATATATCTGACGAAAGTCTATATATATCTTAACAAATTGCAGCAACATGTACATATGTGAAAGACTACATACCTCAACAAAAGATGATGTTGCATGGAAGCCACCCGGTGAATCCCAAAACTATAAAGCTCTCGCCTTCGGTAGAAGTTTTTCATCTTCACAATAATCTTGACATCTTGCACAACCTCTTCTGAAGGACACATAAAACAAGATTATGTGCCAAGCACCATAGCTAAGACTTTCTTCAAGGGAAAATTGTTACTCCCTCCGTAAACTAATATAAGAGCATTTAGATCACTATTTTAATGATCCAAAAGCTCTTATATTAGTTTACGGAGGGAGTACAATTCTACGCATATTCTGCTACCAACAAACCTATAAACATTTTATTGACTATTGCATCTCTCAACTCAATGTGTAGAAGATGGAATTTAATAAACATTAACTTACTTTGCAGTCATTCATCGCTACAGTTGTAGGTCTTCTTTGGTACTTCCTCTGCAGTGAAGTCAGGTTAGAAAACTGGACTTACACGTTTGAGGTTTTGCTGATTACCTTCTCGTTGTGTTGCTATGCTCCTGTGGGAATAAATTAACAACTGGAACTGGATTAATCCAAAAAAAACTGTCCAAAAAATACAAAAGTTAAAAGAGAACATGATAAAGGGAAGATTAACAGCTGACGTCGTGGATTAACACTGTTTTGGAAGCAATGTAATATGGAAAACCATCACCTCAAATTCAGATATCAGGATTCAGAAGTAAGCAAGTATTAACAAAGGCTAGCAACCTAACAACAGGGGTTTTGTTTATTCAAAAAATAAAGAGGCAGAAAACATCTATTTGCTCCATATGAAATGTGATGCATGAATGAGGAATAAGGACCTGATTCATACCTACTGTACGCGAGCATGAATAGCCGCTGCCAGATGCCCTCATCGTCAAATGTTGCAACCCGATGCTATGCTGCTACCTGCCCCTTTGGGTTGGCCTGGTGCTGGGCGAAGTTTGGCATCACTGCAAATAGTCCCAAGAAGGACAGACAGGGTCAAGTGGCTGCAAAGCAACTATACATATGAACAATTGGAACCTAAGAAGCATGGCTGGAAGAAAATATATGTGCAGTCAGCACAAAAACTAATTAATCTTGTGTACATCTTTAACTGCAATCAATGTGTAATGATAGTGTAGACATCACCAGAGGGATGATAGGTTGGGACTTGGTTTTGTGACTGGAATGGTTTCAATCATGTAGGATTGAGGATTATCATCAGAAAACTAAAGATAGTGATGAGACGACTGACTGAATAACACATGATTCAACCAAGAAGGTATAATTTTGACTATATAACCAGAAAACTAACAACCAAGAAGTGAGAACAGGGCTCGTCTTTCCTTACCAGCCATGAATGAGGCCTCATTGTTGAATTTTTATTTTACATCTATCAACACAAGGCCATAAATTTTTATTTTACTTTGAATCCATATTGGCCTATTTATTAGCAAAAAAAAGTATATATCTCAAGTGAGAAATTTTGTATTCGAAAATGCATCTGGAGAACTTCACACCAGAAAAATGTAAAGCAGCGTAGTTAAATAAACTGGAGAGCAATGGAAATAATAGCAAACTTGATCACAAAAAACTTATTAACACAATGCTTGTAAGGTATCACGACATGCAAGGTAAATGCTTCCCTAAATATAATACGAAATCCTAAATTAGCTGAGAGCAGGAGAGAAACGTTTTAAGCTCAACTTAACTGGAAGAATCACTACGAATATTTCAATACAAAAATCTTAAGATTGTTATGCAAAAAATTGAGAGTACATTAGTACACGTGGAAAAGATCATCATACTAATTAGAAGAGCATACCCTGCTCATCCATGATCACCACGTCTAACCCTGTTCTCTCGGCGGGTGCCTCAGCCATGGCAGCTCGCAGCACCTGCCTGTGTGAGTGTCCAAGATGGTTGGGACGATTTTCTAGTCCATGCTGTCAGTCCAAGATGTAATGCATACACAAATTACTACACATATCTCATATGCTTGTGAAATTTCGATATGACCAATTCATAATCAAGTTGTCATACAGCCCTCGTGTACGTACTGAACTACAATACTGCAATCCCCATCACAACAGTTCGGGGATGAATATGGCAAGCATAAGCAAAGAACAAAATTTTGCACAACTCATGTGTGCTGTCAAACATCAAAACTCTTAGCCCAGAAGGATTGGGGGGCAAATACATATAGACCCGTGTGCAACACATGTAATCAACAAACATAAGGTAAAATTCTACTCACCATAGCCCAAAATCAGTTTCAGCAATACAATCTAATAGTAGAGGGAAACACACAGAAGAGTGTTTACCTCTTGTCTAATGTCTTTGTTGGATGCCATTGCCATTTCCAAAATCTTCTTGTAGCCTTCCATTTATGTGATCATTATACGTACACCTCAAATCCGATCTGATCAGAAGCTGTAAATAAATAAATGAGCAGATAAGCATCACATTACAACCAACTAATCCATCAAATTTTAACAAGTAGTACGAAGGAGACATGCTGTCGACACAATCTTAGCATATGCCTGTGCAGATAAGCTATTGTTAATTCAGTGAAAGCACAAAAGGAACATTACTGGATGAGGTAGTAAAGAAAGCTAAATGATGCAACAATGGGTGCAGAACTGCTTGCCTGCATTAAAAAATGAATAAATGGGAACATATTCAGATTTCAGAATACAATAAGTTTGAGGCTCGTATTAAGAAGGAACTGGTATGCCCTTAATTTGCTTTTGCTGTAGAATGTTTCAAGGGATTACTGAAGAACTTTATCGTTTCTAAACAAATTGCAAGGTTAGTTGGGAAGCCAAATATCAAATCACCGTTGAAAAGAGTACATATAGATTAAAACTCTAGTAAAAATAACAGCGCACATGATCTATGAACAGATTAAGAGAATTAAAACATGACATAAAATCGTAGATATGTACATATACAGTACCGGGGTGCACCTTCAAGTGATTGAAGGATGATGTAGAGAGCCAAGATTTACGCAACAATACACATGATGTGGATCATCTATATCTCGTATACTAACTTCACACCTCAATATTCTCTGAAATACAACCATAGAAAATATTAAGTCAAAGTATCTTATCAAATCTGAAATTTACAGCATTAAAATACTACTAAGATCACTATTAAAAAATTAAGCAGAAGTGTCTTTCCAAACCTGCATTTTACAGCATGAAAAAACCACTAATATCACTCTAGTGTACCTATCTGGAAATCTGACAGGAAGAAAAATCAGAGTGGCACACTACCGTTTCCCCCAACAAACGTACACAAATACAGAAACTCAAAAAGAAATATCTTCCACGTCACTACTCCCTGCCTTCCCCTTTGCCATTACTGACACCATCTTCCTGTGCCCTTGCCTACGGTCTGCTCCCTGCAGATGTTCCTCATATCGGGCCCGGCGATGCAGTCACCTGTTTACTTCGGGCCTCCCCCTGCACACCGTTACGCTAGCAACTTGGGTTCCTTCCAATGTTGATCCGCCACTCGCTTTCCACTTTGAAATTTCAGGGCAAGGTGTTTCGTGAGTGCATGAGGAATACAAGGGGATATTGAGTCAGAGACCACAAGTCCACAACCCCACAGCCCATATCTCAGTTTTCTTCTTCCATCCCCTTTTCTTCTCCAACGACAGTAGTGGAGATCAAGATTTCCCGTTCAAACGACTAAAAAACAAAAGAAGACATAGCCTGAAACTAAATATTGTTGTCTTTCCAGCAAAAATGTTTCCTCTCACAAATCTTTCTCCAGAACTTAGAATTAAAGTGTTATTGCATTGCAATATATGAACCACATGTGAACGCTTGACATCGCATTCAGAATTTGGATATTGTGCAATAGACGTGTGAAAGTAAATAGAAGATGGTACGCAGGTCGAATAAACATTGGCACTATCCACTATATTTACCATTGAAATATCATATATGATTCAAACAAATTGTTACATCTGTCACCTGATCCTCTTCAGCCGCGGGGCAGGGGCAGGGGACGGGGGACGATGGCCGCGGGCGGTGGGGGTGTTCGGCAGAGGGCGGTACGACCGGGCGGCGATCTCCGACAGCGGGGCGAGGTCGGCGGTCTCTGACAGCGGGGCGGGCGGCGGCAGCGGCC
>NC_041393.1:335225102-335245528 GCF_002162155.2 Triticum dicoccoides
GGCGAGCGGGCGAGGGAGCGGTTGCGACCGGGCGGGGGCGGCGCTCGCGCGGGTGTCGGGGAGCAGACGGGGCGTGCGGTGGTTCGGAGATGGCGGCGCTGTTTCTCGGGCGCAGTGGAGAAGGGGCGGCACTGCTGCTCGGGCGCTGGGGAGAAGGGGCGGTGTGGCGAAGCGGGGGGATGTGCGGGTGGCGAGGGCGTGTTAGCGAGGGGGTTAGCGTGGGGGTGGGGATTAACCCAATGGCATGGTGGCTAATTAAAGCGTAAAACACGTTTAGTATGCTGGAGGGATGTAATCCATCGGATTGCAAGTTTCGATGAATAGGATGATCTGGTTCTCCGCCCTCTCTTCCTTTTATAGTGGTAGTAGATAATAGATAACTTTTCGTCAACAAATAACAATTCATCACAACATCGAAGTAAAAATCATAAACTTTATTGAAAACTAACAAACTGTGTTCGCAGTCAACTTTGCAACTAAGATTTATCATATTTTCAGGAAGCGTCGTGTATCGGAGCCTTTTAGCAAGTCCACATTCTCAACCATCATTTAATCATCCATGATTGCTAACAGTCACAACATATATACGAGCAAAAAGTTTCAACCGGACACATGGAAAGATATGGGCTTATAGTTTCGCCTCCCAACTTATTCACCTTAAGAGTGATGTCAACAATAATAACTCATGTTCACTCATATTCAACTGGGTATATGTGCCTAGATCTTTCCCCATCACATGATGCTTGACAAGGAGTAAAATAAAAAGTAATAGAGAAGAATACTTTGACTCTTGCATACAAAGTAAATACATAAAAGTAAAAGATAGGCCCTTCACAGAGGGAAGAAGAGGTTGTCATGCACTTTTTGGTTTTCTATGTTCAATGTCTTAATGCAAAATAACGTCACATTATATTGCCCCTTATGATATCAACCTTTATTATGCAGTCCGTCACTGATATTACTTTGTCATCACAAGTTTGTACAACGCTTATTTTCCCTTACATTAAAGGATCAAAAACATTTAGAAGCAATTTTTATTGTATTTTTTCAACGATAACAACTTACTCAAATGATCTTGCTCAATCCATAGATAGGTATGATGGACTCTGAAAACTGAGTTTGGTTTAAGGTTTTTGGATGCACAAGTAGTATCTCTACTTAGTGTGGATTTTTGGCTAGCAAAGATATCACAACTACAGGATGCTGATAATGCGACACTACGATCAGAGACCCATTGACGAAACTGTGTGTGATGCATTAATCGCACACGGTGATGTAAAAAACCGTCAAAAAAGTGCAATATGTTTGCGATGACGGACACATCAAACAAGGTTCAGATTTTAGTTGTGTGTGTGATGCGGGGCATACGGTTTAGTTAATGAACTGTTTGCGATGAGGAAGAAGAACAGAAATAGGCAGCCAAATGAAGGCGTGTGCGATATACAACATACAGTTCAGTCGGATTAACTGTTTGCGATAAGGCGGAACAACAGAAACGGGCAGCTAGATGAAGGTGTGTGCAATTGAGGGCATACGCTTCAGATGGATTAACTATTTGCGATTAGGCAACACAACAGGAATGGTGAGCCATATCAACGTGTCTGCGATTGATGGCATACACTTCATATGGATGAACTATTTGCGATTAGCCACAACAAACAGAAATAGTTAGACAAATCAATGTGTGTGCCCTAGACGGGCACACATTCTAATTAAAAGAAGCATGTGCGATGGTAATAACGAGCACGCACGGTTGTTGGAACAAGATGTGTGTTGACATTGCCTATTGTGGTGCACCCTATGGTGCAAACGCCACGTACGCGGCCGAGAAAGTGTGCCCATGTTACGCCGTCCGGAAATAGTGCCGCACTTAGAAATTATAGAACTGTCAATAAATTTTGAGCCTGCGCCCCGTCACATTCCAAATTACTACCACGCTATATTTAATTGCAAACCTTTTCACACCGATCAAAACCTAAATAGTTTCCCACTTAGGAGCGTATTAGGACTCAGTTATAAATACTACTACTCCAAGATGACTACACATTCCTCCTCAACTCCTCATCCACAAAAAAATAAGTCATTCATCATTGTTCCCTTGCATCTGCCATGGCCAGCGTGAGTTCTGGATCAACAGATTACCACCAGGGAGAGGCGAGCATGGAAGCGGAAGCATGAGAGATGTCCCACCTTGCCGACAAAGTAGCCGACATGTACCGTCGCGTGGCAGTAGCAGTACAGAGGTCCCGCCGCGCCGCCGAAGCAGCGCAGAGGTCCCGCCGCGCCGTCGTTGTAGTAGGCGGCTCCAGCCGCACCGCGGAAGCAGATGAGATGTCCCACCGCGTCACGAATGCAGCAGAGATGTCCTCCCACGCCGCGGCGGCCTAGGAAAATATCTCGCGGTCAGGCGAGGACTCTTACAGGCGCATGCATGCGATTGTCCATAGCCAGATGGATCAGATCTCCGGCTGGGCGACGTTGCAGGACGACATGAAAGCCTCAATTGAACAGGCTACCGACGTCATCCGGAAACTATGGGAGGGAAATGCGAAGCTCCGGGCCGAGCCTGACCTGCTAAGGGCAAAGACCGTCGGAAGTGCGGAGCAGCAGGAGGAGACCACTCCCTTGTTGAAGAGGACCGGCGTCATCGTCGAGAAACATATGGACGAGAATGCCATGCTCTGCATTAAGTGGGAAAGGCTGGTGGAGGAATCCGTGGAAGCTCTCAGGCAGCGTCTTGAGGACACGAAAGAGCTCATCGCCACTTGCCACGGAGACTAGTTCCCGCGGCCTGCAACAATGCATCAGGAAGTAGATATCAGCGAGCTAGATCGTTGTCTTCCTTCTTCTTTTGCCCATGTGTATTTTGGGTGTTGCCACATGTGGCTTTTTTAATTATCTTCCTAAATATGTAAGACAATTATTATCCACTATCGTCGTCCTTATATCCAGCAGTCTTATGCTATATAGGTTCGTCGGATCTTACATCAAGATTCGTGCAAAACTTTCTTTTCAGATTTTCTTTTTTCTCTCTAAAATCTCAGTCGAGTGAGACATAGCCACGCAATGAAACAGGGGCTTAGGCACCATTAATGGAGACGTTGCAAGGGAGGTGGGTGGGCAGATAGAGGTCAATGGGCTCTCCACCCGATGAGCACGCGCAGGGGTCTGATCGCACGCCTCCCGTACTAAAATAGCTACCCCGCACGATACCTCCTAGCCAATAAAAAAGGGGATGCGTGGTGACACGTAAATGGTAAGTAGAACACCCATGGTTTCAATAATACTTGTGTTTTCGATTTGTAAGATGACAACACTTATTTCAAAATGATTTTGTTGATTGTTAATGTGTGCGCCTTCGCAAATCGGACAAAAAAATTACCATAGCATGTTGGTGCGATGTCATGACACCATGCCAAGTTTCATGATTTTTAGGCGAGTTTTGGATTTACGGCGTTTTAAAACCAAGTTTCTCAATGTTTCCGGCCGAGCCAAGATGCCCAGATGTTTGAATTTCCTTCCCACTTCTTGCATAGGACCTAGAAGTTCGCCCCCAAGTACACATAAATGATTTTCCAACTAACTTTTGTGCACTGGAGCATGCGCTTGTACTTCAAATTTGAATTATGTGCATTAAATGCCTGGAAAATCAATTAATGTATAAAAAAGGCCAAATAAACCCGGAATAATTCCAAAATTTAGCACGAAACTCCTATTTGCTCTAAGCTGTCTGTGTAAAAAAATCAAGGCGGGAGAAGGCAGTGTATGTCGTTTCACACACAGAGGTGACATGTTCCCTCTCGGAACCATATGAGCGTTCT
The DNA here is from genome assembly GCF_002162155.2 of Triticum dicoccoides. Lineage (NCBI taxonomy): Eukaryota > Viridiplantae > Streptophyta > Magnoliopsida > Poales > Poaceae > Triticum > Triticum dicoccoides. The sequence continues at coordinate 335,228,924 of NC_041393.1, forward strand.
TGATAGAAGCTCCGGTCTGCAAGAAGCTTATAGCAAAGCTTGTACCAATTCAGCCAAAAAATTTACCACAACATGTTGATGCAATGTCATGACACCATGCCAAGTTTCATGATTTTCAGGCGTGTTTGGAATTTACATCAATTAAAAAACCAAGTCTCTCAATATTTTTGGCCGAACCACGATGCCCAGATGTTTGAATTCCATTCCCATTTCTTGCATGGGACCTAGAAATTCACCCGAGGACACACATGTGATTTTTCAACCAACTTTGGTGCATTGGAGCATGTGCTTGTAGTTCAAATTTGAATTATGCACATTAAATGCCCAAAAATTCAATAATGTATAGAAAAGGCTAAACGACCCCAGAATAATTCCAAAATTTAGCACAAAACCCCTATTTGGTCTAAGCTACCTTTGTAAAAAAATCAAGGCGGGAGAAGGCAGTGTATGTCGTTTCGCACACGGAGGTTGTTGGGGATATAACTATTGGGTATGACCTGCCCAGGATGGGCCGGGTCATACCACTGGCGGCTCATAATGAGAAGGCCCAAGAAGATGTTGAAGATGGCAGTTCATGAAGCAAGATTACTGAAGGCCCAAGACCTGGAGGAGACTTGAGGCCCACGGGCATAAACCACCATATGTTTAACTTGTATGTTAAGGAAAGATTAGTTCGTCACCGAGCCGGACACATTGTGTATGAGCTGGACGGGACTATGTATGCCGCCGGGCATCAGCCTGTGTATATAAAGGGGTGACCCGGCGGCGGGTTAGGGCAAGAAACAACAAGTCGAGAACTAGGTTAAGCTTATTCACTCCCTAGTAATCGAGACCCAAGCAATACAACCTAAAGCAGGAGTAGGCCTTTACCTCATTGCGAGGGGCCGAACCTGGGTAAAACTCTCTGTGTCCCTTGTCCCGTTTTAACCCCTCAAGATAACTATGTTGCGATGGCTCCACACCTAAGTCTTCGTGCTAGGGCATTTGTCGTGACAATTCCACGACAATTGGCGCCCACCATGGGGCCAGCGCACGGTGGTTTCGAGTTCTTGAAGGGCAGCTTCGTAGGGCTCAAGGGATATGCTATGGGCCGGATGACCAAGAGTCATCGCGGCAAGCTCTACATCGACGACGCAGGCTGGGGCCCCGAGGCCGGCTCAATCGAGTACTGGTACTGGGTCCCCTTCGGTGGAGTTCATGTCTTCATCGACAAGATTGGTGAGTCGGAAGCTGAGACGGACACCTGCACCGACATCATCGAGTCAGCTCAGCTCGTGCGACCCGCCAAGGTTCAATCCGCCCTGAAGCATGTCTTTATTGGCTTTACTCAAGGAGCAGATTAGCAAGGAGGATCTGAATCCGGTGGTGAGTCGGCTGTCTATTCAGGCGATGAGTCTTCAACCGACGAGACCAATTCCATGTATCAAGTTCAAGTTGATGGGCTTGGGGGGCTGTTCCGATGGTGACAGTATTCTGGACCCTTACGAGCCACCAAACCGGGTTACAATCTTCATGGCTGGTACACAACCAGGGCAAAATTCTTCAACTGCAGCAGCAACGGTCTCTGGTTCAGCAACGACAATGGCAGCCGGGGTAGGAGGCCCTTTGCGCCCGTTGGCTCAAGTTTTATCTGATCTGTTGGAGGCTCTGGCAACATTGTTGATGGTAGAGGTGACCCTGGCGAACCAAACACAGCAAAACGCGGACGTTGTAAAGTTACGTGATGAGATAGCCCAAGCCAAGAAGGATCTAAATGCTGAGAACACCCAGATGGCGACGGAGCGAGCCGCCTTGGAGAGGGAGATAGAACAGCTTCAAGCAGAGAACGTTTGCTTGAGCTTGGACCGGGATGCATCAAATGTTGTCTTTAATAGAAGGCATGTGAGTCGTTTACCCCCGGTTTACGATGCGAGGAATCTTTTGAAAACGCCTGGGGCAGGAACCAGTAACCCGCCTGGTGTGGATTGGGTCGTTGAGGCGCCGGCGGCAGGAGCACCGGTTCAGCCTCGGGCTGCAGACCCACATGTTTGAATTTGAGCCCTCCTCAGCACGTTCTGACGCCCCCGGGTCATTATTCTAATCCTTTGGATAACATGATAGCTATGGCTACTCGATTGGCTGCTCTCCCGGTTCAGGATGAGTCACCAGCGGTGATGGAAATACGGAGAGCCGGAGAACTTCTTCAGACACCAGTGCCTCAACAAGCGGCTTATTAATATAGTCGTGATTGGATTCATTCAACACCGTGTCCAAGACGGAGTTACAGCAGACACATTGATGAATCGACCATGTCGAGCAGTGAGCGGCACCATAACCAACCTCGTAGGCCTGACCCGCCGCGCACCGGTAATGATGCTCAGACTTTGGTGGCCCAGGGCAGAGCATGGCGTGAGGCGGAGTTGGCAGCTCAGCTGGCGGATCAACAGCAATCTTCAGTTTGTCCGCTAGCGTCTGTCGAGGCATGAGTGACCTCTAGAACCTTGGGTGTGCCATGCTTAGTGCTGGCTCTACACAATGAGTGCCTACCTAAGGATTTCGAGGGCCCCTGCAAGGTGCTAATTACACAGCGGATCAGCCCCCAGAGGCTTGGTTGAGAGCTATGAGATGCATTGGAGATGCTGGATGTGCTAAGTATTTCACCATGATGTTGGATGGGCCAGCTCGTACTTGGTTGAAAGGGCTTCCCGCTAACTCCATTGGGTCATGGGCGGAGTTGAAAAAGCGATTTAGTCAAAATTTCAAAGACACATGCAAGCAACCTATGTCAATTCTGGATTTGGACTCTTGTGTCCAGGGCGAGGACGAGTCAACAACCAATTGGGTGCACCGGATCTCAGCTGTTATACAATCATCGAACAGTATCAACGCTAGTTCAGCCTATGTCAATTCTGGATTTGGACTCTTGCGTCCAGGGCAAGGGCGAGTCAACAACCAATTGGGTGCACCAAATCTCAGCCGTTATACACTCATCGGGCAGTATCAACGCCAGTTCAGCAGTCCTGATGTTAGAGAAGAATTGCCGTTTTCTTCCCCTTAACACTAGTAGAAAAACGGCCATTCATCCCGGTTCGTGAGGGCCATTTGTCCCGGTTCCCAAACCGGGACTAAAGGGTCGTAACTAAAGCCCTATACCTTTAGTCCCGGTTCGCTCAGGAACCGAGACAGATGGGGCTCCACGTGGCCGTTGCGGCTTGCCCAGGCAGGGGGACCTTTTGTCCCGGTTGGTGACACCAAACGGGACCAAAAGGCTTCCACGCGTCAGCAGTTCAGGGGCTGGGTTTTTTGTTTTTTTTCTAAAGGGGGGGGGGGGTTGGGGGGTTTTAGGTGTTTTATAGGGTTAATTTAGGGGTTTCATATATTATGTTAGCTAGCTAATAGAGAGAAATGTCCTCTCTTATCTCCATTCTTGGTCGACACTACGTATAGAGGGGACTCGACACACTAGCTAGATAGTAAGCAAATGAAGGAAACCATTAAGTACAGAAGATCGTCATGAACATATACACAGAGAGAAGTGATCGACCTCTCCTTCTCTGATAGATTGGTCGAACAACAAGTTTTCGTATATCTATCCGATGCTATTGGCTACATATATATATACACACACATATATATATATATATATATATATATATATATATATACAATATAAGAATCTTATGTCCCCTAACATCTGAACTCAACTTCCACATGGTATTCTCCATGTTTGTCGATGACGTGGCCAAGAAAGAATCCCGCCAATTTTTCCTGAATTGCTTGGATGCAATCTTGTGGTAGGGGTTCATCACGCATCTGCCACATTTAATTTCAAGAAGGGGGTCAATACATATATATGAATGAAACTGAACACAAATGATGGTAAGAAAATAAAATTGTGAATATTATTGCTTACGCACTTCATATTGTTGTTTAGAGTAGCCCCGCTCACAGGTGGTGTGGTGGATGAACTCGCAAATGTAGTATCCACAGAAATCATTCCCAGGTTCCTGCCACAACCACTTTACAAGAAATAGAGGTCAATCAAACTGATAAGAAGCATGCTAAATGGTATTGATGAAACTAGCTAGAATCAATGGGAGATGCGCGGAACTAGCTAGTAGCTAGTACTTACTTTCGGGTGGTCAAATCGCAGTTGCCCGGCAGTCCCGGGGCTTGTGCGGTGAACTTTTTCCAAACCCTGCCAGACAAAGAAAACAACTACTTGATATCAGGAAATGAACAAAGTTGCCGATATGGTGCGATAATGATCGATTGAACTTACTTCTCGAGCATTTTATTCATGGTCGCATATTCCTCCGGATTTTTTCATTTGGAGTCTAAGACGGTTACTAGTCCCTGCTCAAGCTTAATCTCTAGCCGAATAAAGTGGAAGCTGCGCACACATGTATAACTAATCAATTACATTACTATAACCTCGAGTAATAAGGGAAACTAAATATGCACAAGACAGTAACACTCACTTGTATTCGTAAGGAAAGAGTATTGTAGCTTTGTTTTGATTTCGGAGTAACGATGCGAGCAAGTTGGCCTCAGTTTGTCTAGCATCATGTTTAACTCTCCATTCATCTATGAGATTTATGTTAATGAACCCAATATCACCTACTTGTCTTTTCTTCAATTCGGCGATCTTCAATCTGCATAATATAGTGAGGATAATTATATATACATGCAATGAAAGAGCTGAGCTATATATAGAGACTTAACTAATTACAGAGAAGTAGTACTTACAGACAGTAGCAAGTGATGATTGTTTTATCGAGGGCCTTTTGATTGAAAAACTGGAAGAACTCCTTATATGGATCTAACAACAGATCAATTCCAACGAGGTCGTGCTCCTCTTTAACTCTCAGCGACAAATTATTTTTCCCAGACTTCCTGCAGATGTCCATGTACCAATCATGGAATCTTTGCATCATCGTTGTTAGGGAAGTACCAGGTTTGACGAGAGGCTTCCCGTGCTCGAATCTTAATGTGTCCACCTCCATTGTTTAAAAAATTATTTCATCATCGTCGGTCATGTAATCTCCAGGATTGGTACCGGGCAGCATCCCCGGAAGATTAGCGATGATATCGCTAGACACATTGAGCGGGGGGCACGATTGCTTTGCTTGTTCACCGAGCTGGGGAATTTTTTCCCTTTTCTTTGTTCTGCTAGCCTTTGATCAGTGTAAGTACTTCCCGACTGCATCGCTTCCTTATATGTCATTTCAATGATGCGGTCATAGTTGGATTGCGGTGGAGGCGGTGATGGTCGCTGCAGGGCATCCAAAGTGCGCTTCGCTTTCACCGGATCTATCTTCTCCGCCGGAGGTGGATGTTTCTTAGCTTTTACCGATTGAAAGAAGTCATTCACTTGGCCTTCACAAATCTTCTTGTTTTCCTCCTCGCTCCTCTTGTATGGTAACTTCTCTAGAGGCTTGAGAGATGATGGACCGTATCTGTATTGCCTCTTGCCTCTGGCTGTATTGCTAGACGTTGGAGCAGCCGGAGCGGCTACGACTATCTTCTTTCGTTGCTTAAGAGGCAGAGCACCAGAGGCGGACTGCTATGACGCGTCGGAGCAGCCGGAGCGGCGGCGTCTATGTTCGGCCCTCGCTTACGAGGCGGTGAAGGAGGAGGCAGGCTGCTCGTACGTGCCGAAGCAGGCGGAGAAGGAGGTGGAGTACTACCGCCCTCACGCACCGGAGCAGGAGGCGGAGTGCCCTGATCACTCGCTGGAGGAGGAGGAGGAGGAGGAGGAGGCGGAGTGCCCAGCTGACTAGTAGGAGCCGTGAAGTTTAGAAGCTTGATGTCCTCCTTCCGCCATAGACACGTTGTATGCATAGCAAGACCCAACTAAGTCTCCCCATCACCTATAGGGTGGTCAAGCTGGAGATCCTCAAATCCTTCCGTTATTTGGTCCACCATCACAACAACATAGCCTTGTGCAATCGGACGGTAGTGAAAACTTGCTACAGGTGAAGGAGTGAACACAGAGCCGACAACCGCCTTGACTTTGAGCTGATCCCATTGCGTCATATGGTGGCACTAGTGTGAATCCGTGATAAAATCCACGGGGTAGCTAGGACCCGTCAAGTCAGGTTGCTAAACAAGCTCAGTGGAAGCCACACTGCTTCTTCACTGAGATGGCGGGGTAGCTTCTTGGGCAGGATCTCGCAGCTACTGGTTCTCAACATCTCGTTCCTCTAGCTTTCTTACCCTTGCCTTAAGCTCCTGCAGTTTTCTCTGCTCCACTTTCCTCCTCCTCTCTTGGGTTTTGTAACTGCCTATGTCGGGAAACCCAACTTTCCACGCAACGGAGCCTGGCATGCCTCGTGTTCGTCCAGGGTGCTCGGGATTCCCGAGGGCCCTTGTGAGCTCGCCGTTCTCTCTGTCGGGAACGAACTTCCCTTCCGGCACTTCGTTGATTGCTTTCCGAAGCTTCGTGAAGGGTGGTGCATGTTGCTTGTCTGTCTAGCAGCACTTCCCTGTTTCAGGGTCCAATGTTCCACCAGCCCCAAAGAACCAAGTCCTACAACGGTCTGGCCAGTGCAATGTCTCTGGTTCGACCCCTTTAGCAATCAGGTCCTACTCAGCCTTGTCCCATAACGGCCGGGCTTTGAGGTAGCCACCTGACCCCATGCGATGGTGATGCTCCTTCTTTGCAACATTTATCTTGTTAGTTGCTGACATCTTCTTACTCATCTCCGATGTTTTGTTGGCCACAAATGAGGGCCAGTGATCTCTTATCTTCTCAAATCGGCTGGTGAATTCTGGAGTCTTGTCTTGGTCGACATACATTGTTTTCAACTCATTCTTCCACCTCCTGAATAGATTTGCCATCTTCTTGAGAGCACAGGAATTGATCAATTGCTCTATAACTGGATTCTCTGGATCCTTCTCTTTCGGTAGGGTGAAATTTACCTTCAGCGCATTCCAAAGATCTTCTTTCTGTCTATCTTTGACAAAAGAAACTTGAAGCTCTTCCTTCTTAGGCTCATTCCATAGCTCGATGCTGATCGGGATCATGTCCCAAACAAGAACCCCGCACTGAGTAGAAAATGCTTCCTTGGTCCGGAGGGGTTTAATCGGTTGGCCATCGCACGTGATTTCTGTGATCGTGAACCTTTCATCTGGGCACAACTTTTTTCTTCGGGCCTCGTTTCTTTACTGAAGTATTGCTTGATCCGGAGGGCTATATAAAAGAAGAAAGAAGAGTTAATATATGTACATACCAAAACAATTAATGCATCAATTATCTAGTCAACACAGGCTTAATATATATATATATGTACCTTGCCGGACATTGCAGCAGCTGATCCCGACTCCGTTCGGTCACCGGAGCCTGCTTCCTCTCCTTGTAGACCTTCTTCAATGTTGTTGAGAAACAACAAGACTACATCACCTCCGTCGTGGATTATGTCCCCCAATGTCTCTTCTTGATCCAAGTCTCTTTGATGATCCATAGTTTCTGCAAATATTACAACATGGCAATTAATATACAAACATGAGAGATGGATATATCAAAGTTATCGGGGATGGGGTATATCGACAACGATGACATATCGGGGAGGGGGTATATATATCGACCCCCCCCCCTCATGTCGAAGTTATCGGAGAGGGGGTATATCGACAACGACGACATATACATAGAAAACAATGTTATCGGGGAGGGGGTATATCGACCCCCCTCATGTAGAAGTTATCGAGAGGGGGTATATCGACAACGCTGAAATTTGTACCAAAAGGCAGATTATCCTATCCGGGACTCCGTTCTAGAATAACTTTGGAGAACTACGTTCCATCATGCCCCGGTTACTTCCGTCTAATGATGAAGCCGTGGATTTCTTCAATACTTTGACACTAGGCAACCTATCGACCCCTCGGCGATCCTCAACCCTCGACCCTAGCTAGTTCACGACCCTTGACCGCTCGGTGATCCACAACCCTCTACCCTAGTTCCCGACCCTCGACCCCCTCATGTCACATTTGTCCAGTGTCAAAGGATTCAACAAAAACATGTCTTCATCATTAGGCGAAAGTAACAGGCGCATGATGGTATGATACGTCTCCAACGTATCTATAATTTTTTATTGCTCCATGCTACTTTATCTACTGTTGTAGGCAATATTGGGCTTTATTATCCACTTTTATATTATTTTTGGGACTAACCTATTAACCGGAGGCCCAGCCCAGATTTGCTGTTTTAAGCCTATTTCAGTGTTTCGAGGAAAAGGAATATCAGACGAAGTCAAAACGGAACGAAATCAACTGGAGAAGTTATTTTTGGAAGGAAAGCTACCCAATGGACTTGGAGTGCACGTCAGGAGATACGGGAGGTGCTCACGAGGGTGGGGGGCGCGCCCACCCCCCCGGGCGCTCCCCCCTGCCTCGTGGGGCCCTCGTAGCTCCTCCGACGTACCCCTTGCACCCATATATACTCTCGTACCCTAAAACTTCCAGAACAGAAGATAGATCGGGAGTTCCACCGCCGCAAGCCTCTGTAGCCACCAAGACCGCTCGGGAGCCCGTTCTAGTGCCCTGCCGGAGGGAGATCCCATCACCGGTGGCTATCTTCATCATCCCGACGCTATCCATGACGAGAAGGGAGTAGTTCACCCTCGGGACCGAGGGTATGTACCAGTAGCTATGTGTTTGATCTCTCTCTCTCTCTCGTGTTCTCTCTCGTGTTCCATCTATGGCACGATCTTGATGTATCCTCAGCTTTGCTATTGTAATTGGATCTTATGATGTTTCTCCCCCTCTACTCTCTTGTGATGAATTGAGTTTCCCCTTTGAGGTTATCTTATCGGATTGAGTCTTTTATGAGAACACTTGATGTATGTCTTGCCGTAATTATCTGTGGTGACAATGGGATATCATGTGCCACTTGATGTATGTTTTGGTGATCAACTTGCGGGTTTCGTGACATTGGGAACCTATGCATAGGGGCTGGCACACGTTCTTGCCTCTCCGATAGAAACTTTGGGGCACTCTTTGATGTACTTTTATGTTGGTTGGATGTATCTGAGATTGTGTGATGCATATCGTATAATCATGCCCACGGATACTTGAGGTGACAATGGAGTATCTAGGTGACATTAGGGTTTTGGTTGATTTGTATCTTAAGGTGTTATTCTAGTACGAACTCTTTTATAGATTGATCCGAAAGAATAACTTTGAGGTGGTTTCGTACCCTACCATAATCTCTACATTTGTTCTCCGCTATTAGTGGCTTCGGAGTGACTCTTTGTTGCATGTTGAGGGCTTGTTATATTATCTATCTATGTTATTATTGTTGAGAGAACTTGCACTAGTGAAAGTATGAACCCTAGGCCTTGTTTCCTACCATTGCAATACCGTTTACGCTCACTTTTATCATTAGTTACCTTGCTGTTTTTATTATTTCAGATTACAAAAACCTATATGTACCATCCATATTGCACTTGTATCACCATCTCTTCGCCGAACTAGTGCACCTATACAATTTACCATTGTATTGGGTGTGTTGGGGACACAAGAGACTTTTTGTTATTCGGTTGCAGGGTTGCTTGAGAGAGACCATCTTCATCCTACGCCTCCTACAGATTGATAAACCTTAGGTCATCCACTTGAGGGAAATTTGCTACTGTCCTACAAACCTGTGCACTTGCAGGCCCAACAACGTCTACAAGAAGAAGGTTGTGTAGTAGACATCAAGCCCTTTTCTGGCGCCGTTGCCGAGGATGTGAGTGCTTGAAGGTATATCTTTAGATCATGCAATTGAATCTTTTTGTTTCTTGTTTTAGCACTAGTCTAGTTTATAAAAGAAAATTACAAAAAAATGGAGTTAAGTTTGTCTCATACGCTTCACCTTTTTAATATCTTTCGTGAGTATGATGGAAAGGATAATTGTGCTCAAGTCCTAGAAGAAGCAATCTCTAAATTGTTTGGCACTAAATATTTGAATGATGAGCATGATTGCAATGTTGTTAGTACGAATTCTTTGAATATCCATGATGCCAATGATGATTGCACTAGTTATGATGAAAATGCCTCCTATAAACATGTCAATTTTTGTGGAGTGCATTGGATTTGTAAGTACACACCAAATAGGGAAGATAGATATTGCAAGAGGCATAAGTACTTAGAAACCAAATTGTTTAAAGAAGAGCTAGATGAAAATTTATCTTTTCTTAGCCCTACTTGTGAACTTTGCAATGAACGTGATCATTTTAGTACCCAATGCAAATTGTTTCATGAGCGTATCGTGTCGAAAAATTGTGATGACTTGATTTCCCTTGCACATCATAATGAACTTAGTTTGCTCTTGGGTTATGAAGAAATTAAACATAGAATTAAGGATATTCCAAAATTTGTCCTTGATAAAGTTCTTCATTTTAATTTAGAAGAAATTTATATGTATTGTGCGGTGAATTGCATTGAAAGTCCTTATATTGCCAATTACATAAAGAAAAGAAAACAAATAGAGGATGATGAGAATACTAATGAAAGGGAAGAGACTTCCCAATCTCCTCCTATTATTTCTTATGATGAATCAGGTAACGAGGAGGAGCTTTCTATTCAACCAATCTCATCAATAAGGAGCTCAAAGAGGAAGGTTGAACCTACACATAATGTGAAGAAGAAAAAGAAAAGAAGGAGCAACAAAGGTAAAAAGGTATCCCTCCCAAATGACGTTGTTCCTATTACTCATTGTGATGATGATAATTGCTATAATATTGGTGCTATCAATATTTTTAATCATGAGAGTGATTATGCTTATGATATGAAAGGGCCCAAGCTTGGGGAAGCTATGTTTGATTGGGATGAAATATTTGAGAATATATTTGCTGGAATTAATGTTTGTCCCAAGCGTGGGGATGCTATGTTTAATGAAGATGATATTTTTAGCATCCCAAGTTTTGATATGCAAAGTTGTTATGATGATAGCATGCCTCCTACCTATGATGATTATATTGATGAAAGTGGGTTCGGAAGAGAGTCAACTTTAGGAAGTAGTTATCCCACTATTTTGGAGGATGTTGAATTTTATTGTGATGAATACGAAAGTGGATTTGGAAGTGTCAACTTCATTTAGTGATTCCACTATCTTGGGAGAGGTTTCAATCGATTATGATGAGAACGAAGTTGCTACTTATGAGGATTATTGTGATGAAACTTATGCTATAAAAAGTAGTGATGATTATATTTACAAATCTTGTCATGATTATGATTACCCTTTTTCTGAACATTACTCTTTTAATTTGGAAACAATTTTTAGTGTTGAAGTCTCTTATGATACTCCCACTATTGTTCATGAGAAGAATTTTGCTTATGTGGAGAGTAGTGAATTTTCTATGCAAGTAGATCATGAAAAGAATGCTTTAGGTGCTGGTTATATTATTGAATTCATTCATGATGCTACTGAACATTATTATGAGGAGGAATATATGCTTGTAGGAATTGCAATAATGTCAAGTTTCCTCTCTCTGTGTTGAAAATCTATGCTTGTTGATTATTGTTCCTATGCTTGTTTTGCCTTCCTATGCTTGTTGATTATTGTTCCCATAAGTTGTTTGTTCACAAAATCCCTATGCATAGGAAGTACCTTAGACTTAAAAGTGCTAGTCATATGCTTCATGATGCTCCCGTTATGTTTCAATTCTTATCTTTTATGTGAGCATCATTATCATCATCATGCCTAGCTAGAAAGGCATTAAAGAAAAGCGCTTGTTGTGAGACAACCCAATATTTATCCTTGCTGTTTTTGTGTGTCCACATGATTATGCTACTGTAGTAATCATGTTTTATAGCTTTTGTTTCAATAAAGTGCCAAGTAAGACCTTTAGGATGGCTTACGGTGATAGTTGTGTTGATCCTGCTGAAAATCAGAAACTTTTGCACCTAGTAAATTAGTTTTGTTAATTCACAGAAACATGCTTATGATCTGATTCGTTTTGCTTTGGATTGGTACACGAATTGCTTAGGACTTCCTAATTTGGTAGGATTTTTGGAGTTCCAGAAGTATACGTTTGATACCGATTACTACAGACTGTTCTTTTTTGACAGATTCTGTTTTCATTGTGTTGTTTGCTTATTTTGATGAATCTATGAGTAGTATCGGAGTGTATGAACCATAGATCAGTTGGAATACAGTAGATATTATACCAATATGAATTTAGAATGAGTTCATTACAGTACCTTGAAGTGGTCTTTTGTTTTCTTTCGCTAACGGAGCTCACGAGTTTTCTGTTAAGTTTTGTGTTGTGAAGTTTTCAAGTTTTGGGTAAAGATTCGATGGACTATGGAATAAGGAGTGGCAAGAGCCTAAGATTGGGGATGCCCAAGGCACCCCAAGGTAATATTCAAGGATAATCAAGCCTCTAAGCTTGGGGATGCCCCGGAAGGCATCCCCTCTTTCGTCTTCGTTCATCGGTAACTTTACTTGGAGCTATATTTTTATTCACCACATGATATGTGTTTTGCTTGGAGCGTCATGTCATTTTATTTTGATTTGCTTGCTGTTTGAATAAAGTATCAAGATCTGAAATTATTAAATGAGAGAGAGTCTTCGCATAGTTGCATAATTATTTAGCTACTCATTGACCTTCACTTATATCTTTCGCATTAGTTTATCATTTGCTCTAGTGCATCACTTATATCTTTTATAGCATGGTGATAGTTTTATTTTGAAGAAATAGATGAACTCTCATACTTCACTTAGATTATTTTGAGAGTCGTTAATAGCATGGTAATTTGCTTAATATTAATGTACTTGGTATTCAAGATATGTGAAACTTCCTTATGAGTGTGTTGAATACTAAGAAGAGTTTGATACTTGATAATTGTTTTGAGATATGGAGGTAGTGATATTAAAGTCATGCTAGTTGGGTGATTATGAATTCAAAGAATGCTTGTGTTGAAGTTAGAAAGTCCCGTAGCATGCACATATGATTAAATTTGTGTAACAAATTTGAAACATGAAGTGTACCTGGCTTGTGCATCCTTATGAGTGGCGGTCGGGGACGAGCGATGGTCTTTTCCTACCAATCTATCCCCCTAGGAGCATGCGCATAGTACTAAATTTTTGCAATAAGTATATGAGTTCTTTTGACTAATGTTGAGTCCATGGATTATATGCACTTTTACCTTTCCACCTTTGCTAGCCTCTTCGGTACCGTGCATTGCCCTTTCTCACCTTGAGAGTTGGTGCAAACTTCGCCGGTGCATCCAAACCCCGTGATACGATACGCTCTATCACACATAAACCTCCTTATATCTTCCTCAAAACAGCCACCATACCTACCTATCATGGCATTTCCATAGCCATTCCGAGATATATTGCCATGCAACTTCCATCATCATCATCATGACATACATTACTTTTGTCATATTGCCATTGCATGATCATGTAGTTGACATCGTATTTAGGGAAAAGCCACCATGCATTATTTTTCATACATGTCACTCTTGATTCATTGCACCATCCTGGTACACCGCCGGAGGCATTCATATAGAGTCATACTTTGTTCTAAGTATCGAGTTGTAATTGATGAGTTGTAAGAAAAATAAAAAGTGTGATGATCATCATTATTAGAGCATTGTGACAAGTGAGGAAAGGATGATGGAGACCATGATTCCCCCACAAGTCGGGATGAGACTCCGGACGAAAAAAAGGGGAGCCATAAAAAAAAGAGAGAAAAGGCCCAAATAAAAAAATGAGAGAAAAAGAGAGAACGGACAATGTTACTATCCTTTTACCACACTTGTGCTTCAAAGTAGCACCAAGATCTTCATGATAGAGAGTCTCTCATTTTGTCACTTTCATATACTAGTGGGAATTTTTCATTTTAGAACTTGGCTTGTATATTTGAATGACGGGCTTCCTCAAAATGCCCTAGGTCTTCGTGAGCAAGCGAGTTGGATGCACACCCACTTAGTTTTCTTTTGTTGAGCATTCATAGCTCTTGTGCATCCGTTGCATGGCAATCCCCACTCCTCATGTTGACATCAATTGATGGGCATCTCCATAGCCCATTGATTATCCTCATCAATGTGAGACTTTCTCCTTTTTTGTCTTCTCCACACAATCCCCATCATCAAATTCTATTCCACCCATAGTGCTATATCCATGGCTCACGCTCATGTATTGCGTGAAGTTTGCAAAAGTTTGAGATTACTTAAGTATGAAACAATTGCTTGGCTTGTCATCGGGGGTATAGAAGTTGGGAACATCTTTGTGTGACGAAAATGAAGCATAGCCTAACTATATGATTTTGTAGGGATGAACTTTCTTTTGCCATGTTATTTTGAGAAGACATGATTGCTTTGATTAGTATGCTTGAAGTATTATTATTTTTATGTCAATATGAAGTTTTGTCTAGAATCTTTTAGATATGAATATTCATATCACAATTAAGAAGATTTACTTTAAAATTATGCCAAAGTATCACTCCGCATCAAAAATTCTTTTTTATCATTTACCTACTCGAGGACAAGCAGGAATTAAGCTTGGGGATGCTTGATACGTCTCCAACGTATCTATAATTTTTGATTGCTCCATGCTACTTTATCTACTGTTTAAGGCAATATTGGGCTTCATTATCCAGTTTTATATTATTTTTGGGACTAACCTATTAACCGGAGTCCCAGCCCAGATTTGCTGTTTTATGCCTATTTCAGTGTTTCGAGGAAAAGGAATATCAGACGAAGTCAAAACAGAATGAAATCAACTGGAGAAGTTATTTTTGGAAGGAAAGCCACCCAATGGACTTGGAGTGCACCTCAGGAGATAAGGGAGGTGCTCACGAGGGTGGGGGCGCGCCCACCCCACCCCCCGGGCGCGCCCACCCCCCGGGCGCGCCCCCTGCCTCGTGGGGACCCCGTAGCTCCTCCGACGTACCCCCTGCACCCATATATTCTCTCGTACCCTAAAACTTCCAAAACAGAAGATAGATCGGGAGTTCCGCTGCTTCAAGCCTCTGTAGCCACCAAAAACCTCTCGGGAGCCCGTTCCGGCGCCCTACCGGAGGGGGATCCCATCATCGATGGCCATCTTCATCATCCTGGCGCTATCCATGACGAGGAGGGAGTAGTTCACCCTCGGGGCTGAGGGTATGTACCAGTAGCTATGTGTTTGATCTCTCTCTCTCGTGTTCTCTCTCGTGTTCCATCTATGGCACGATCTTGATGTATCCCGAGCTTTGCTATTGTAGTTGGATCTTATGATGTTTCTCCCTCTCTACTCTCTTGTGATGAATTGAGTTTCCCCTTTGAAGTTATCTTATCGAATTGAGTCTTTTATGAGAACACTTGATGTATGTCTTGCCGTGATTATCTGTGGTGACAATGGGATATCATGTGCCACTTGATGTATGTTTTGGTGATCAACTTGCGGGTTTCGTGACATAGGGAACCTATGCATAGGGGTTGGCACACGTTCTTGACTCTCCGATAGAAACTTTGGGGCACTCTTTGAAGTACTTTTATGTTGGTTGAATGAATCTGAGATTGTGTGATGCATATCGTATAATCATGCCCATAGATACTTGAGGTGACAATGGAGTATCTAGGTGACATTAGGGTTTTGGTTGATTTGTATCTTAAGGTGTTATTCTAGTACGAACTCTTTTATAGATTGATCCGAAAGAATAACTTTGAGGTGGTTTCGTACCCTACCATAATCTCTACGTTTGTTCTCCGCTATTAGTGGCTTCGGAGTGACTCTTTGTTGCATGTTGAGGGCTTGTTATATTATCTATCTATGTTATTACTGTTGAGAGAACTTGCACTAGTGAAAGTATGAACCCTAGGCCTTGTTTCCTACCATTGCAATACCGTTTACGCTCACTTTTATCATTAGTTACCTTGCTGTTTTATTATTTCAGATTACAAAAACCTATATCTACCATCCATATTGCACTTGTATCACCATCTCTTCGTTGAACTAGTGCACCTATACAATTTACCATTGTATTGGGTGTGTTGGGGACACAAGTGCTATTTGTTATTCGGTTGCAGGGTTGCTTGAGGGAGACCATCTTCATCCTACGCCTCCTACGGATTGATAAACCTTAGGTCATCCACTTGAGGGAAATTTGCTACTGTCCTACAAACCTGTGCACTTGTAGGCCCAACAACATCTACAAGAAGAAGGTTGTGTAGTAGACATCACGGTACGAAGCTCTCCAAAGTTATTCTGCAACGAAATCCCAGATTGGATAATTCGCTTTTTGGTACAAAGTACAGCAAGAGCCTTCCAAATATCGCTATTTGGAAGGCCTTTGCTGAAGTTTGTACCAAAAGGCGGATTATCCTATCCGGGACTCCGTTCAAGAATAACTTTGGAGAACTTCGTACCATCATGCCCTGGTTACTTCCGGCTAATGATGAAGCCATGGATTTCTTCAATACTTTGACACTAGGCAACCTGTCGATCCCTCGGTGATCCTCGACCCTCGAACCCTCGACCCCTCGACGACCCTCGACCCTCGAACCCTCGACCCCTCCACGATCGTCGAACCCTCGACCCTAGAACCCTACAACCCTCGAACCCTTGAACCCTCAACCCTTGGACCCCCTCCCCCCTCCTCATGTCGAAGTTATCGGGGAGGGGTTATATCGACACTAGCTAGGCAACCTCTC
>NC_041393.1:335245875-335277688 GCF_002162155.2 Triticum dicoccoides
TCCTTGACCCCCGATCCTCGAATCCTCGTCGACCCTCGACCCCTCGGCGTTCCTCGACCCTCGAACCCTTGGCCCTTCGACGACCCTCAAACCCTCGGTGGCCCTCAAACCTCTACCCTAGTTCCCGACCCTCGCCCCTCCAACCCTCGGCGACCCCCCTCCCCCCTCATGTCAAAGTTATCGGGGAAGAAAAAAACAAGAAAAAAGAGGAGAAGAAGAAAAGAAAACAGGAGAAGAAAAAAAAGAGGAGAAGAATAAAGGAATAGAGAGAGGAGAAGATCGAAGAAAAAAAGAAAAAAAAGAGGAGCAGAAGAAAGGAATAGAGGTGAAGAAGAAGAAAAAACAAATTACTCTATTTCTTTCTTCTTCTCTTCTATTCCTTTCTTCTTCTCCTCTTTTTTTCTTTTTTTCTCTTCTTATTTATTTCTCCTCCTCTTCTTCCTCTCCCCTTCTTCTCCTTTTTCTGCTCCTTCCTCTTCTTATTTTCCTTTTTCCACTCCTTTTTCTTCTTCTTCCTTCTTCCTTCTTCCTCTTTTCTTCCTTTTCCTTATTTTACTTTTTCCTCTACACTAACCTAAAATGCACTAACCTAAATCGATATCTACTAATTAACAACCTAAATAAAAAAATTAATACATATATGAACAAAAAAACATTATATGAAAAAACATCATATGCACAAAAAACATCATATGAAAAAAAACATATGTACATATATGAAAAAAAACATCAGAAGCCGCCGGACCGTGGGGTGGCGCGGCGTCAGGGCAGCGATGGCGTGGGGCGGTGCGACGTTGGGGCGGCGCACGGCGGCAATGGCGTCGGGGCAACGCGGGGCGGCGACGGCGTCGGGGCCACACGGGGAGGTGACGGCGACGGCGCGGGGTGGCGCGCGGCGACGGCGCCGGGGCGGCGCGGGGCACGCGCGGCGACGGGGGCGGTGACGACGGGCGCGGGAGACGGCGACTAGGGCAGCAACGACGGGCGCGAGCGACGGTGACGGTGACGACGAGCGCTGGTGACGGCGACGAGGAGCAGGGCATCGGGGCAGAGGGCGGCGTCGACGACGGGGTGAATGAGAAACTGCTGAAAATTTGCAAAGTGTTGGCTTATATAGCCAGAGCATTGGTCCCGATTCGTGGCACCAACCGGGACCAATGCCCCCTTTAGTCCTGGTTGGTGCCACCAACCGGAACCAAAGGTCTCTTTTCAGCAGCCCAAAGGGCGGGAAGCAGAGGCCTTTGGTCCCGGTTGGTGCACCAACTGGGACCAAAGGCCTTGTGCTGCCCGCGTCAAAAGTTTAGTCCCACCTCGCTAATTGAGAGAACTCGAGAGTGGTTTATAATCACTGCTGCACCCACCCTCTCGAGCTCCTATCAACTGCAGGCTTTCAGGCCTAACCTGTCACCGTGTGCCTGTGGGCCTACTGGGCCTTCTACAAGCCTGAATCCTAGCTCATGATTGGGTTTCTAGTTGTACTAGAAGAACACCCGTGCGTTGCAACGGGGCCACATTAACTTTAAGAGTTCAATATCAATTATGTTAATATTACATTTAATATTCTCATACATATCAAGTGACATTGACGACCTTTTTACCATCAAATTCTCACACACACTCTCTCCCTCCCTCCTCCTCACTCTCTCTCCCCCTCTCCCCCCCCTCTCTCTCTCTAACACACACACATATCCATCTTATTGGGTACGGGACCATAATCCATCTATTTCACACGCACACGCGCTAGTGCATAACAATATGGATTATAAAACAGGTTCAAGGTAGTAACAAGGATTCTTCTCATGCATTAATAAACAAATGTTCTGCACTGAAGACAAGATAACCAATTCCCAAAGTGCATCAGAGCATCACAGAACATTACTGGCAAGATAAATGCCCGACGATACACCCGACTCATTTAATTAATATAATTAAATTATCAGTAAATTAGTCACCAAACTACTCGGATGAACCGGAACAGAGCCAACATATATCATCCTAGACAAACGCAACATCAACCATTTACCTTGGTACTTTAGGGACCGACAGGAGGATGCATGTAGAAGCGCTTCTTGCCTGCGAATCCACAGTCAGAGAGAAAAATTGGAACCCATTCCCATCACCAACTGATAAAGAAAGCATGTAAGAAAATTGATATCGGGCCAACTTGGATCTTCGGTGATTGTCCGCCGGTATGGAGAATTTAGGAGGGTGGATGCAGGGAGTCGCCTTGTGGATGATGGATGGAGGCGCGGAGGGATGTGGTCACCGGAAGGTCAAAAGCGGAGAGGGTCGGGCACGTTAGGTGGAGCCGGTGGTGCGCGACAACCGGAGGCGGCCCAATCGTGGGCGGCGAACCGACGATAGCCTCGGCCCATCTCTCGACGCATCGAAGATAGAGAGGGCGGCACTGCCGGTGCTCGAGGCCGCCGCTCGGCACCATCTACATCGAGGGGAAAGAGAGGCAAGAAAGCGATAGGGTGATGCGGGGCTAGGGATTGCGGAGGAGGGTGGGGGTGTGTGATTTGAATGGATGGTTCTGCCCACCGTTTTCTTGTATGTGGCGGTGGAGACGGCGGCGTCCAGCCATGCATGCGAGGCATGGGTCGAGCCGGGCACACGGCGAGGCGCAGTAGAAGAGGCGGGGGCGATTTTTTGCTACTGAGATGCAGGGTGTGGGATTGATCGTTCATGTTCTCTTTTCCTTTTTAACGGGAGATGGATGCGATTTTTTCACGAGGGGAGAGATGCGACCACGTACAAATTCCATAATAAATTAATTAGGTCCATAACGGGATTTCTTTACAATGCGTTAAGATTTACGTGTTAGTTTTCTTAATAAAGAAATGCACTGATGTAGGGATCGATTGATTCGGATAAGGAAAGATAGATTCGTGATCTTTTGTATGTTAGGAAATTAGTGGTTTGCAAGGAAAGAGTGGAGAGAAAAAAAACCAATGCGACCACATATAGATTCCATAATGAATTAATTAGGTCCATAACGGGATTTGTTTGCAATGCGTTAAGATTTATGTGTTAGTTTTCTTAATAAAGAAATGCACTGATGTAGGGATCGTTTGATTCGGATAAGGAAAGATAGATTCGTGATCTTTTGTATGTTAGGAAATTAGTGGTTTGCAAGGAAAGAGTGGAGAGAAAAAGAACCAATGCGACCACGTATAGATTCCATAATAAATTAATTAGGTCCATAACGGGATTTGTTTGCAATGCGTTAAGATTTACGTGTTAGTTTTCTTAATAAAGAAATGCACTGATGTAGGGCGCGATTGGTTCGGGTAAGGAAAGATAGATTCGTGATCTTTTGTATGTTAGGAAATTATTGGTTTGCAAGGAAAGAGTGGAGAGAAAAAGAACTAGTACGAGGGGATGGTGGGAGGTGGGACGAATAAAAACCGGACGAAATTGGGAGGTGGGAGGGGGCGAGTAAAAACCGACGAAAAAAACCAACGAAATTGGGAGGTGGGAGAGAGGATGAAAAAAAACCAGGGGAGGTGGGAGGAGGACAAAAATAAACCGTACGAGGCTACCAACTGCTCCATTAGGAGTAGAGATTGTTTGTGAAAATAACATGCGACAACGACTTAGCGAGCGGATCCCCTTAAAAAAGACATAGCGAGCAGATTCCCTTAAAACTGGTAGAAATGGATACGATTGATGACATTGATAAATAGTGGTGAATGTTGGCATAATTTACTATCATCATGCATGGAAACGAATCATCAAGAAAAAGAATACTTCCTATTACTACACTCATAGGAAGCTTCCTAATCTCTGCTACCAAACATTTTCTGCCCAAACAAGGAAGGAAAGTTATGGACGTGATTTGAAAGGAAACAAACGTTATGAAGATTAACTAATTTAGATTTGATCTTTAGAGATTGATTGTGATTGATTCTTTTACATAAAGACATTACTAAATAATTTGCGTCAGTATGGAAAGTTCTGATCCGTTCAGTTTTTTTCGTTGTGTGAGAGAGTGAAGTGAAAATAAACCGATAAAGTGGGGGAGGCGACGAAAAAAATCTACGACAGTTAACCTACGAAAAAAACGGACGAAAGTGGTGGGACAAAAATTGACCGGCGGAGACTACCAACTGCTCCATTAGGAGTAGAGATTGGTTGGTTCGATTTTTTTTGCATGGAGGGAACTACCTGGGAGGTGTGAGGGAGTACGAAAATAAACCGTCTCGGCTGAGTGGGAGGTGGGAGCAAGTACCAAAGAAGTACCAAAAAAGACCGGGTGAGGTGGGACGAAAATAAAACCCGGAACACAACCTACCAACTCACACATTTGGAGTAGAGATTCACGCTGTGGTGGCCCAGTAGGTGGCACTTTTTTTGCTTTATTTATTTTATTTTGTTTCTACTTACTGTTGCTATTTTTATTTATTTTATTAAGGTTTATTTACTTTACTTTTCTTTTTTGCTTTTTTATTTATTTTAGGAAAATTCTTTTTATTTATTTATTTTATTAAAGTCTATTTATTTTACTTTATTAAAGTTTATTTTGTTTCTACTTATTTATTAAAGTTTATTTTGTGTCTAATTATTTATTTTCTTTTGTTTCTAATTATTTATTTTCTTTTCTTTTCTGTTTTTTATTTATTTTATGAAAATTCTTTTTGCTTTTAATGTTTTGAACAGAAAATACTTTGTTAATTTAGTTGCATAAATTTTATATAATTTTAGTTTCAATAATACTAGAGGTTTATAAAAGCATTTCAAATGAACTCTAAAAATGTTGAAAGTTGGCATGGTATCATCATTTCACCCACATAGCATGTGTTAAAAATTTGAGAGGGTTACGACAGAAACTGGATGCACTTCGTGTACAAAACAGACAATCTCTTTGGAAGTACCAGGGTTTCGGATGGAAACTCATCTGTTACAAAGGGATTTCATTTGTTCAAATGTAACTGCAGTGATATTCTACATCAAAGGCATCATCATAATAGTTGTTGATAGAAAGTCTTCACTTTTTCTTCGCTTGTGTTCTTTGCTTATTGCGCCGTAACCATGGATAATCATTATCGTTTAACAGGGTGCTTGGGTCAGCCTTGACTTTGAAGGGAGGAATTTCGTGAAACTTTTCATAATCTTCAGACATGTCTGTCTTACCCTCCAATCCCACGATGTCTTTTTCCTGAAAGAACTATGTGGCGCTTTGGCTCATCATATGATGTATCCGCTTCCTTATCTTTTCTTTTTCTCGGTTTGTCCTTCACATAGAAAACCTGCGCCACATCATTGGCTAGGGCGAATGGCTTGTCTGTGTACCCCAGATTGTTCAGATCCATTGATGTCATTCTGTACTGTGGGTCTACCTGTACCCCGCCTCCTGACAGATTGACCCATTTGCACTTAAACAAAGGGACCTTAATATCACATCCATAGTCAAGTTCCCATATGTCCACTATGTAACCATAATATGTGTCCTTTCCCCTCTTGGTTGCTGCATGAAAGCGGAAACCACTATTGTGGTTGGTGCTCTTTTGATCTTGGGACTGTAAAATGTATTCCCATTTATCTCGTACCCTTTGTAAGTCATTACATCGAAGATGGTTCCCTCACCAATGAGTACAGGTCATCAGAAACAGTGTTGTCACACCTGAGACGTGTTTGGAACCAACTGCCGAAACTCCTGATGTCTTCACATGTAATCCAGTCGTCACAATTGTCCGGGTGTTTGGAGCGCAGAATGTTCTTGTGTTCATCGACATACGGGGTCACCAAGGTAGAATTCTGTAGAACCATGTAGTGTGCTTGAGATCAAGAATGCCCATCCCTACATACTATTGAGGCCCCTCCTAGCATGCCTTTTCCACCCGGTCTCCCCTCATACCGCGATTGAGGGAGACCTATCTTCTTAAGGTCAGGAATGAAGTCAACACAAAACCCAATGACATCCTCTGTTTGATGGCCCATGGAGATGCTTCCTTCTGGCCTAGCACGGTTATGAACATATTTCTTTAGGACTCCCATGAACCTCTCAAAGGGGAACATATTCTGTAGAAATACAGGGCCCAGAACGACATCTCATCGACTAGATGAACTAGGACGTGCGTCATGATATTGAAGAAAGGATGGTGGGAACACCAGCTCAAAACCGACAAGACATTGCGCCACATCACTCCTTAACCTTGGTAGGATTTCTGGATCGATCACCTTCTGAGAGATTGTGTTGAGGAATGAACATAGCTTCACAATGGCTAATCGAACGTTTTTCGGTAGAAGCCCCCTCAATGCAACCGGAAGCAGTTGCGTCATAATCACGTGGCAGTCATGAGACTTTAGGTTCTGGAACTTTTTCTCTGCCATATTTATTATTCCCTTTATATTCGACAAGTAGCCAGACGGGACCTTCATACTAAGCAGGCATTCAAAGAAGATTTCCTTCTCTTCTTTGGTAAGAGCGTAGCTGGCAGGACCTTCATACTGCTTTGGAGGCATGTCGTCTTTTCGTGCAAATGTTGCAAATCCTCCCGTGCCTCCGCTATATCTTTTGGCTTCCCATACATGCCCAAGAAGCCTAGAAGGTTCACGCAAAGGTTCTTCGTCACGTGCATCACGTTGATTGAAGAGCGGACCTCTAGGTCTTTCCAGTAGGGTAGGTCCCAAAATATAGATTTCTTCTTCCACATGGGTGCGTGTCCCTTAGCGTCATTCAGAACAGATAGTCTGTTGGGACCCTTTCCAAAGATTTCTTTTAAATCATTGACCATAGCAAGTACGTGATCACCGGTACGCATGGCGGGCTTCTTCCGGTGATCTGCCTCGCCTTTGAAGTGCTTGCCTTTCTTTCGACATTGATGGTTGGTCCAAAGGAATCGACGATGCCCCAGGTAAGCATTCTTCCTACATTTGTCCAGGTATATACTTTCGGTGTCATCTAAATAGTGCGTGCATGCGTGGTGTCCCTTGTTTGTCTGTCCTGAAAGGTTACTAAGAGTAGGCCAATCATTGATGGTGACAAACAACAACGCATGCAGGTCAAATTTCTCCTGTTTGTGCTCATTCCACGCACGTACACCATTTCCAATCCACAACTGTAAAAGTTCTTCAACTAATGGCCTTAGGTACACATCAATGTCGTTGCCGGGATGCTTAGGGCCTTGGATGAGAACTGGCATCATAATGTACTTCCACTTCATGCACATCCAAGGAGGAAGGTTATAGATACATAGAGTCACAGGCCAGGTGCTGTGACTGTTGCTCCACTCCCCGAAAGGATCAATGTCATCCGCGCTTAAACCAAACCATACATTCCTTGCATCATCTGCAAACTCCTCCAAGTACCTTCTCTTGATTTTTCTTCACTGCGACCCGTCAGCGGGTGCTCTCAACTTCCCGTCTTTCTTACGATCATCTTTGTGCCATCGCATCAACTTGGCATGCTCTTTGTTTCTGAACAGGCGTTTCAACCATGGTATTATAGGATCATACCACATCACCTTGGTAGGAACCCTCTTCCGGGGGCGCTCGCCGTCAACATCACCAGGGTCATCTCGTCTGATCTTATACCGCAATGCACCGCATACCGGGCATGCGTTCAAATCCTCGTATGCACCACGGTACAGGATGCAGTCATTAGGGCATGCATGTATCTTCTGCACCTCCAATCCTAGAGTGCAAACAACCTTCTTTGCTACATATGTACTATCGGTCAATTCGTTATCCTTTGGAAGATTCTTCTTCAATATTTTCTGTAGCTTCTCAAATCCTTTGTCAGGCACACCATTCTCTGCCTTCCAGTGCAGCAATTCCAGTACAGTACTGAGCTTTGTGTTGCCCTCTTCGCAATTGGGGTACAAACCTTTTTTGTGATCCTCTAGCATGCTCTTGAACTTCACCTTCTCCTTTTCACTTTCGCACTGACTCCTTGCATCAACAATGACCCGGCGGAGATCATCATCGGGCACATCGCCTGGTTCCTCTTGATCTTCCACAACTTCCCCCGTTGCAGCATCACCGTATTCAGGGGGCACATAGTTGTCATCGTCCTCTTCTTCTTCGATGTCTTCCACCATAACCCCTATTTCTCTGTGCTTGGTCCAAACATTATAGTGTGGCATGAAACTATTCTCAAGCAGGGGATGTGAAGGGTTTTCTAGTTAGAGTAAGACTTCATATTCTCACAGATAGGGCATGGACAACCCATAAAACCATTCTGCTTGTTTGCGTCAGCCACTTCGAGAAAATCATGCATGCCCTTAATGTACTCGGAGGTGTGTCTGTCACCGTACATCCATTGCCGGTTCATCTGTGTGCATTATATATAATTAAGTGTGTCAAAAACCATTACAGAACATCATGAATAGATAATTAAGTGACCAAATTAATATAAGTTCATCATCACATTAAAACCAAAGTACATACATAGTTTTTGTTGAACAACATGTAGCTCTCCAGAGCATCTAATTAATTAAACCATACATTGAAACTATGTAAAAAATTTCAATGCGAAAACAAATGTGATCATAATCATAACCAAGGTAACAATTGATCCAACGGCATAATGATACCAAGCCTCGGTATGAATGGCATATTTTCTAATCTTTCTAATCTTCAAGCGCATTGCATCCATCTTGGTCTTGTGATCATCCACGACATCCGCAATATGCAACTCCAAATATCATCTCCTCCTCCTCAAATTTTTTATTTTTTCCTTCAAGAAATTGTTTTCTTCTTCAACTAAATTTAACCTCTCGACAATAGGGTCGGTTGGAATTACCGGTTCACATAACTCCTAGATAAATAAAATCTATATCACGTTGGTCGGCATAATTGTCATAAACAATAAATGAACCAAATAGTTATAAAGATAATTTATACCACATACGAATCATAGACTGGACGAGGGACGACGGGGGCGGATACCAAAACCATCGCACTAAATAATAAGAAGAAATAATAAAAGTAAGAAAATTATACAAGTATCTATCTAAACATACAAGTAAGAATTTTTTCCTTTCAGAAAGAAGATAAGAACAAGAGGCTCACCACGGTGGTGCCGGCAACGAGATCTGCGCGGGCGATCGACGGCGGTGAAGACAGGGACGAGATGTGACGGACCACTAAACCTAGACAAATATTGAGGAAAATGGAGCTTGGAGGTCGAGCTTGGAGAGGAGAAAGCTTAAGTAGTGTGGCTCGGGCATTCCATCGAACACCTCATGTGCATAGGAGGTGAGCTAGAGCACCGCAAAACCCTCCCCTCTACGGCCAGAGAAAATAGAGCACTCCACTGCTCTGCTCGGGGGCGAGGGTTATATATAGGCATCTCATTGGTCCTAGTTCATAAACCGGGACTAAAGGGAAGCCTTTGGTCCCAGTTCAAGCCACCAACCGGGACCAATGGTGGTGGGGCAGGAGCAAGGTCCATTGGTCACGGTTTGTCCCACCAACCGGGACCAAAAGGGCCAGACAAACCGGGACCAATGCCCCCACGAGCCCCGACAGGCCCACTGGCCTCACGATCCGGGACCAATGGGCCCATGGGTCCTGTTTCGTGACTGAACCGGGACTAATGGGATTATCTCGCCCGGACGTAAGCCCTGTTTTCTACTAGTGTAAGTAGAAATTGGGGCAGCTTAAGCATAATTGCAATGATATGGGGGAGCTCATGGTGGCTCTCGTCAAGTATGCCAATTCTGATAGCACTAAAGACCATGAGTCTGATGAGGAGAAGATTGGGAAAGGCAAGAAGAGTGGTAATGCAAAGTGACAACATAACACGGTGAGTCAAGGTGGCAATGGTAAACGTAAGGTGGACGACGGGTTAGACTTTGTGGCTAACACCAATACACAGACTAATAACCAGTGTCGTAAGCGGAAGACGCCAGCGCCCCGGTTTGGAGGGCCGAAGTTCAACCTTGAGGCCATGATGAATCAGCCTTGCCAAAGCACGGAACCCAGGATAAGCCGGCCAATCATTTGTGGAATGATTGCTTCATCACGAGGGAGTATAGAAACTCTAATTTTTTCCAGAATAATCATGGCCCCCACGGCAGTTCAGGTTCCGGCTCTCACAGGCCTGGTTTTGGAGGTGGCGGTTCAAGCTTTGACTTTCAGGGCCAAGGCAATCAATGTGGTTTTAATTAGCAATCTGGCCAAGAGAATCAATAGTAGCAGTCTGGTTATCAGAGCAATCCAAAGCAGCCGAATAGTGGTCAATATCATGTATTTACCACATCAAGCGGGATCAAAAAATCCATAAGCGGGCGGTGAATGCAGTTGACCTGGTAGTACTTCGTTATTTGAGGTGGTCTGAGCAGCCTATTGTATGGAGCCGGGAGGATCACCCGCTCCGGGTTGACAATCTAGGTCAGTTGGCATTGGTGGTTGCTCCATAGGTAGGAGGATATAAGCATACAAAGGTGCTCCTGGATGGGGGCAGCAGTATCAATATCCTTTACTATGAGACTTTTCATCGTATGAATTTGACTGACAAAGATCTTAAGACGTCTTCTACTGTTTTCCATGGGGTGGTGCCTGGTAAGTCGGCGTATCCAGTCGGTAAGATAACACTGGAGGTGGCGTTTGGAGATGACCATGATTCCAAAGCTGAGAAATTGAACTTTGAAGTGATTAAGATCAAAAGCCCGTACCATGCTTTGTTTGGGCGGCCGGCTTACGCCAAGTTTATGGCGCGGCCGTGTTATGTTTATTTGCAGCTTAAAATGCCAGGTCATAAGGGCACCATCACGGTGCATGGTGATAGGAAGATTGCTCTGGACTGTGAAGTGGGTGATGCTGCTTATGTTGAGTCGGCTTATGCCACTAAGGAGTTAAAGTTTTATAAAGACAATGTTGACCCAGCGGATATGATACCTTTGAAGAAGCCAACTATAGACGATGACCCCTTGTTGAAGTTTAAGTCGGCAGATGACACTAAGATGGTTGATTTTGTTCCTGGCGACTCGTCCAAGTAGTTCAGCATCAGTGCTAATATGGATCCGAAATAGGAATATGCACTCATCGAGTTCATCCATGAGAATCGGACATCTTTGCATGGAAACCTTCTGACATGCCAGGTGTACCGAGGGAACTTGCTGAGCACACTCTTAATGTGGATCCAAAGTTTAAGCCGATCAAGCAATTACTTCGTTGTTTTAATGAGAGAGGCGCATGGCAATTGGTGAAGAAGTGGCCCGGCTCTTGGCTACTGGATTCATTGTTGAAGTTTTTCATACTGAGTGGTTGGCTAACCCGGTACTGGTACTTAAGAAAAACGACACTTGGTGTATGTGCATGGATTATACAGACCTTAATAAGGCCTGTCCAGCTGACCCTTTTGCTGTCCCTCGTATTGATCAGATTATTGATGCTACAGCAGGTTGTGAGCATTTGAGCTTTTTGGATGCTTATTCTGGTTATCATCACATCAAGATGGCAGTTAAGGACCAGGAGAAGACATTTTTCATCACTCCCTTTGGAGCCTTCTGCTATGTGTCTATCCCCTTTGGGCTCAAGAGTGCCCAGGCGACTTACCAATGGTGTGTTCAGAATTGCCTTCATGGCCAGATTGGACACAATGTTCATGCCTATGTGGATGATATTGTTGTGAAATCTAGGAAGAAGGAGACTTTGATAGACGATTTGAAAGAGACCTTTGACAATCTCCGGGTCTATAAAATGATGCTTAACCCGGCCAAGTGTGTATTTGGCTGTGTCTTTGGCGTGTCAGCTGGTAAACTATTGGGTTTCCTGGTTTTTGAGAGAGGCAATGAAGCTAACCCGGAGAAAATCAAGGCTATAACTTCTTTGGCTAAGCCAACATGTATCAATGACGTCCAGCGATTGGCGGGTCGTATTGTAGCTTCGAGTCGGTTTATAAGCCGCCTGGGAGAGAAGGCCATCCCTTTGTATCAAATGATGAAGAAGACCAATGACTTTGTCTGGAGTGATGCAGCTAATGAGGCGTTTGAGGCGCTTAAGAGATAGCTGGCGGAACCGCCGGTTCTTGCAGCTCCTATTGAGGAGCCCTTGCTTTTATATCTGGCTGCAAACAACAGAGCTGTCAGTGTGGCAGTTGTGGTTGAAAGTAAGGAGTCAGGCAAGGAGTATCCATTTCAAAGGCCGGTTTACTATGTCAATGAGGTGCTCATTGCGTCTAAGCAGAGATACCCACATTGGCAGAAATTGGTGTACGGCGTGTTCATGGCTAGCCACAAGCTGAAGAAATATTTCCTTGGTCATCCATCACTGTGGTTAGTTCTGCTCCCTTGGGGGATATTATTCGAAATAGAGAAGCCATAGGTCGGGTCGCTAAGTGGGCCATTGAGCATGGACCCCATGGCTTGAAGTATATGCCTCGGACGGCTATAAAGTCTCAAGCACTTGTGGACTTCATCAATGATTGGACAGAACTGCAGATGCGTGAGGATAAGATGGATAACACATATTGGACCATCCATTTTGATGAATCCAGGCAATTAGAAGGCTCGAGGGCTGGAGTTATATTCACTTCCCCACGAGATGATAAATTTTGTTATGTTTTAAGGTTGATGTTCCCTTGTACTAACAATGCAGCTGCGTATGAAGCCTTACTTCATGGTCTTTGGATGGATAAAGAGATGAATCTAAGTTGGGGTAAGGTGTTTTGGCGACTCAGACTTGGTGGCTCAGCAAGTGTTAGGGACTTGGGATTCAAAAGATCCACTCATGGCGGCTTACCGTCGGGAGGCTAATATTATTGCTGGTCATTTCAAGGGTTATCAAGTGGAGCATGTTGATCGTAGGAAAAATGAAGCCGCTGATGCTTTAAGCCGGCTGGGATCTCAGTGTAAGCCGGTCCCCCCTAATGTTTTCCTCAATGTTTTGCATAACCCGTCAATTAAATTGCCTACGGAGGAGGATCTTGCAATTCCTGACCTGGACGCACAGTTGGTGGCGGCTCTCCATGTTATTCCTGATTGGACTATTCCATATTTGGCTTATATGACCCGGGGCGAGTTACCTGAGGATGAAACCTTGGCCAGGCAAATAACCCGGAGGTCTAAGTCAATGACCATTGTCAATGGTGAGCTACACAGATGCAGTGCTACAAGAGTGTTTCAACAATGCATTTCTCCTAAGGAGGGCCGTGGAATTCTAAGAGAGATTCATGAAGGAGATTGCGGTCATCATGCCGGCTCTAAGTCTTTCGTTGCTAAAGCTTTTTGTCATGGGTTTTATTGGCTGACGGCTCATGCTGATGCGGAAGATCTGGTCAGTAAATGTGATGGCTGTCAGAAATTTTCAAGATGAGATCATGTGCTGGCTCAAAAATTGAGGATGATTACAATTACTTGTCCGTTTGCAGTCTGGGGGTTGGATATGGTTGGGCCTTTTAAAAGGTCCAAGGACAAAAAGACTCCTCTCCTGGTAGCTGTTGAAAAGTTTACAAAGTGGGTTGAAGCTGAGCCAGTCAGCAAATGTGATGCAACAACGACAGTTCAATTCATCCGGAGGTGATCTTTCGTTGTGGATACCCTCATAGTACCATCACTCATAATGGTACTAATCTTTCTAAGGGTGCGATGAAAGAATTCTGTCAACAAGAGCATATACAGCTTGATGTGTCGTCAGTGGCTCACCCCCAGTCTAATGGTCAAGCTAAAAGAGCCAATCAAGAAGTCTTGATAGGTATCAAACCCCGACTTATTGTCCCTTTGGAGAGGACACCGGGTTGTTGGGTGGAAGAGTTGCCCTCAGTGCTTTGGAGTATCAATACCACCCCCAACAGATGCACGGGTTGCACGCCTTTCTTCATGGTTTATGGAGCAAAGGCGGTTCTCCCTAGTGACATATGTCATGAGTCACCCCGTGTGGCGGCTTATGTTGAAGCTGATAATGAGAAATCACGTCAGGATGCTATTTCCTATTGGATGAAGGGCGTTACCTTGCGGCGGCTTGTTCGACGATTTACCAGCAAGATCTGCGTCATTATCACATCCACCGGGTTAAAACTAGGACCTTTCAAGAAGGAGATTTGGTGCTCCGGCTCATCCAGGATCAAACTGACATGCACAAGTTATCCCCACCTTGGGAAGGGCCTTTTGTGGTCAGCAAAAATCTGAACAATGGGTCATACTACCTTATCAATGTTCCATACCACAAGGACTCACGCACATCGGAGGCGGAGACCAACCGGCCGTTGAATATTGCTCATCTTCGGCCTTATTCCACCTGAGCCACCGGCTCTTGTGATGTACATACCTTTACCAATGTATATATTATGATTAGTGTAATAAAGCTGACATCCCTGATTATTCAGGGCCTCTGTCATTTCATTTATGAGAATCTAAGTCTTTATTGTTAATTCATAAGGTCACTTGGGGGCTTCCTGCTTATTGGGCATAGCTATGATTACTGTTTTGATCCGGCTTGATTGCAAATACTTGGGGGCTTCCTGCTCATTGAGCTTAGCTATGACTACCCTACTGATCCGGCTTGTATGCCTGCATCAAAATATTACTCCAGGGCTTCTTGTTAAATGAACATGAGCTTTGTTGTCCCTCGTAATAGGCTTGGACGTCGGGTGTATTCACTAGAAATCCGGGTTATCCTACCTTTGTATGCTTGCCACTTTAACCAGGTAAGCCTGGAATGACTCACCGTACTCTTGACAGTCAATCTTGTAAAGACCCTGAACTTGTCAAAGTTAAAATGGCGATCGGTCATGTGAGGCCCGGCTTACAGGTTTGAATTAAGGAGTAACTCAGTGGCTGTGCAGCCCTTGAATGACACTTGATGTTGAGGCTTGGCAGCCTTTGAATGCCTTGTTTTTCTGGTTTATATTGACTTTGCATCTTTTTTGTGATTTCTGTTTGTACCATATTGATATATGGTTGAAAGTTGATGTGGGCTATATTGCCTTGATCGTTATGATTCATATTTGAAAATATCTGGTGTTTTGCTAAACCGGCCTGGCTTTGGACGTTAAGTCACCAGTATATGATGATCATATGTCTGGAGTTCTGTACTCTAAAGATCTTTTGGGATGATACCCTTTGCTGTCTCTGGCGTTATAAGCCGGCAGTATGAAGAAATAACACAGAGCGCTGCGCTCTCAGTTGGGACTGTTACCCTTATTACATATGGCATGGTAAGCAGGCAATACGCATAAGTATCACAGGTATGATATTTATTTTGTTATGATTATATGAGATTTCGATAAACCGGCCTGGTTATAGATAATGCAGTCACCAATGGTTTTTATATGGGGCATTATGACCCGCCTTGGGGTAAACTTCCAGGGCACTTGTGCTCTGTTTGTATGCTGGGTTTATGACAACATGATCAAGCAAAGTTGATAATGATTATGAGCATAAACGGTGGATCGTCAAATAAGATCAAAATGGTTCATAAGTGTTATGCAGATCAACATGCGTGATGACATGGCAGATAATTGTTTTCAAGCTAGCCTATTACAAGGCAACCGACGACCCAAAATAATAAGTGTTTTGGTAAAGTGTCTCAACTGATAGATGCTAAGTCGGCCTGCGGTTTACTGATCTTGACCTTGGCAGGTAGAGGGCTCTGGGTCATCGCGCACCGGTTCATCATCTTCCTCTTCACCCACTAGCTGGAAGTCAGAGGTTGCCCAATTGATCCCAGTCAAAGCTTTGAATACAACTTTATCATCGATAAGTGTTGACGGGTCAATGCCAGGGGCAAAAGTGTGCGTATGAATTGGAGGAGTAAGGTCCTGGGATTCATGAATAGGTGCTTTAACCTTCTTGTTGTCAGCATCATAAACCGCCTAGTAATGAGACATGTCAGTATCTTCAGCTAACTTGTTGGTTAAAGGACACATTTCTTTTGCTACTGAAGCAAAGTCCTCAGCACTGAAGGGAGACCCGTCCTCCTTTACACTGGGGCAACCATTGGCCAAGTCTTCCGGGTCAAGATCTGCTTGCCATGCTTTCGCCCGGGTTAGCGCAGTGATTGCACCGGCTCTAGCAGCTGATTTCTCCAGCTCTTCAATTCGTTGGGGCAGCACAGATAACTTCACCAGCGTGTCCTTCATGAGGGTTGGCGGTTGTTTTTTGTGCGAGGCAGCAGAGATAGTTTGTTGCACGCCAGTATATAGTTGCTCTATAAGAGTATAGGCGGCTTTCAGCTTCTTGCGCATGTGTGAGCCAAGATGGGCGATTCTGGAGCCTGCAGTACCAAGTAAATCTATAAGCCGGAGGAATGAGTATTACAATGCATTGATAGTAACAAATTGAGATGAAGTTACTTACCGAAGATGGCAGCAGTCATGGCATTTATTTGATGTTTTAAACCGACAAGCTCTTCAGCCACCAGCTTAAGAGCCGCTTCTGCTTCCTCGGCCCTCTTCAATAGAGATGTTTTCTCTTTCTCCCAGCCTGCTTGGTCAGCCTTGAAGTTCTTCCTCATCTTTTCCATCTCTGCCAAGGCGGTGGTCAATTCTGCTTTGGCCTTGGAGGTTTCAGATTGCTGAGACTTTACATTCCCTTGAAGATCGGTGACTTGGGATTCTTTGACATTAAGTTCAGCCTGCAGGATATAAATAATAGGCAGGGTTACAATCATCTTATTTAAAAGTCCCAAGCACAATACAAGTATTTCACTTGGCACTTGGGGGCTAATGCACATTGCTCTTTTTTGAAGACAATTATGATGACCCGGCTACATTATGGTGACTATAGCCGATTCATGGGGGCTATATGCTTGGATTTTATGGACAAATATGGTAATGAGACCCGGCTGATCTTGACTGTTTAAGCCGGCCCTTGGGGGCTACAGGTGCAAAATTGAATCATTACTATTTGAAGTCCCAGCTTATCTTGAAAGTTTAAACCGACCCTTGGGGGCTACACATGCAAAGTTGAAGGATTACTATTTGAAGTCCCAACTTATCTTGAAGGTATAAGCCGACCCTTGGGGGTTACTGGATCTGATCTACAAGGTTATCTAAAAGTTTACAGTACCTTCAATTCTATCATATCCTGTAAACTTGGCGATTGATATAAGTATATTCATATGAAGAGGGCTGCAATGTTTACCTCAAAACGCTCCTCATCAAGTTGACTAAGCCGACTTCAAAGTCACGGCTTGTATGCAGACGGTTCAAGTACCCAGAGTGGATCTCTTGAGCACTGAAGTGGGCATAACTCTCTAAATTGACTGACCAATTGCCTTTGTCAGCAACAAAAATTTCTTCCTTGGCGTTGTGCTTTGACAAGACAGTGGGATTGCCGGGTGCTGTATAACCAAGCCCAGTGATGATAACATCATCAGCCTTTTCTTCAGTAGGCTTCATGGGGCTTGGCGGCTTGATGGGACTTGGTGTCTTGGTGGTGGCTGGGTCAACATCCATTTGATCCATGGAGATGTTGTGTTCGTCCAGTGGCAGTTCATCCGCTGTGGCTTCAGGGGCATGGTGAGAGGTTTCTGTTGACTATTGCTCCGGCTCAGAAGGGTTTTCAGTGGTTTTTGTCACCTTCATTTTCTTGCTGGGCTTTGCCATAGCTGTGAATGAAACACAAGATGAGGTTAACACAACAATTGAGTACATGATTGAAAGCAGAGATTTAATATTCTTACCCAAGCACAGTCTTGAAGACTGGGACATGAGTCCCTGTTGAGTTGCCAAAGGAGGAATGTGATGTTCCCTGAAAATTTGAATCAGAAGGATTAAGAGGTTGTCAAAAAAACCCGACCTTGGGATAAGTTAAGTCGGAAATTGTTGAGACCTCTGGACGACGCTTGCGGGGAGCTGGAGTGTTTGGTAAGCCGGAGGAAAGGATCCCGCCTCTGCTATTCCGGGTTGTGTGGCGAGCTTCATGTCGCTGCTTCTTCAAAATAAAGTTGGGATCTAAATAAGCCATAGGATGAGAAAACCTTACTTTCTGGCTTGCTTGTCGAGTTTTCTGTTTTGGCAGAGATTCTGAGCTGGAGGATAGAACAATTACCTCTTTGTCACTCGCACGCCTGGCTTCCGCTTCATCCTGATAATAGTCATTGTTAATGAGATGTACAAAAAATGAGCCAAGAGAGTCAAGTTCTACCTTCGAATCATCATCATCACCATCATCATCCAAGTCAAGTAACTCGGAGGGGTTGGTCTTCTTCTTGGCAGGCTTTTTGTTAGCCTTGGCCTTGGTCCGGGTCTTCTTCGCCGGCTTGTCCTACAACTTTCTCTTCCAAAAAGGAAAATCGACATGTGGAGGTCAGATGATTATAAGAGGACAGTGTTAATGAAAACATGATTCAACTGGAAAAATTATGTGCAACACTTACAGCTGGCGGCTGGTTGAAGGTGCATTAAGGACTAAGTCCGGTTTTGCTGCACTCGGCCAGGCTTTCATTCAATAAAGCCTTGGTTGCGTCATTGATCTCCACGTCCGATAATTGGATTTCGCAGTGGCGTTGTGGATCTTTCAAATCACAGGTGTACTCGCACATTAAGCCGGGGCGGCGGCTTAAGAGCAGAATCCTCTAGGAGACCTAGCACCGAACAAGGTCAATGCCGGTTGAGCCGTTAGCCATGAACGCTCTGATCTTTGAAAAAAGGGGCACGTAGTTGGCCCGTTCTTTCGTGCTGATCCGATGTGGGAGCTGATGTGTGTTGCTGAGTCGGTGTTCACGGTAACCCGACAGGGGATTCTCACCCTCTAGAGATGTATCTTGGCAATAGAACCAAGTCTGGTTCCAGTCCTTGGGATGACTGGGCGGCTTGGCATATGGGAAGGTGGCCTCTTTCCGTTTCTGAATTGAAACTCCGCCTAGTTCCAAGCTGGGCCCATCGATGAACTCCGTCCGCCGGTTCAAATAATAAAATTCCCTGAATAGTTCGACAGTGGGTTCCTTTTGAAGATAAGCTTCGCAAAAGACATGGAAGTTGCAAATGTTGGAGACAGAATTGGGCCAAATGTCTTGAGGATGAAGTTGGAAGAACTGTAGCATGTCTCGAAAGAATTTTTAGCCGGGCGGGGTAAACCCCCGGATCATATGATCAGTAAAAATGATTACTTCTCCTTCCTTGGGCTTAGGAGGATTTTTTGTGCCTGGGACCCTCAAGTGGATGTCGTCTTTCTTGGCTAAGATGCCAGTTTCAACAAAATCGTTCAAATCTTCCTCGGTGACCCAGGATGCTACCCTATTGCATGAAGTGAAGGTCTTACTCATTGTTGATGATGATCTAAAAAGAAAATTTTGCCGGTTTAAGATTATGTTGTTAAGCCGGTCATTGGTTCAAAGCAATAGATAGTGTTGAAGGACTGTAAACATGCAGTGTGTTAAACCGGAGGATAGTGTTGAACTTATGCAAAGCAATCTATTGGCGGCTTAAGAGGGGACTAATGGTACCTGGCAGGTTATGGTTTATCAGTTAAGCCGCCGACACAACTATCAATTTTCAGATCTATGAGTGAAGACTTGCTAAGTGTTGGACAAACAATTTTCACAGATCGGTGCTCTAATTTTGGATCTACAGTAGTTCAGATAATGAAGAAATTTTTTAACCTAAGTGGCGGCAGCAGAACATTTCACGTGCTCAGATGAGATCTCTTATGGATGGGAGGTGTTCAAATATCAAAAATGAGTGCTAAACTGATGCCGCGCAAGATGAGTACTAAACATAGATCAAAACTACAAGAGATAGGAAGGAACAGAGAGGAACGGAGGTGAACTCCGAAGAAATCGAGCAAACCCTAATGGAGATATATGGTGAGGAAAGAGGAGAGCTTACCGGGGCTGTTGGACAGCGGAGGCGTGCGACGAGGTTCTGGTACGTTCAGGACGATGCAGCGGCCGAGGTTGAGGCAGGTCGCGAGGTCGACGACGGCGGAGCTCGGGCACGTGCGGAGTTGTGGAGAAGTGGATGAAGACGAGGAGGCAAGGGGGGGGAACGAAAAGGACCCATGTCCCTATTTATACGGCAATGGATGGATGTCATGCGTGGGAATCAAGGAGGCTGAAAAAATGATTATGTGACAGCGCAAATGCCTCGATTTTCGGGAGGTTCATTAAAAGTGAAGATATATCGAGATTTGGGCCTCGTATGATATTAATGCGAGATGAAGTCACGACGGGTTAACATAATTCTGAGAGCTAAAGTCATGGCGGTTTATAAGATTTCATAAGGACTGACGATGAAGGATTTCTTCTAAGTAAAGTATTCAAGATTCATATGAGCAGGTTCACATCAGCCTGGGGCCTAATGTTGGGGATATAACTATTGGGTATGACCCGATTAGGAGGGCCCAGGTCATACCACTGGCGGTTCATAATGAGAAGGCCCGAGAAGATGCTTTTTTTACACCTGGCCCAAGAAGATGTTGAAGATGGCCGTTCATGAAGCAAGCTTACTGAAGGCCCAGACCCGGAGGAGACTTGAGGCCGACGGGCATAAACGCCATATGTTTAACTTTTATGTTAAGGATAGATTAGTTTTGTCATCGAGCCGGACACGTTGTGTATGAGCCGGCCGGGACTCTGTAAGCCACCGGGCATCGGCTTGTGTATATAAAGGGGTGACCTGGCGGCGGGTTAGGGCAAGAAACAACAAGTCGAGAACTAGGTTAAGCATATTCGCTCCCTGGTAATCAAAACCCAAGCAATACAACCTAAAGCAGGAGTAGGCCTTTACCTCGTTGCGAGGGGCCGAACCTGGGTAAAACTCTCTGTGTCCCTTGTCCCGTTTTAACCCCTTCAAGCTAACTACGTTGTGATGGATCCACACCTAAGTCCCCATGCTAGGGCATCTGTCATGAGAATTCCACGTTAGAGGTGACACGTTCCCTCTTAGAACCACGAGCCTTCTTGAGAGAAGCTTAGTTTGTAAGAAACTTATACCAAAGCTTGTCCCAATGCGGCCAAAAAAATTACCACAGCATGTTGGTGCCATGTCATGACACCATGCCTAGTTTCATGATTTTCAGGCGTGTTTTGGATTTACAAGAATTAAAAAACCAAGTTTCTCAATATTTCCGGCCGAGCCACGACTCCCAGATGTTTGAATTCCATTCCCATTTCTTGCATTAGACCTAAACATTCTCCCAAGGAAACACATGTGATTTTTCAACCGACTTTGGTGCACTGGAACATGTGCTTGTAGTTCAAATTTGAATTATGCACATTAAATGCCCAGAAATTCAATTAATGTATAAAAAAGGCCAAACGAACCCGGAATAATTCCAAAATTTAGCACGAAACTCCTATTTGGTCTAAGTTGCCTGTGTAAAAAAGTTAAGGCGGGAGAAGGCAGTGTATGTCGTTTCGCACACGGAGGTGACACGTTCCCTCTCGAAACCACGAGCCTTGTGGAGAGAAGCTCCGGTTTGCAAGAAGCTTATACCAAAGCTCGTCCCAATTCGCCCGGAAAATTTACCACAACATGTTGGTGCCATGTCATGACACCATGCCAAGTTTCATGATTTTCAGGCGTGTTTTGGATATACAGGAATTAAGAAACCAAGTTTCTCAATATCTCGGGCCGAGCCACGACACCCAGATGTTTGAATTTCATTCCAATTTCTTGCATGGGACCTAAAAATTCACCCAAGGACACACATGTGATATTTCAACCAACTTTGGTGCACTAGAGCATGTGCTTATAGATCAAATTTGAATTATGCACATTAAATGCCCAGAAATTCAATTAATGTATAAAAAGGCCAAATGAACCAGGAATAATTCCAAATTTTAACACGACACTCATATAGCTCTATGTTGCCTCTATAAAAAATCAAGGGGGAAGGCAATGTATATCGTTTCGCACACAAAGGTGACACGTCGCCCCTCGGGAACCACGAGTCTTCTCAAGAGAAGCTCCGGTTTGCAAGAAGCTTATATCAAAACTTGTCCAAATACGGCCAATTTTTTTACTGCGGCATGTTGGTGCCATGAAATGACACCATGCCAAGTTTCATGATTTTCAGGCAAGTTTTGAATTTACAGGAATTTGAAAACCAAGTTTCTCAATGTTCCAGGCCGAGCCACGATGCCTAGATGTTTGAATTTCATTCCTATTCTTGCATGGGCCATATAAATTCACCCAAAAACACACATGTGATTTTTCAACAAACTTTGGTGCACTTGAGCAAGTGCTTGTAGTTCAAATTTGAATTATGCATATTAAATGCCTAGAAACTCAATTACTGCATAAATTTTTTTCCAAATTTAAACAGAACATTCATGTAGTTGCATGTTCACTTTACATAAATATTCTAGCAATTCAAACACCATCCTTTCCCTCCGTAACACCATTTTGTCTTTCAAAACACAATGAAAAAAAATCAGTTATACCACAAACAGTTTACTAGCAAGAATCGTGTGGGATGCGATCTAAAATATCTTGGCGCACCCGCTTGTTTGGCTTACGCAGGAAGCTTCGTCGTCTATAGTCCATCGCCCGCGCTTGAACCACACTTGCGCGCCAGTTTCTTGCGGCACCGAGTAAATTTTTTCTGCCACCGCAGAAGTATCTATCTTCCTGCCCCACCCTCCTACCAAAAGCCACATTTCCACTATTCCTCCTTGCTTTCCAAGTTCAAACTTTCACTGTTGCTTACTGGCAGCTCAGCCTCCTCACCGGCGATCCTTCTTCTTGCAACACCGCCTCCTCACCGGTGACCCTTCTTCTTGCAGTGCCACCTCCTCGTTGCCGACCCTTCTTCTTGCTGCGCGGCCTTGTCGATATGGTCAGGTAATCACCAACCCACGCACACCATCCTCCTCCTTCCCCGTCCCACATAACCTGACCGATGGCGCGACACCTCCAATTAAGAGCCACCCACAATGATTTTGCATGCAGTGTAACGTGGAGCTTAGTAGCATACCCTGACCGATGTCGCTATGGCTGCCATGCGTGCCGACCGCCAAATCTTGGAGGAGCACCTCATCTTCGAGGCCACCGAAGACACCGCCACGCGGTTGTCTACTTTAAAATACAGTTCATGTTGTTTTCTCGAGGCCACCACCAGTGCCTTCTAGTGATTTTCCCTCTGTAATGTTAATATGCAATCTGATGTTCAGTTAACAGTTTGGTCCTCTAAAATGTAATGTTCAGTTAACAGTTTGGTCCAACAATTGCTACATTTCGTAGTACTATTCTCAAGCATTCTTTGTTTTGTTAACTGTCTTATCTTCTAGTACATGTTTCTATTTTGCAATGCCATCCTCAGTTAACTATTTTGGTTCATTTGGTCTGCTTTCCATTTAACACTTTGGTCCAATTATGCAATTTGATTTTCATTTGCTATGGGTACAATTTTGTATTGTTATGCATGTGAGAAATAAATCAAATTTGGCTGTACTCAATACACATTCTATTGATAGTATGGCAACTCTCAGTTAACCTGATCAAGATCTTCCTTGTATGTGTTGCAGGGAAATAATGGGAGAAACTACGGTTTACCATTGAGGTTTTCTCATGCATTGTCCTTTTGCTAATAGAACATTATTTTGTAGTTGTAGGAATCATTCTAATATTTAGGTTCCTTAGAATTTGGTTTTGCACATGTACGTCCTGCTGTCAGAGGCTTAGACCGATTGTTTAACCCATTTGCATATGGGGAAATAAGATGTCCATGAATATTAGTCAAGTCGAGAAACTCAGAAAGATTGTTAGGATAAAGAAACTTGCGATGAATAATAGCAAGATCTTTGTTTGCACAATGAAGAAGACATCAGTCAACTATAGGATGGTACTAACTATTTTACCTTGTTTTTACCCCTTGCGCCATTTCAAAATTTATAACAGCAATTGATGCATATCTTTGTTTTTAGTACTTTTCAAAGCAGTTCACCGATGATTACCTCTCAAACCACCTGCATGGTCAAGAGGCGAGGAAGGTATTCATTCAACTCCCACGGTACAATATAGATGTCTTCATGAAGAGGAAGAAAGTTGGGCAGGCAATTATCCATAGCCACTGGCCTAAAGTTGGAAGGACCTTCAACATCACTGAAGGCTCAATATTCGCTTTTTTTCTTATGCAGTTTCGTAGATGAGATTCATCTGTCTATGTAGCGTGTATGATTCTACTTTTCGAAAGGTTTTCAATGTTGCATGTGAAACATGGTGTTGTTGTGTAATGGCGTAGCTAGATATATCCCTCTTTGGTGTAACCTATTGCTGAAGCTATCTGATGTAATTCAATTATGAAATCCTGGTTGCAGTTAGACGGATATGATATATCTGGGGTGTTCTATAAGAAATTTAAATTTGATTAGTACATGGATTATCAATAATAGGCTAATTACCCTGCTTATCGGGGTTTTCTATTGTAGACGGTTATTCAGACAACACCATGGGCGATGAACTCAAACAACCCACACGGTTTCTAGAAAGTAGGCGTGTTGGATCAACTAACAATCACATACGGTTTCTGGCAGAGAACTGTTTGCGTTAGGCCACCTTGCACAAATGTTTTGACACAAAAAACTATGTGTGATATACATACGAATGCAAACGTTTTTCTAGGATTCACTATGTGGGATGTACATATGAACGGAAAAGATTGGGTTTCGATGCTTCGCCCGATAGCACACAACCTCATTTTGCCGAGCGTGTGTGCCAGCAGGGCCTATCCCTGATGGTTTCTGGGTCATGTGGGAAGGACCCCCTATCACAGTCACTCACTTGGCGACGGTTCAGAAAGTCGTCGCAAAAAGGGGATAAAAACATTTTGTATCGCACATCTCTGTACCAGTGTATTGAGCAAGCACCACATGATGAAGGATCTATGACAATATAACTTCTATGTGAATATGAACAAACATAAATCATTACGTTATCTTCTTTGTACAACGTCAAAAGTTTGGCATAAGATATTTAGTGGGGGCTCACAATCATAAAACATGTCAAGATAGTGTATTTGCATGTGAATCTTCCCTTCCCTTATTAATTCTTTCATGAATTGCATTATTGACCAATGCTATGTTTGTCAACTTTCAACAAATTGTAGCACTTATACTTTTCCTTATGTGATGTCATTACTTACCATAAGATTAGCATATGATCTTTCTCATTATTTTCATTTATTTTGATTGAAACATAAAAGTAAAGAAGAAGAAAACTCAAACTAAACTTTCTTACATAGCTATCACTTGATTACATAGATAGCTAGATCACAAAACTAACTCGAAAATAGATCATACTAAAATTTTATTCAACTAAGTCACGAAATATCTAAGGATCGAACTAAGATATGTAAAGGTAATAAAAGTGATGGTGATACGATATCGGGGCATCTCCCCCGATCTTGGCACAAGCCAAGGGGAGTTCCCATACCCGTGTACTCAAGTCTCCTTTGGTGATGAAGATGGTGGTGGTGACGATGGGGTAGTCTTTTTCTCCAACTTACATCGGAGGCTAAAATTTTCCTCCTTGAGATGCTCATTCTCTCGCTCAATCTTCAATTCCCTTTTGCATAATGCCGCATTGCTCTCCTGCATAAAACAAGATGGGATAGATTGAACCTTAGGCTTATTTCTTTTGTCAAGAAGGCATGACTTCTTGAATTCCACGTGCATGTCTCCAGGTTAAGGTAGTGGATCATGATCTTCATCGGAGGTATCATCCCTTGCTTCCTCCACGTCAGTGTCTTCCTCCTCTTCGGTGGACCATATGTAGGGATAAATCTCCCCAAAGATCTTTGGATCTACAACATAGTGGGATACATAGCTCTCTCCATCTGAATGTTGAGACGACATATTTTTAGATCTGCCAGGAAAACAACACAAAACAAGAACAGAGGATTTCTCCGCGATACGGAGGTCAAATCATCCTGGGGTATATATAAAGATTTCTTTATATTGGCAAACAAGAATAAGGAAGGAAAACAGAGTCGGGAAGGTGCCCGAGTGGCCCACCACCCACCAAGGATTGCCAGGTGGTGCAGGCGCGCCCTGGTGTCTTGTGGGCACCTGGGTTGCCTTCCCGGTTGTTTCTTATTTTTCCTATTTTTTCTAATTTTCCAAAACTTCTAGAAAATATTTTTGCGGATATTTCAGAGTCCGTTTACTTACCTTATCACATACCTCTTCCTTTTCAGGGTTCTGGAGTGTTCAGGAAGGTTTCTTTTATGTGTTCCTCCGGTGTCATGGTTTGGATACTATTGCTTTCAACATTAATAGGCGTACCTGAGATATAGTGCTTAATTCTTTGTCCATTGACCACCTCCGGGTTAGTACCTTCGACATTATTAATCTTGATAGCTCCAGAGCGATAAAGTTCTTCAATAATATATGGTCCTTCCCATTTGGAAAGAATTTTTCCCGCAAAAAATTTAAAACGAGAATTGTACAATAGAACATGTTCACCAACTTTAAATTCCCGCTTTTGGATTCTTTTGTCGTGCCATCTTTTAACTCTTTCTTTAAATAATTTGGCATTCTCATAAGCTTGGGTTCTCCATTCATCTAGTGAGCTAATATCAAATAACCTCTTTTCACCGGCAAGTTTGAAATCATAATCTAGTTCTTTAATTGCCCAATATGCTTTATGTTCTAACTCAAGAGGCAAATGAGAAGCTTTTCCGTAAACCATTTTAAATGGAGACATACCCATAGGATTTTTATAAGCTGTTCTATAGGCCCAAAGTGCACATCAAGTTTCTTAGACCAATTCTTTTGGGAACTATTGACAGTTTTTTTGTAATATTAATTTTATTTCTCTATTGCTAAGTTCAACTTGACCACTAGATTGAGGATGATAGGGTGATGCAATTCTATGGTTAACATCATATTTAGCAAGAATTTTTCGAAAAGCACCATGAATAAAGTGTGAACCACCATTAGTGATTAAATATCTAGGGACTCCAAACCTCGGGTAAATAACTACTTTAAGCATTTTAATAGAGGTGTTATGATCAACACTACAAGTTGGAATAGCTTGTACCCACTTAGTGACATAATCAACAACAAGCAAAATACGTGTATACCCATTAGGGGAAGGAAAAGGTCCCATATAATCAAAGCCCCAAACATCAAAAGGTTCAACAACAAGTGAATAGTTCATAGGCATTTCCTGATGCTTACCAATATTATCTGTTCTTTGACATTCATCACAAGACAAGACAAACTTACGGGCATCTTTGAAAAGAGTTGGCCAATAAAAACTAGATTGTAATACATTGTGTGAAGTTATATCTCCTGCGTGATGTCCTCCGTAGGTTTTGGAGTGACACTTATGCAGGATTTGTTCCTGTTCATGCTCAGGTACACAACATCAAATAATACCATCTACTTCTTCTTTATAAATATGTGGGTCATCCCAAAAGTAATGTCTTAAGTCATAGAAGAATTTTGTCTTCTGTTGGTATGTGAAACTAGGGGGTATAAATTTAGCAAAAGTATAATTAGCATAGTCAACATACCAAGGAGTATTATGAGAGGCATTTATTGTAGCTAGTTGTTCATCAAGGAAGCTATCATCAATAGGTAGTGGGTCATCAAGAATATTTTCTAACCTAGACAAGTTCTCAACTACAGGGTTCTCAGCTCCTTTCCTATCAGTGATATGTAAGTCAAATTCTTGTAGCAAGAGAACCCACCTAATCAGTCTAGGTTTAGCATCTTTCTTTTCCATAAGATATTTTATAGAAGCATGATCGATGTGAATAATTACTTTGGAATCAACAATGTAAGATCTGAATTTATC
The DNA here is from genome assembly GCF_002162155.2 of Triticum dicoccoides. Taxonomy (NCBI): domain Eukaryota; kingdom Viridiplantae; phylum Streptophyta; class Magnoliopsida; order Poales; family Poaceae; genus Triticum; species Triticum dicoccoides. Next base: position 335,273,513 of record NC_041393.1, read on the forward strand.
ACAAGCAAACACAACTGCTAAAAATTCTTTTTTAGTAGTAGAATAGTTTCTTTGGGCACTGTCTAGAGTTTAATAAGAGGCCTAGAAATTTTAGAGAAGTCTTTAATGAGCCTCCTATATAAACCAGCATGATCGAGGAAACTACGAATACCTTTAATGTCTTTAGGACATGGCATTTCTCAATTGCATCAAGTTTAGCTTTATCCACCTCATTTTCTCAATTGCATCAAGTTTAGATTTATCCACCTCAATACTTCATTCAGAAATTTTAGGCCCCGAGACAATGCCTTCAGTAGCCGTAAAGTGGCACTTCTCCCAATTCAAGACAAGATTAGTTTGTTCACATCTCTGCATAACTCGGTCAAGGTTGCTTAAGCTGTCATCAAAAGAAGTTCCATAAACGGAAAAATCATACATGAAAACCTCAACAATGTTTTCACAAAAATCAGAGAATATAGCAATCATACATCTTTGAAAAGTAGCGGGTGCATTACATAAACCAAAGGGCATACGTCTATAAGAGTAACTTCCAAAAGGCAAGTAAAAGTGATTTTCTCTTGATCAGGTTGTGAAACAGGTATTTGAGAGAAACCAGAATATCCATCAAGAAAACAAAAGTGCGTGTGCTTAGATAATATTTCTAGCATTTGATCAATGGAAGTAGAGGGTAATGATCTTTTCTAGTAGCTTTATTTAATTTTATAAAATCAATTACCATTCTATAGCCAGTAACTATTCTTTGTGGGATAAGTCCATTTTTATCATTAGGAACACCAATAATACCTTCTTTATTAGAGACACAATGAACAGGACTTGCCCATCTACTATCTGCTATGGGATAGATTATACTTGCTTCCAGAAGCTTCAGTATTTCAGTTCTTACCACTTCCTTCATCTTAGGATTCAACCTCCGTTGGTGATGAATAATGGGTTTAGCACCAGGTTCCATATTAATCTTGTGCTGACGGAGAGTAGGACTAATGCCCTTAAGATCGTCAAGAGTATATCCAATAGCAGCACGGTGCTTCTTTAGAATTTCTAATAATATCTCTTTTTCATGTTGTGAAAGGTTAGCACTAATAATACCAGGATATATCCTTTTCTGATCAAGATAAGCATATTTCATAGTGTCGGGCAATTTTTTTAATTCAAAACACAGGATCAACTTTAGGTGGAGGAGGACCTCCTTGGGTTTCAATAAGAAAATTATGCTTAAGGATAGGTTGTTGTTCAAAGAATATTTTATCTAATTCATTTCTTTCACGCAAGTGCATATCATTCTCATGGTCTAGCAGATATTGTTCTAATGGATCAGTGGGAGGTACGACAATAGAAGCAAGACCAATTATTTCATCCTTACTAGGTGATCTTTGACATGAGGTTGTCTACGAAACTTAGATAAATTAAACTCATGAGACACATCATCAAAATTAACATTGACAGTTTCTTTGAGGCAATCTATTTTAGAATTGACAACATTCAAGAATGGTCTACCAAAGATTATGGGAGAAAAGTCATCTTGTGGGGAACCAAGAACTAGAAAATCAGTAGGGTATTTTATTTTCCGACACATGACTTCAACATCTATAACAATCCCAAGTGGTGTGATGGTGTCTCTATTAGCAAGTTTAATAGTAACATCTATGTATTCTATTTCAGCGGGTGCTATATCACTCATGATTTCTTGGTATAAGGTAAAAGGAATAGCACACACACTAGCAACTAAATCACATAAACCATGATAAAAATGATCTCCTATTTTAACCGAGACAACAGGCATGACAACAACATGTCTATGTTTATCTTTTTCATTAGGTTTAGCAATTCTAGCTGCTTCATCACAGAAGTAAATAACATGCCCATCAATATTTTTGACCAAGAGATCTTTAACCATAGCTACACTAGGTTCTACTTTAATTTGTTCAGAGGGTCTAGGTGCTCTAATATTACTTTTGTTAACCACGGTTGAAACCTTAGCATGTTCCTTTATCCTAACAGGGAAAGGTGGTTTTTCAATATAAGCAATAGGCACAACTGGATCAATATTATAAATAATAGTTTCATCTTTAGCTTCGATCGGTTATTTAGTTTCTTCTTTAATAGGGGGATGGTATTTAAACCACTTCTCCTTAGGAGATCCACATGAGCATCAAATGATTCACAAAAATAGGCTACTATATCAGAGGCAAGTCCATATTTAGTGCTAAATTGGTGAAAAGCATTGGTATTCATAAAGGATTTAACACAATCAAACTCAAGCTTAATACTTGACTCTTTACCTTTGTCAAGTTCCCAATCTTCAGAGTTGTGTTTAATTAATTCTAAAAGATCTCACTTGAATTCAATAGTCTTCTTCATAAAAGAACCAGTACAAGAAGTATCGAGCATGGATTGACCATTGCGAGAAAGCCGAGCATAAAAATTATGAATAATAATTTCTCTCGAGAGCTCATGATTGGGGCATGAATATAACACTGAGTTAAGCCTCCCCAAAGCTAGAGCGATACTTTCTCCTTCACGAGCCAAACATTATATATATAATTCCACTCACGATGAAATAGATGCATAGGATAATTTTTTTGGTGAAATTCCAATTTCAATCGATTCCAGTTCCAAGATCCAATATCATCGCATAGCCTATACCATGTCAATGCTTTTACTCCAAAGATTAAGGGACAACCTTCTTCTTAATTACATCTCCGGGTAAACCTGCAAGCTTAAATAATCCAAAAATTTCATCCACATGTATCAAATCCATATCGGGATGCTTTGTTCCGTCTCTCGCATAAGGATTAGCTAGAAGTTGCTCTATCATACCCGAAGGAATTTCATAACTAATATTTTCATTAGGTGTAGTAGGTTTAGGGGCAACTCTTTGTGTTACCGGTCGAGGTGAAGATACCCCGAACAAACCGCTCAAAGAATTGTTTTCCATAGTAACAAGTGACAATAAATTTCAGCATGTAATATAAAATTTTCCTTACCGATTTCCACTTACCAAGAGTGCTTCACTCCTGGATAACGGCACCAGAAAATAGTCTTGATGACCCACAAGTATAGGGGATCAATTGTAGTCCTTTGGATAAGTAAGAGTGTCAAACCCAACGAGGAGTAGAAGGAAATGACAAGTGATTTTCAGCAAGGTAATTTCTGCAAGCACTGCAATTATCGGTAATAGATAGTTTGATAGCAAGATAATTTGTAACAAGCAAGTAACGGTAACAGTAAATAAAGTGCAGCAAGGTATCCCAATCCTTTTTCTAGTAAAGGACAGGCCGAAACAATATCTTATAATAAGCAAAGTGTTCTTGAGGGCACACGGGAATTTCATCTAGTCACTTTCATCATGTTGGTTTGATTCACGTTTGGTACTTTGGTATGTGGGTGGACCGGTGCTTGGGTGTTGTTCTTACTTGAACAAGCCTCCCACTTATGATTAACCCCCTCACAAGCATCCACAACTACGAAAGAAGAATTAAGGTAATAATCTAACCATAGCAATAAATATAGGATCCAAATCAGTTCCTTACGGAATAGCGCATAAACTAGGGTTTAAGCTTCTGTCACTATAGCAACCCATCATCTAACACAGACTCCACAATGCATTCCCTTAGGACCAAAGATGGTTTAGTGTCATGTAGTCGATATTCACATAACACCACTAAGGGAATCACAACATACATATCATCAAAATAGTGAACACATATCAAATTCACATGATTACTTGCAACATGACTTATCCCATGGACTCAAGAACAAAGATGACTACTCACAAATAATATTCATGCTCAAGATCAGAGGGATATTAAATAGCATAATGGATCAGAACTTCTAATGTTCCAATCTGAGGTTCCGGTACAAAGATTGAACACAAGAGATGAACTAGGGATTGAGATGAGATGGTTTTGTTGAAGATGTTGATGAATATTGGCCTCCCAAAGATGAGAGGGTTGTTGGTGATGACGATGGCTTCGATTTCCACCTCCGAGTGGGAAGTTCCCCCGACGGAATCGCTCCAGCGAACGGCAAAAGTGCTACTGCCCAAGTTCCGCCTCGAGACGGCGACGCTCCATCCCGAAAATCCTATCCTTATTTTTTCTAGGTCAAAAGACCTTATGTACCAGAAGATGGGCACAAGAAGTGGGCTGGGCTGCCCACCACCCACCTGGGCACTCC
>NC_041393.1:335278088-335344785 GCF_002162155.2 Triticum dicoccoides
TCTGGTAGTTCTTTGCTCCAATGTTTATTACATATTCCAAAATAATTCTCCGTAAAATTTCAGCTCATTTGGAGATGTGCAGAATAGGTATCTCTAACATAGGTTTTTCAGGTCCGAAATTCCAGTTGTCGGTATTCCCCCTCTTTGTGTAAACGTTGCATATGATGAGAGAAAAGGCATTAGAATTACTCCATAAAGTGGTATGATTCATAAAAACGCTATAACTAATAGTAGGAAAACATGATGCAAAATGGACATATCAACTCCCCCAAGCTTAGACCTCGCCTGTCCTCAAGCGAAAGCCAATATCGAAAATCATGTCCACATGTTTAGAGAGAGGGAGGTCTAGATACAAACAAAATACAAACATAGTAGCATCATTCAAATTATTATAACAGCAACAAACTTTAACATAAAACTTGATCATATAACTTCTCTTGAACATGTAATAATTCATCACAACATCGAAGTAAAAAGCATAAACTTTATTGAAAACAACAAACTTTGTTCTCAGTCAACTTTGCAACTACAATTCATCATATTTTCAGGAAGGGTCTCATATCGCAGCCTTTTGGCAAGTCCACATTCTCAACCATCATTTAATCTAGCATGATTGGTAACACTCACAACATATATATGAGCAAAAAGTTTCAACTGGACACATAGAAAGATAGGGGCTTATAGTTTCGCTTCCCAACTTATTCACCTCAAGGGTGATGTCAACAATAATCACTCATGCTCACCCATATTCAACTGGGTATATGTGCCTAGATCTTTCCCCACCACATGATTCTTGGCAAGGAGTAAAATAAAAAGGAATAGAGAAGAATACTTTGACTCCTGCGTAAAAAGTAAATACATAAAAGTAAAAGATAGGCCCTTCGTAGAGGGCCGCAGAGGCCCTTCGCAAAAGAACGTATGGTTATATTACCCCTTATAATAGAAACCTTTATTATGCAGTCCGTCGCCTTTATTACTTTGCCATCAAAAGTTCGTACAACTCTTATTTTCCCTTACACTAAAGGATCAAAAACATTTAGAAGCAATTTTTATTGCCTTTTTGCACCGATGACAACTTACTTAAAGGATCTTACTCAATCCATAGGTAGGTACGGTGGACTCTCAAACATGAGTTTGGGTTTAAGGTTTCTGGATGCACAAGTAGTATCTCTACTTAGTGCAGATTTTTGGCTAGAAAAGATATTGAGCAAGCACCACATGATGAAGGATCTATAACAATATAACTTCTATGTGAATATGAACAAACATAAATCATTACATTGTCTTCCTTGTCCAATATCAACAGTTTGGCATAAGATTTAGTTGGGGCTCACAATCATAAAAGATGTCCAAGATAGTGTATTTGCATGTGAATCTTCTCTTCCCTCATTAATTATTTCATGAATTGCATTATTGACCAATGTTATGTTTTTTCAACTTTCAACAAATTTTACCACTTATACTTTTCCTTAGGTGATGTCATTACTTACCATCAGATTAGCATATGATCTTTTTCATTATTTTCCTTTATTTTTATTGAAACATAAAAGTAAAGAAGCAAAAACTCAAACTAAACTTTATTACATAGCTATCACTCGATTACATAGATGGATAGATCATGAAACTAGCACTCAAAAATAGATCATACTGAACTTTTATTCAACTAAATCATGAAATAGCTAAGGATTGAACTAAGATAGGTAAAGGTAATAAAAGTGATGGTGATACGATACCGAGGCATCTCCCCCAAGCTTGGCACAAGCCAAGGGGAGTGCCCATACCCATGTACTCAAGTCCCCTTTTGTTATGAAGATGGTAGTGGTGACGATGGGGTAGTCTTTTTCTCAAACTTGCGTAGAAGGCTAAAATTTTCCTCCCTGAGATTCTCTAGCTCAAGCTTTAATACCCTTTTGTATAATGTCCCCTTGCTCTCCTGTAGAAAACGGGATGGGATAGAGTGAATCTTAGGTTTATTTATTTTGTCAAGAAGGCTTGACTTCTTGAATTCCTCGTGCACGTCTTAAGGTTGAGGTAGTCAATCTTCATCAGAGCTATCATCCCTTGCTTCCTCCACGTCGGTGTCTTCCTCCTCTTCGGTGGACCATAGGTAGGGATAAATCTCCTCAAACATCTTTGGATCTACAACATAGTGGGAGACATAGCTCTCTCCATCTCAATCTTGAGATGACATATTTTTAGATCTGCCAGGAAAACAACACGAAACAAGAACAGAGGATTTCCCTGCGATACGCAGGTCAAATCGTCCTGGGGTATATATAAAGATTTTTTATCTTTGGAAACAAGCATACGGAAGGAAAACGGAGTCGGGAAGGTGCTAGAGGGGCCCGCCACCCACCAGGGCACGCCAGGTGGGACAAGCGCGCACTGGTGTCTTGTGGGCACCTGGGTTGCCTTCCCAGTTGTTTCTTATTTTCCTATTTTTCTAGTATTCCAAAACTGACAGAAAATATTTTTGTGGATTTTTCGGAGTCTGTTTACTTACTGTATCACATACATCTTCCTTTTCAGGGTTCTGGAGTGTTCTAGAGGTTTTTTATGTGTTCTTCCAGTGTCATGGTTCTGATAAAATTGCTTTCAACATTAATAGACGTACCCGAGATATAGTGCATAATTCTTTGTCCATTGACCACCTTCAGGTTAGTACCTTCCGCATTATTAATCTTGATAGCTCCAGAGCGATAAACTTCTTCGATAATATATGGTCCTTTCCATTTGGAAAGAAGTTTTCTTGCAAAAACCTAAAAGGAGAATTGTACAATAGAACATGTTCACCAACTTTAAATTTCCGCTTTTGGATTCTTTTGACATGTCATCTTTTAACTTTTTCTTTAAATAATTTGGCATACTCATAAGCTTGGGTTCTCCAATCATCTAGTGAGCTAATATCAAATAACCTCTTTTCACCGGCAAGTTGGAAATCATAATTGAGTTCTTTAATTGTCCAATATGCTTTATGTTCTAACTCAAGAGGAAAATGTCAAGTTTTTCCATAAACCGTTTTATATGGAGACATGCCCATAGGATTTTTATAAGCTGTTCTTTAGGCCCAAAGTGCATCATCAAGTTTCTTAGACCAATTCTTTTGGGACCTATTGACAGTTTTTTGTAATATTAATTTTATGGGATTTTTACATCTGTGCCCCTAGTTCCTTAGCCATACTCATTCATCCCCACACTCTTAACATTTCGTCACTTTTCCCCACTCTCTTGTCTGAAACCCTCAGAAATGGTCACAAACGGTAGATGTTGTTGGGTCAGTGCTTTGACCGTTAACACTGACAAGTGGGGCCGCTCTGGACTGTATCGCCCCTTGGACCTGACAATTGGGGCCACGTCGAACGGTGCTGCTGTTGGCCCGTTGGGCCATGGTTAGACTGTTGGGCCCTGCGCGCGCCGCAATGACATGAGCCTGCTATGCATGCACGACATGTCCAGCTAGCCTGCTATGCATGCATGTAGCTAGCCTGCCTGCATTCGCCAATGCCCACCGCCATGATGCATTGATCAGACTCTTTCTGCATGCAAGCCACCATGGATGCTGACCAACCTCATTCTGCACGCGAGCCGCCACGGACACAGGGACGGTCGCTGCCGCTGGTTCGTCTCATCTTGCACGCTTGTCTCCTTGATGTAGAGCATCATTTCAGACTTTTCGATCCACTGACATCTATTCAACGCGGCAATTAAAGTGGCATATCGATCGACGCCGCTCGTTTGAATGTAGCAAATCCAAACTGCGGCCGGTGCCACTCCCCTTCCCTTCCCCTTTCTCTATTTAAACCGCCCACCCCTCCACCTATTCTCCACACATCCATTTGCGCCGCCCCTTCTCTTATTCACCCAAACCTAGAGCACTCTCAAAGCTAGGCGAGGACGCAGTACAACAGCCCCACCTTCGAGCTCCCACCAATTGTGTCGGAGAGGCGGTATCCCGGTGATATCGTCGTGGATACGACGCTCCGTGTGTGGGCGTTCTCACGCTGGAGGGGTGGAAAGGAGTTTGCCCAGTGGTTCCTCAGTGCGCGCTTTGCCCACCTCCCGGCGGGATCACCGGTGATGTTTCGACTGGAGGAAGTGCGTCCAAACTCCACCACTCCGCCGATAGTGCTCATTGCCAACTTCACCAATAGATTCGATACGTACTACCTCCTCGGCAAGGTGTTTTGGTGTGGGTGCGAGTTCATCGCATTCACCACCTATGACATCTTCATGAACTTCAACAACATCTTCCCCACCTGCAACGCTATGCAAAACCTCCCCTACTACATCGGTGAGGATGCCATGGAGGAGGAGCAGTGAAGAGGATCAGTGAAGAGGAGGCACGATGAAGATGGTGGTGAAGGCCCGGTCTCATGAAGCTTGTCTTGCCCTAGGGTGTTAGGGCTCTTTATGTCTTATATATTTCTATCTTAATTATGTCATTGGTTGTACCGTGAACTTTTTATCTCTGTCGTGTTATCTCTTTCGTGTTATCCCCTAAGAACTATGTTATGCTTTCTACCCTTGATATGTCATTGGTTATCTGTGTTTTGCTTCCTACTTCTATCTTATTTGACGTGAGATATCGCTAGATGGATCTGATGCCGTAGACGAGCCCTTCTGCTAAATCAATCAATGAAAGGGTATCCCTGAATGAAAACTAGCAAGTTTTGGGGTTAGCCTTGTAAAAATGGTTGGAGGCTAGCCCATTCATCTTGTTATATTCATATTGTGTAGGTCAAATTTAAATGGCCCATTTAGAGTAGGCCCTTATATTTTAGGGTCAATTTATCGCACGCGCGAATAATGGACTAGTTGAAGTGTCAAAAAGGAAACTAAAGCTAGAAAAAAGAGCCATGTTGATGTTGAAAACAAGAAGGAGAAAAGCTATTTTTTTGAATTATTGGTGGCCCTAATCCGTATATTGTATGAACAAAAACAAGCTTATTTTTGAATAGTTTGTGGCCATTTGGCATGATGAAATTAATGTTGTCCCTTATATTATTGGTTTTATTGGTTCCAAGTATTGGCACGGGCGGCTAATGGACTAGTTGAGGTGTCAAAAAGGAAATTAATGCTCGAAAGATGAGCCATGTTGATGTTGAAAACAAGGAAAAGAAGCTAATTTTTTTGAATTGTTGGTGCCCATATATATTGTAGGATACCTATATCGTATGAACAAAAAGAAGCTAATTTTTGAATAGTTTGTGGCCATTTGGTAGGATGAAAATAATTTTTGAAGGGTAGCCCATTGTTTACTTGTTGGTGGCTCTTGGTGGTAATCTTAATTGTTGTGTAATTTCAAACGATGTAACCTATTCTTGTAATGTAACCAACATGCACTCAATCTCTGTAGGTGCAATCAAAACAATCAAGCAAAAAAATAGAGGAAAAACAGAGCCATCACATGCACTATTTTTCTAGGCCTCTTTAATCTTTGTGGGCCTTCGACAGTCAACGCAATGCGACGGCCCAACCAGAGCTTGGTTTCATTTTGGGCCCAATAACTACGTTTTTTCCTCTTGCCCTTGGTGTTGTCTGACGAAACTGAAAGTGTCAAAAACTAACACCTACAGAGATTCAGAGATGGAGATAGGGACATAGTTTAAGCAACGCAGAGAGCACATGATCCACAAATTAAGCAACACAGAGGGCACATGATCCACAAACCCTAAATCAAATCATAGGTCACATGACATGACACAAATAAGATCTATAACGAGTGATGACCAACAAGTAAGCAAATCCTAGAGCAACTATACAAAAATAAAATCCTAAAGCTATCGGATTCGCCTGCTTGTTCAACTGAATCATCTGCCTCAAGTTCTTGTTCATCTTCTTTAATTCCCCCTTCATATCCTCATCCCCAATGTCAGGGCAGCACATTCAGAGACCGAATTCCGAGTGCTGACGGCAGATTGACCTCCCGGGTTGTGGCCCCATTGAATTGAAACAAGCCCTCCCCTTGAAGCCTCCGAACGTAGTCATCCATCCATTCAAATGTGTGCATTTCTTCATGATCTGAAATGAAATCATGCACCCTAAATCTCAAATCCAACAAAAAAGAATTAGAAGCAATGAGAAAAAGAAAGAGTCAAAGAAAAATCATGAGATCTAACCTGCCCCTCTGGCTTGCTCTCGCATTTCACGAACTCACGCCCAAAGTTGCCATTCTTGTCCTCCCTCGAAGTCAACCTTTTCAGTTACGCAGTGCGTGGGCAGTTGGGGCATCACTCCATGGGCACTAGACCATACTGGGGCCACGAGGGGCGGGAGGCTGAAGTGGATCTCGACATATCTAGTCGCTAGAGAAGAAGAAGCAGATGAGTGGCTCCTCTGGCCATCGTAGAACAAGAAGAACAAGACAGGGGAGGCAATGGTGGGCGCGCACAACCATCGTCTTGCGGATTGCCTCTCGCGGATCGCCAAATGATCCAACGATGTGGAGCCGTCCTGGTGATCCAACAGTGCAGAGCCTGCACGTAGCCTGGCCTCAAAATTCCTTCTAGAAGACCCTATCTAAGGGTTGTCGTGCTAGCCTATGATCGGACGGCTGATGTTTGGAGCTAGGGTTAGGCGAAACCCAGTGGGGTTTAGAGGGGTTTTGAGTTGGTCAACGGGTTATCTAGTGTTTGACTGAGCATAACTAATTTAAAAAAAATCCCAAAAAATATGAAACCTTCGCGAATAGTCATTTTATAAGACACACTAATGAGGAAAAATACTAAACTTGGTCAACGGTCATTTGAAAAAAAAACCTAGCTGCCACGATCGTTGTTAAATGAGCACCATTAATTCAAAAAATCAAAAAAAAACTTGCGCACAATGTTGTCTTATGTGACATGTTACCAACAAAAAAATCATAAACTTGTCTATGGACATTTTTATTAAAAATCCTTCACATATATGAGCTATCACGTACAGCGTTGCAGAGAGTTCAAGGAAAGGAGGTAGGTCTTTTGATTTTTTTTTAAATAAAACAAATCACCAAAGCTTCATTTCAAAGTGAATAATAAGGATCTGAACTTAGTTTTCTTTTTCATATTTTAAATGTGTTATTAATGGTTTTCTATTAAATCACATAATTTAGAAAATGCAAAAAATTAAGATTAATTCAATAGATAGTGGGGCTTCGAATCTACACTATATAAATTGAATAGGTGTTAATAAAAAAATATTTGGCTGATTTAGAGTAGGTCCAAAAAATACTTTTGCGAAGCCCCACTCTAAATACTTCGGAGCACATTTGGAGCGCATTTCCCATGACTATAAGTTTTACCACGCAAAAGAGATCAGATTGATCACCTATGTTTATCCCATGTTTATAATAGTTCAGCAAACATTGCAACATCACACCACAGATCAGAGTTCAACTGTTGGTTCAAATTCAAAATTTGCCTAATATTTAAATTTTTCCTCAAATTTCACATCAAAGTACGAATAGCATTATTAAACCTTACAACTTTTCACAGTTGTTCCAATTGACGATAGAAACCTTAGTACAAATCCTTATAGTTCAAATTTTAGAACTTGCATTCAACTTGCATTTCACATCTTTGCCTTACTCCTTGTGTTGCGATATGGCTTAACAGCTTTGCTCCTGGTACGTGGGATATCCACCTTTTTGTTCTTCCTTTTGATCTTGACTTCGGGTGGTGGTTGTCGAGGTGCTGGCGGAGAACTTGCACTAGCCAGTTGACGGGGTTCAAAACCTTCATAAGCCATGGCTTCATATTCTAATTCTTTCTCTCTTGGACTTTTCTCTCCTTTTCCACTAATTTTGCTAGATCTAGCTAGGTCAAACAGAAAAAAGATTATAATCCATCAATAAAAAGAGAATAAATGCACAAAAAGGGAAGGTTGTTGCACACATACCAACCTGCTGGCAGTGCTAATTCGGCGACTTCATTCTCCTCTGAATTAGCTGCAACCTGCTTTGCTGCTTCATTCTCCTCTGTATTAGCTTCAATCTGCTCTAATGCTGCATTCTCCTCTATATTTGTTGTTGCCCATTGTTCCTCTTCTCCAAATGAAGCATCCATTGGATTAGTACATAGCCTAGCAATGTGCCCTAGGGTTCCACATTTTTGCACTTACGCTGTCTTTTTACACGACCCTTTTCACCTCTTCTCATCTTGTTCTTCCTTGGTCTTCCTAGTGGTCTAGTTAGTATAGGAGAATGTAGTTTGAACCCTGGATCTACTATGTTCCATTGGTCTTTTCCCAAGAGTGTAGGCACACTGGAAGCATAAGTGGCCCTGAATTTGGCAACAGAAAAATAGTCAGCGATGTATCAACTTCACCATCTTCACCACCTATAACAGTCATCAGATGTAGGGCATGTATGCATGGCTTCCCACAGAGCTTCCATTGCCTACAACTGCATTTCCTAGTTGCTAGGTTAACTAGATATCTCCATTCCCTGTTTTTACTGTCAGTATATGTTACCTCGGCCTCGTGTGTCGCTGCCCGAATGCATTTCATGTCCAGTCCTCTTGCCTTGGCATGCAATGACTTCATAAGAGATGGGCGCATAAGATGGCTAACATATTCTATTTTTGTAATTCCTTTGCGAAGAGCCTTCTTTATCATGATCTGCCGAATCTTATCAAATATTTGCCATATCAGAAGCCCTTTCAATGACTTGATCTTTGCATTGAAACACTCTGCCGGGTTACTGGTCACATAGTCTACTTTGCATATTTCATTGAATTTTCGTCTTGACCACAACTTTCCATGATGTGCATCTAGGTACTCCTTCACCAGAGGATTGTGAGCATACAACACTCTCAAATGATTCTCATGCTTCCTTCCACTGCATGTGTATGATGCTAGCCATAAGTTCTCATCATAAACTTTACCACTGAATTTGTTTCTGAAATTCTACGCTAGGTGTCGCATACATTCCCTATGCTCCACTCCAGGGAATACAATTTCGACCGCACTCTCCAAACCCTTGCATGCATCCGTGTGTATAGCTAAACCTAGGGGTGTACCTATAAGGTTGCGCAACTACTATAGAAACCAAACCCAACTTTCCTCAAACTCTGCCTCCACCACACCAAATGCAACTAGGAATAGCCAGTTGTGTCCATCAGCTATATAAGCTTCCACTAGTTGTCCTCTCCACCTTCCATTCAAAGCAGTTGCATCAAGAACCAAATAGGGTTGGCAACCATCAAGAAACCCCTGCCAACAAGCCTTGAAACAAACAAAAGCCCTCCTGAAGCACTCCTTCTAAAATGACTTCCCTTTTATTTTATATGTAACTGTATGCTTGTCAATCTCTACAACACTCCTTGGACTAGCAGCTTCCACTTCAGATTTAAATGTGTAGAGCAACGGAAAGCTCTCATTCCAAGGGCCATTAATCCTGTCAAGAGCCATTTCCTTAGAATAGAAAATCCTCATGTAAGGTATATCAATCTTGTACTTCTCAAATAGCTTCCCACAGATTGATGTCGGACCAAGTGTCGGTGTTTCTCTCAACCAATCCAAAATTGCATCTGCCACCCACCTAGTCTTTGCAAGGATTGATTTAGCCTTCCCTCATCCCCTCCAGGTGGACAAGTGTGTTGGTGTGGGTTCTTTTTTATCTGAAGCAAAATTGGACCCAAACAAAATATTGTTAGAAAACATACACAACGATCTGAAAATAAAATGAATCAGTAAAAACTGAAATACACAAACCTGAATGAACTTGCTCCTCAACATATGTGATGCATGCAACCTCCATCTACACCTATCATATGGGCAATGAATAGTGAACCTAGATGGCTCACTCCTATCAATCACATAAGTATTTTTAGTCAGAACGCAATATGTAGTCACTACATTACGACAGTCCACCATCGACTGGAATATGGTGCTGACAGCTAGCTGAGGGTCTTCCCTGTTCCACTCAATGGTTGGCATGTCCTCACCATCATATTCATCTAAAATGTGGCTGTCGATGTTCTCCTGCCTCTCTTCATTGTTAGTGTCATCAAATCTAGCACGACTTATAAGTTGCTCCTGATATTCATCTTCCATTGCTTGTTTACTGACAATATCTACAAGATCAGGGAGCATATACTCATCCTCATCATCATTTCGAAGCACCTCTTTGTCTGGCTCTACATCTTGCTCTACATCGGCTGCAACAGTGAAAGGAGAAGTGGCACAAGAATCGACAACATACAAATTGTGACTTTTACAACCACTAGCTTTGCTTGGTTTTGACCTACAAGGAGTGTCGGGGCGCTTGCTATTAGCAGAGACAGAAGATTTCTGAACAACCTTCCCCTTTTCACGTTCATTGTGTGGCTGGAGCACCTCGATAAGGATTTTACCGAAGCGTCTTTCAGCATTCAAAGTAAAGAGCAATCCAAGATGCTCATCACAAGCTAGTGGGGGAAATTTTTGCTCGGTACTGCTGAAAGTTTTTTGTTCAACAGCATCGGCAGGGCTCCACCCATATGAAGAATTTTGGAGCGCCGCGAGCAAATCTTTGAATGACATACTTGTTTCTACCACCTTTGGATAGAAAAATCCAGTAATCATATGTGGTTTTCTACCGTGCAGCACACTAACTTCCATCCTAACGACTAGACGGAAAGCAAGCGTAGGATCAGGAAAAGTTATAGTTAGGTCGGGAACAATTCAGCAAAATTTGATAGATTCACACGGCTAGCTATCAAATATGGCTGAATGTATGAATCGGCAAATCAATTAGAGGGGAAACGACGCTTACCAAGGTGTAATCCATGAATTATATGCCGCCAGTTCGACCCAATCCTCTCCACGGTCGATGGGCTTGAGAACCTGCTCCCTCGACATCGCTGCTTAATCCTGAGTGGGATATGGGGTTAGATCTGGCCGAGGGCACGACAGCGGCAGAGGTGAAATGGGGTTAGTGGTTGGAGGGCATGATGGCGGCGGAGGCTGCAAGACGATGGAGGAGGGGGCAGAGCGGTGTGGTGCTGTAGTGGCTCGAGGTTCAGACAAGGGGATCCCTCAGACAAGCTCATCTGACGTGTCTTAATGCGACCCTACTCGTCAGAGTTAACAGTCAATGGTTTGACCCGACGACATCCTCCATTGTGACCATTTATGAGGGTTTCAGACATGGGAGTGGGGAAAGTGAGCAAAAGTTAAGAGCGTGGGGATGAATGGGTAGAGCTAAGGAACCAGGGGCACAGAAATAAAAATCCCTAATTTTATTTCTCTATTGCTAAGTTCAACTTGACCACTAGATTGAGGATGATTGCACTAAAAAAAACCACTTCCGTGATGATATGTGGTTGTCATAGTAGGTCATGTATTATGTCATGCATGTACATCCTTGACAATTTTATGACAGAATCAAGATAGTTATACATGTACTGTTGTAGAAGTGTTCCCTGACAATACCAATCGCGGAAGTTTCCACTTCCATGACGATAAATGGCGCATCATGGAAGTGTTTTCGTCAAGGGTATCCGACACGTGGCATCCACCCTAACAGGTCGCCGTTAAGCTATCGGGTTCCAGTTTTGATCTGATAACCCGTTAACAGCCCGGATCAATTGGATTTTCCACCTGTAAAATTCTGATTCGCCAAAGGATCCATGTGTCAGCTCAGCCTTTGGAAAGATGCCATCCGGCCAATGGAGGGGACGTGCCTATGATAATTCAACACGTGGCTCGGCCCTACAGTGGCCCATTTAAGTTAAAAGGCCGGGCCAGTCAAAAGAAGCGGGCCGGCCAATTAGCGGCCTACTTGCATTAAGCCCATTCACAACCACGACCCATACGAGTTAAACAAAATCGGCCCATCAAAGGCCCATTTTAGATTTGACAATTTCCAGCCCATCGTCAATTCCAGCCTGTTAACGACCCGTTACGTATTTGGGCTCTATTATGGTCGGACCTTCTTTCGGCCTTTTTGCAGCCCATTATAGATATGGACCAATATGCCATCGGTACGTCTTTCGTCCTTTTCTCGGCCCATTTTATACTTGGGCCAACTTCTAGCCCGTTGTGAATTTTGGCCTTTCCTTGGCCCATTGTGTACATGGGCCAACTTCTAGCCCATTTTGTCTTTTGGCCTATTAACGGCCCGCACAACAGCTGGGCCTTTATCGGTGCCACCTGATTTTGGGTCCACTAGCAGCCCATGTTAAGCCGGGCACAATTTCACACCGATGCAACTTTCGGCCTGTTAAAATCCTAGTTCGTAAATTGCGCCTCTTTTGACCCAAAACACTTTTGGCCTCTTACTGGCCCGTCAAGTAAATGGGCCGAGACAAAATTGAAATATATTTCGACCTGCTAGAGGCCCGCGGGTCGTTTCCATGTATACAGCCCTATCGAGCTTTTGTTGGTTAACCGCCTGCTGAGAGCCATTGTTACGGTGGGCAAATCAATTGGGATCCACTAAATATTAGTTGACCAGCCCAATTAAGGCCCGCTTTGACTACACATGTTTGTTCATTCGGATGGCATCCAGGTAATGTTTGCGCGTGTTAGCTGATGTCTACTACACAACCTTCTTCTTGTAGACGTTGTTGGGCCTGCAAGTGCACAGGTTTGTAGGACAGTAGAAAATTTCCCTCAAGTGGATGACCTAAGGTTTATCAATCCGTGGGAGGCGTAGGATGAAGATGGTCTCTCTCAAACAACCCTGCAACCAAATAACAAAGAGTCTCTTGTGTCCCCAACACACCCAATACAATGGTAAATTGTATACGTGCACTAGTTCGGCGAAGAGATGGTGATACAAGTGCAATATGGATGGTAGATATAGGTTTTTGTAATCTGAAAATATAAAAACAGCAAGGTAACTAATGATAAAAGTGAGCGTAAACGGTATTGCAATGATAGGAAACAAGGCATAGGGTTCATACTTTCACTAGTGCAAGTTCTCTCAACAATAATAACATAAATAGATCATATAACAATCCCTCAACATGCAACCACTAATAGCAGAGAACAATCAAAGAGATTATGGTAGGGTACGAAACCACCTCAAAGTTATTCTTTCGGATCAATCTATTCAAGAGTTCGTACTAGAATAACACCTTAAGACATAAATCAACCAAAACCCTAATGTCACCTAGATACTCCATTGTCACCTCAAGTATCCAAGGGCATGATTATACGATATGCATCACACAATCTCAGATTCATCTATTCAACCAACACAAAGTACTTCAAAGATTGCCCCAAAGTTTCTACCGGAGAGTCACGACGAAAACATGTGCCAACCCCTATGCATAGGTTCATGGGCGGAACCCGCAAGTTGATCACCAAGACATACATCAAGTGGCACGTGATATCCCATTGTCACCACTGATAAGCACGGCAAGACATACATCAAGTGTTCTCAAATCCTTAAAGACTCAATCCGATAAGATTACTTCAAGAGGAAAACTCAATTCATCACAAGAGAGTAGAGGGGGATAAACATCATAAGATCCAACTATAATAGCAAAGCTCGCAATACATCAAGATCGTGCCATAGAGAGAACACGAGAGAGAGAGATCAAACACATAGCTACTGATACATACCCTCAGCCCTGAGGGTGAATTACTCCCTCCTCATCATGGAGAGCGCCGGGATGATGAAGAGGGCCACCGGTGAGGGATTCCCCTTCCGGCAGGGTGCCGGAACAGGCTCCCGAGAGGTTTTTGGTGGCTACACAGGCTTGCGGTGGTGGAACTCCCAATCTATCTTCCTCTTTGATGTTTTTAGGGTACGTGGGCTTATATAGGCGAAAGAAGTCGGTCGGGGGAGCCTCAAGGGGCCCAGGAGACAGGGGGCGCTCCCAGGGGGTGGGCATGCCCTCATATCTCCTGGCTTCCTCGAGCCTTCCGTGACTTGAACTCCAAGTCTCCCGGATCACATCCTTTCCAAAAATCACGCTGCCGAAGGTTTCATTCCGTTTGGACTCCATTTGATATTCCTTTTCTTCGAAATACTGAAACAGGCAATAAAACAGCAATATGGGCTGGGCCTCCGGTTAATAGGTTAGTCCCAAAAGTAATATAGAAGTGTATAATAAAGCGAGTAATCATTCAAAATAGATAATAAAATAGCATGAATGCTTCATAAATTATAGATACGCTGGAGACTTATCAACATCCCCAAGCTTAATTCCTGCTCGTCCTCGAGTAGGTAAATGATAAAGAAAGAATTTATGAAGTGTGAATGCTAGAAGGTGCACAAGTTTGATCAATGATAATTTCAATCACCTTTCTAGCATGATTATATGTCATAACAGTAGTTTATCTCATAAAACTTCTCACGAACAAGTAACAAGCAATTCACATGTTGAAAGCATAGACCATAAACTAGCAAACTTCATTCTTAGTCATCAAACAATTGCAATTCATCTTATTTCCAAGAAGGGTCTAAGTCAGAGCCTTGATTTAGCAAACTTCACATACTCAACTATCATATAGTCTTCTACAATTGCTAACACTCATGCAATACTAATGGTTATGGAGTTTCAATCGGACACTGAGAAAGATAGGGGCTTATAGTGTTGCATCCCAACGTATTCTCCTTTGGGTGATGTCAACAATAATAGTTCATGCTCACTTACATCCAATTGGATATATATATCAGGATCTTTCCAACACGAGGTGCTTGCCAAAGGATAATATGAAAAAGGGAAAGGTGAAGATCACCTTGACTCTTGCATAAAAGTAAAAGATAGGCCCTTCACAGAGGGAAGCAGGGATTTGCAGAGGTGCCAGAGCTCAATTTTGAAATAGAGATAAATAATTTTGAGAGGTATGATCTCATTGTCAACATAACAACCAAGAGTTCCCAATATCTTCCATACTACATACATTATAGGCGGTTCCCAAACAGAATGGTAATAGTTTTTACTCCCCCTCCACCAACAATCATCAATCCATGGGTTGCCCGAAACAACGGGTGCCTCCAACTAATATCAAACCTGGGGGAGTTTTGTTTGCAATTATTTTTGATTTGATTTTGATCTTTTGATCATGGGACTGGGCATCCCGGTTGCCAGCCATTTTGCTCGTGAATGATGAGCGGAGTCCACTCATCTTGAGAATAACCCACATAGCATGGAAGATACTGACAGCCCCTACTCGCTACATGAGCGATTCGCGCATACAAAATAGATTATTGTTTGAAGGTTTAGAGTTTGGCACATGCAAATTTACTTGGAACGGCAGGTAAATACCGCATATAGGTAGGTATGGTGGACACTCGTGGCAAAACTGGGTTTAAGGATATTTGAAAGCACAAGTAGTATCTCTACTTGGTGCAAGGAATTTGGCTAGCATGAGGGGGAAAGGCAAGCTCAACATGTTTGAATGATCCATGACAATATACTTTAACTCAGATGTGAGCAAACATAACCCATTACGTTGTCTTCCTTGTCCAACATCAACTCTTTAGCATGTCATACTTAATGAGTGCTCACAATTATAAAAGATGTCTAGGATAGTATATTTATATGTGAAATCTCTCTTCCTCCAATATTCTTTCATGAATTGTTCAAATGACCAATACAATGCTTGCTAACCTTCAATAAATTTACAACCTCTACTTCTTAGATGTGAAGTCATTACTCCCCATGGGATAAGCAAATGAAACATATATAATTTCAGATTTATGACATTCAACTCATTCAACCATTTACTCATATGATATAAGTGAAGCACACGAGTAAATTAAAAAATTCTCCAAAAAGATGTAAGTGAAGATCAATGAGTAGCTAAATAATTATGTAACTATGTGAAGACTCTCTCTCATTAAAGAATTTCAGATCTTGGTATTGTAATCAAACAGCAATAAAAATAAAATAAAATGACATTGCAAGGATAGCACAACTCATGTGAAGAAGCAAAAACTTAGGCTCAACCGATACTAACAGATAGTTGTTGAAGAAGAAAGGTGGGATGCCTACCGGGGCATCCCCAAGCTTAGATGCTTGAGACTTCTTGAAATATTATCTTGTGGTGCCTTGGGCATCCCCAATCTTGAGCTTTTGTGTCTCCTTAATTCCTCTCATATCATGGTCTCTCTATTTCTCAAAAACTTCATCCACATAAAACTCAACAAGAACTCGTGAGATAGGTTAGTATAAACCAATGCAAAACCTTATCATTTTCTACTGTAACAAATCGCTAAAATTATTATTCAACATTTCATATTAAATGCCTCTGCATATTTAATACTCCTATCCTCAAATAGAATCATTAAACAAGCAAACATATGCAAACAATGCAAACATAACAGCAATCTGCCAAAACAGTATAGTCTGTAAAGAATGCAAGATTCATCCTACTTCCCTAACTCCAAAAATTATGAAAGAAAATTCCCACTGTAATAAATTTATCAGATCTCAATATGAAAAAAGTTTCAACATTATACCATTCTCTGACTTTCCTACGGAATTTTTGCAACAGCGGTAAACTTTCTGTTTTCAAACAGCAACATGTATACTAGCAAAATAAGCATGGCAAAGGCTATCCTTGACATTTTTATTGAAAATAGAGATGCAAAACACTATTCTAAATAACAGCAAGCAAATACTAACAAAATAAAATAACGCTCCAAGCAAAACACATATCATGTGGTGAATAAAAATATAGCTCCAAGTAAGGTTACCGATGGACGAAGACGAAAGAGGGGATGCCATCCGGGGCATCCCCAAGCTTAGGCTCTTGGTTGTCCTTGAATATTACCTTGGGGTGCCTTGGGAATCCTCAATCTTCGGCTCTTTCCACTCCTTATTCCATATTCCATCGAATCCTTACCCAAAACTTGAAAACTTCACAACACAAAACTCAACAGAAAACTCGTAAGCTCCGTTAGTATAAGAAAATAAAACCACCACTTAGGTACTGTAATGAAATCATTCTAAATTTATATTGGTGTAATATCTACTGTAATCCAACTTATCTATGGTCCATACCCTCGGATACTACTCATAGATTCATCAAAATAAGCAAACAACACATAGAAAACAAAATCTGTCAAAAACAGAACAGTGTGTAGTAATCTGTATCAAACGTATAATTCTGGAACTACAAAAATTCTACCAAATTAGGAAGTCCTAAGCAATTCGTGTACTAATCCATATAAAAAAGAATCAGCTCAGAAGCGTGTTTCTGTGAATTAACAAAACTAATTTACTGGGTGCAAAAGTTTCTGATTCTCAGCAGCATCAACACAACTATCACCGTAAGCTATCCTAAAGGTTTTACTTGGCACTTTATTGAAACAAAAGCTATAAAAAATGATTAATACAGTAGAATAATCATGTGGACACACAAAAACAGTAAGGTTGAACATTGGTTTGTCTCCCAACAAGCGCTTTTCTTTAATGCCTTTCTAGCTAGGCATGATGATGACAATGATGCTAACGTAAAAGATAAGAATTGAAGCATAACGGGAGCATCATGAAGCGTATGACTATCACATTTAAGTCTAACCCACTTCCTATGCATAGGTATTTTTTGAGCAAACAACTTATAAGTTCCTATAAGCATATGTTCCTCCCTCATAATAATTTTCAGTAGCATCATGAATGAATTCAACAATATAACCAGCACCTAAAGCATTCTTTTCATGATCTACAAGCATAGAAAATTTATTACTCTCCACATAAGCAAATTTCTTCTCATGAATAGTAGTGGGAGCAAACTCAACAAAATAATTATCATGTGAGGCACAATCCAATTGAAAACTAAAATCATGATGACAAGTTTCATGGTTATCATTATTCCTAATAGCATACAAGTTATCACAATAATCATCATGGATAGCAACTTTGTTCTCATAATCAATTGGAACCTCTTCCGAAATAGTGGATTCATCACTAAATAAAGTCATGACCTCTCCAAATCCACTTTCATAAATATAATCATCATAAATAAGAGGCATGCTTTCATCATAATAAATATTCTCATCAAAACTTGGGGGACTAAACATATCATCTTCAACAAACATAGCTTCCCCAAGCTTGTGGCTTTGCATATCATTAGCATCATGGATATTCAAGGAATTCATACTAACAACATTGCAATGATGCTCATCATACAATCTAGTACCGAACATTTTAATGCATTCTTCTTCTAGCACTTGAGCACAATTTTCCTTTTCATCATTCTCATGAAACATATTAAAAAGATGAAGCATATGAGATAAGCTCAATTCCATTTTTTGTAGTTTTCTTTTATAAACTAAACTAGTGATAAAACAAGAAACAAAAAGATTCGATTGCAAGATCTAAAGATATACCTTCAAGCACTCACCACCCCGGCAACGGTGCCAGAAAAGAGCTTGATGTCTACTACACAACCTTCTTCTTGTAGACGTTGTTGGGCCTGCAAGTGCAGAGGTTTGTAGGACAGTAGCAAATTTCCCTCAAGTGGATGACCTAAGGTTTATCAATCCGTGGGAGGCGTAGGATGAAGATGGTCTCTCTCAAACAACCCTACAACCAAATAACAAAGAGTCTCTTATGTCCCCAACACACCCAATACAATGGTAAATTGTATAGGTGCACTAGTTTGGCGAAGAGATGGTGATACAAGTGGAATATGGATGGTAGATATAGGTTTTTTTAATTTAAAAATATAAAAACAACAAGGTAACTAATGATCAAAGTGAGCGTAAACGGTATTGCAATGATAGGAAACAAGGCATAGGGTTCATACTTTCACTAGTGCAAGTTCTCTCAACAATAATAACATAGATAGATCATATAACATTCGCTAAACATGCAACAAAGAGTCACTCCAAAGCCACTAAAAGCGGACAAGAAATGAAGAGATTATGGTAGGGTACAAAACCACCTCAAAGTTATTCTTTTGGATCAATCTATTCAAGAGTTCGTACTAGAATAACACCTTAAGACACAAATCAACCAAAACCCTAATGTCACCTAGATACTCCATTGTCACCTCAAGTATCCGCGGGCATGATTATACGATATGCCTCACACAATTTCAGATTCATCTATTCAACCAACACAAAGTACTTCAAAGAGTGCCCCAAAGTTTCTACCGGAGAGTCAAGACGAAAACATGTGCCAACCCCTATGCATAGGTTCATGGGCGGAACCCACAAGTTGATCACCAAAACATACATCAAGTGGCACGTGATATCCCATTGTCACCATAGATAAGCACGGCAAGACATACATCAAGTGTTCTCAAATCCTTAAAGACTCAATCCGATAAGATTACTTCAAGAGGAAAATTCAATTCTTCACAAGAGAGTAGAGGGGGAGAAACATCATAAGATCCAACTATAATAGCAAAGCTCGCGATACATCAAGATCGTGGCATAGTGAGAACACGAGAGAGAGAGATCAAACACATAGCTAATGGTACATACCCTCAGCCCCGAGGGTGAACTACTCCCCCCTCGTCATGGAGAGCGCCGGGATGATGAAGATGGCCACCGGTGAGGGATTCCCCTTCCGACAGGGTGCCTGAACGGGATCCCGAGAGGTTTTTGTTGGCCACAAAGGCTTGCGGCAGCGGAACTCCCGATCTATCTTCCTCTTCGATGTTTTTAGGGTACGTGGGCTTATATAGGCGAAAGAAGTCGGTCGGGGGAGCCTCGAGGGGCCCAGGAGACAGGGGGCCGCGCCTAGGAGGTGGGAGCGCCCTCCTATCTCCTGGCTTTCTCGAGCCTTCCCTGACTTGAACTCCAAGTCTCCTGGATCACATCCTTTCCAAAAATCACGCTGCCGAAGGTTTCATTCTTTTTGGACTCTGTTTGATATTCCTTTTCTTCCAAATACTGAAACAGGCAATAAAACAACAATATGGGTTGGGCCTCTGGTTAATAGGTTAGTCCCAAAAGTAATATAAAAGTGTATAATAAAGCCCGTAATCATTCAAAACAGATAATAAAATAGCATGAATGCTTCATAAATTATAGATACGTTGGATACGTATCATTAGCCCCCGTTTCAATGATATAGTATATACGAAGAATTATCCTACTCTATACTATCGCCTCTAAAAACCTACAATATACAATAAAGAGACTAAGGCATAGAAACGAATAATAATCCTACACTATACAATAAAGAATTTACAACAGATTAGGCATTATGGTTCGGCACCAGCGATAATAAAGCGTACAGAAACAGCAAATTCCGTACACTTGGCAAACAAAGCTCACACCTCATGGACACGCTTCAACAGAACTTGCCATTTGAACTATAATCTCCTCAAAAAATATAATTGGCCTGATTTAGATAGCACAAATTTTAGTCTGCAAAATCTCTAGTTCCTTTGTGATTACCTTAGGGTCTTGTTTCATATTTTTGACTCCTACAACTCCAGCCTCAACATTTTGATTACATGTTGAGAATCATATACACGTTGTCTTGCCACTTCTAGTCTATGCTCGAGAACATCAGCACATTCCAATTCCAACCCATAATCATTTGGTAACGGCCATGCTGCACTGCTCTGAGATCTTTGTGTTGATGTCACTTCATCCTGAAATGTTTCTGTAAGTACACATGACTAGGGCACAAATATAGTTGCAACAGTGAAGCGAGCAAGACAACATGGTAAAATAGGACTAACAATAAATGTTACACATCATGAAGCATAAGCAAGTGATATTTTAAAAATTAAAAAATGGTAGTCTGTGCAACCCGCTTACAAAAATCTCTCTTAGCTCACTAGAGGAGCATGCTGTTGGGGCCAAATCCAAAACACAGACAGGTTACAAATTTATACCACATGCAATTGCTGAACATTCTAGATATATATATATATGTGTGTGTGTGTGTGTGTGTGTGTGTGTGTGTGTGTGCGTGTGTGTGTGTGCGTGTGTGTGTGTGTGTGTGTCTATACATCTGGGCTATTCTGTTTCAGGTAACAGAATATTATTCTGTTACCCTACTTGAACTGACAGTTTCATGTGGTTGTACTAATGATTTCGAGCGGTTGAACTGATGCTTTCGAGCGGTCTTCTTTACTTCAAAAAAAAATTGCAATTTTTTTGTCGGAACAGGGCGTGTAATATATCATTCGAAAACTCTTGACAACTATATTTCAAGTATATTGAACGTTTTTGCAAAATCATTATGGTTTAAGAGCAGTTTTGAAAAAAATCATTTTTCTAAAACTGAAAACGCGAACTATATTTTGGACTCAATTTTCAAACAGATTGTCAGAATTGAGCAAATAAGATGGCATTGGAAAGCTGGTGAAAATCCGCATCTTCCATATATCTATTGTTTTTTCTAAATCTATATGATTTAAAAATAATTTGAAAAATGGTGAAATTCTGGGCAAAACGTATTTTCACAAATTTTGCAAATGGTTTGTCGGATTGACGCAAATGATATGGCATTGGAAAGCTATAGAAAATTCGCAACTTTTTCGTATTGATATGTTTTTCTAATTCCTTATGGTTTAAAAACGAATCCGAATATGGTCAAATTTTATTTTGAACGCGATTTTTTATTAAGTTTGTGGAAACGAGGCAAATAATATACGGCTGAAAAGATATCGAAAATACGAAACTTAGTCATGTTGAACGTTTTCTCAAATTCGCAACCGTTGAAGAGTAATTTGGATTACTGTGAGACCCATCGTGTTGTTTTTCCGTCAGAAAAAACAGAGTACTTGTACTGATCTACGTGTGTGTTTGTACTAATATATTCTTCGGAGAGTAATTTTGGAAGGTTCTGAAAAAAGAGTACTTGAACTGATGTTTGCATGGGTTTATACTAAGCGTGTTTTCACTTACTAGACTTTGCTCTGTTTTGGGTAATATTTTTGCTCGTAAGTTTTCAACAGTTTATTGTATCGTCGCCCCTGTACTTGCATGGTTTATATCATCGAACTGAATGATATTTTTTTCAAAAATAAAATGTTTTTTATTCTTTTTTTGAACTAAACATTTTTTTGCAACAATGTTATGGACTTCTTTTATTTTACGACTTGTACTTTTCCCATTTGAATTGCATGGGGTTTCTTTTTGCTTGAACTTTTACAAGTTGAATTTCTGTCATTTCTCTTGTTCCAAACGGACCACCATTTTAAACTTGTACTGATCAGTATTTTTAATTCAACCATTTTTCCTTTGTAGAACGGACCACCGTTTTTGTTTGTACGAATCAGTTGTAGAACTTGGACGTCAACATCACAGAATTACACTTTGGACAGATCACCTTCTCCCATCTGGACTGACCACAAAACTTGCATCAGGAAACTCACAAAAACAAGGACGATTACAACGAGGTTGACAAGAATGTATGAACCATACCATTTTTAGCTCAATAAATACTATACACAGAACAAGCAGAACTCATTAAACAAGATGTTTTTGAAGTCCGGAATTGATTATATATAAAATTCCCCGCTTTTCATTATGAATTGATTATATATAAAAGTCCAGGATTTTTATGCAAAGTAACTTCAAAGAAAACAGGAGTGGAGCTTCATTTACAAGAATAGAACAGAAAATATGGTAGTTTCCATCCATACAAGGTTTTCCTCAAATGCTTAGTAAGGCATAACACAAACACCTGTTGTACTATAGGAAGAACAGTAAACCAAGGGGAAATTAGACATAGAAACGTTCAGTAGGTGAACTCAAAAGCACACAAAACATGTACTGAAAAAATAAAACATCCTGAGCACTCCATGTCGAATGGCCTCCTATTGTAGAGGTGAATGGATTGTGGTGGCAGAGGTGAATAGTCTGATCGCTGCATCATCGCACGGCCTCGCGTGGCGGACGTTAACAACTTGTGGTGGTAAGGGTGAACTGCTTGAGCATTGCATCGTCAAACGGCCTTATGTGGAGGTAGTGAACGGCCTAGGCGCTGCGCACAGAGAGCGCTAGGCACGAGGCCGCAGCGGTTGCCGGCGACAATGGGTTGCACAATCATGGCAGTGCCCAGGTCGAACTTACATGGAGATGGCCGCCAGCGGGAAGTAGGGCTTGCACGACAGCGGGATGCGAGTCCCTTTTTTCCCATGCTTGCTCCACAACCTGATGGGGCGCGTCAGTGTCTTCAAAGTGGATGACATCGGAGGAAGGGCGGGAGCCAGGGGAAGACCTGTAGAAAAATCAGAAGAGAAATTTTAAGGAGAAGAAGATTACAAGTTGCAAGCACTGAAGAATTAAGTTCCTATGCCTAGTAGCTATGCATGTTTTAAGTGAAATCTCGACAAAAGTAATTTCGTACTCCCCATGTAGTAATACCTGGACTTGCTGTCACATGTGTTCTTTCTGTCACATGTGTTCTTTATACAGTACTAGACTAATTTTATATATCTTTATAACAATACTGGACTATTTTTTGTTTTTTGTATGAACAGTTTGTATAATACATACTGTACCATAGTATATCCTATGGATATTCTTCATCATAAAGGACCACATCGGCCATCATTTCAAAAATGAACTTAGAACGGAAAATGGAATTTACTTTCAATCTCGATAGCGAGCCTCTCAAGATCATGATCTGCAAGGAAAAAAATGGAGCAATATTGGTAAAAAAAAAGCATACAAATGAGATGAACTATCACATGCAATAGATTACTTTCTTTCTTTCAGGAATAAAAACAAACATCCACGGAGCACAAAATGGAACCCGTCGGCAAGTAGATGCAAAAAAGGGTTGCCAAACTAACAAGATGCAGCCTAAACCAAAAGAATGGTCTTGAACTGTAATTTAGCAACCATTTTTTGGATCCATTTAAACTAAAAGGGAGCTCCTTTTTTCACCTACAAGATGAATTTAAAAAGCACACAATGTTGATATGAAGAACCACCATATGTCGAACTGAACATACACAAGAAAAGGACCGGCAGCCAGTCAACAGATGTCAACTGAACTACCAGATGTCAATATATAAATTGATGTTTTTTACAGGTTTTTGGGAATTGGAATTCATGTTTTGTAACTAACTAAAAGTTATAAATAAGTGTACTGCTCCATAAGAAATGTTATTACTGCATATGCCCAAACTATTTAGCTTCTATTTGACAACAAAGAAACATCAAAAAGGATTATTTATGTTCTTTTAGGCATATAAACAAATAGCTTGAGAGCAACAAGAATAGTGCAAGTTTTCCAATGCAAACTGAACAAGGTTTACCAAGCATAAGAACAAAAAGGTAGAGTGCACCCAATTGGTTCGGGCCTCTTTTCTAAACTTTGTGCATGCTAGGTAAAACAAACGAGGATTCAGCGATCAAAATATAAATTTAATCACACCAATTGGTAGAGAGAGACGTAACGACACAAACACACTCAATCTTTGAGAAGATAGAGAGTTGTAGTTATGGATGTTGGTGTCCCCCCCCATGGTTACTCAATTTTTCTTCGTCTGGTGTTCCATTCCAGTGTACCAGAAGCTGACCTTCAGGAGGTGGCGAAGAAGAACGGCCGACGACCAATGGTGACCAATGGCCATAGCCACTCATAGCGTGACGGCCGATGAAGACGACAATGTCCAACAACTTCCCTATCCTGGCTCATTGTGGGACATGCATTGGGCCAACAAAAAAAGATGACTGAAAATTTTGTCACAGCATAATTGCAAATCAACATGTAGCTTCTTATACAACGGATATCTACCCTACTAATCAACATATGCATGTATGATACATACCAAATTGGTTGAAGATGATTACCAGAACAAAATGGATGCTATTTTCATATTTGAATTTCTACTAATTTGACTTGTGAATCGGAAGTAGATGGACGGAAAACTAGGAACTATTATAAATTTTCTATTCAATATTAAACTGAAATTATTTTTAAACACGCACACTGCACTGATTCACCTTTCCTTTATGAACCAATGATAAAATACATACTGGGCTACTACATGGGGGCTATCGATTACATGAATCACGCCGAGTTGGACTATGGAGCTGGACGTCCTCGACCCCCCGTGGTTCCTCAGGTCGCACTGTTTTACCAGTGAAGCAGAGGCGATGGAGTTGGAGCGGGGCACACCAACAACAGCGAGATAGAACGGCCGGGGATTGTGGCGTTGAACTTCCTACACGCGGCAGCGGCGCATCAATACAGTGCGGGCGGCCATCCCGACGCCAAGAGCTGTGGGAGGTGGAAGCACGGGGTAGCCACTAGCGTCGTTGGGAAGGGAGGTGACAACCGGCGGGGTGGGGAAGGGAGGCGACGACCCGTGGTGTGGGGGCGGAGGCGGCGGCCGACGGTGTGGGGTGCGGAGGTGGAGGCCCGCGACATGTGGGTGGAGGCGGCGCCCGACGGTGTGGGGGGCAGAGGCGGCGGCCTGCGGCGTGGGGGTGGAGGCAGCGGCTAGAGGAGTGGGGACGGAGGCGGCGACCTCCGGTGTGGGGTGGAGGCGGCGCCCGACGGCGTGGGGGGCGGAGGCGGCGGCGGTGGAGCGGTGCGTTGCGAGGGAGGGAGCGATGGGAGGGTTGCAGGCCTTTTTCTTTCTTTCTTTTTGGTGCATAGTGTTTGGGCATTGCAAAAACGGATCTGGCCCTATATAGAGCCGGGAGTAACAGAATATTATTCTGTTACTAGTAACAGAATAGTCCAGTCCTATTTCTATATATATATGTATATCTTGCATATAAGTAAGCAACCAGTTGGCCATTCTATAGCTCAATTAACTAGCTGTAATAGTGTGTGCCATGTTCCAGAAGAGTCTTAGGGAACATAATGAACAACAGAGGGATTCATACAAATCTACTACAACAAGCAAAACTATGAAATCATTAGCCTCGTATAAACTAGATTGTGAGCCTCATGCAGTAATAGTTGGTTAATAGACTTCAAAGCTTCATGCACACTTCGCTAGAGTAATTAAATGGTAAGGCCTTTAATTATGTCAACTATAGTTATACAAGTACCCTACATCAGGCATCATTGTTTGGGCATCTCATTAACTGAGGACAAATAAAGCAATTGAAAAGAGCAATTTAACTATGCCTGAAATAAACAAGCAATTGAACTGTTGAGTTGGTAGCATGCATACATGCACGCCTCAATAACATAAATGGCCTAGCTACATTTTACTATATTAAGAAACAAGTAATGCAATATTGTTTGACCCTACGAAGTATCTCGACTAGTATGTAATCAAGATCTTAGTAATGATAGGGAGATTAATGATGTGAATATGCATTTGGTTATGACATTTATGACATCGACAACTCTACCATAGCAGGAACCAGTTTCACATTGTTCAGTACTATAAGATGTAATGAATGAACAAACACATTAAAATGTGTTTACATACCTCTTATTTACAAAGAAGTTAGAACATCTTATAGTAGTGAGCGGAAGAAGTTTTAATAAATGGCCCAATGTCTGGGTTACAGGTGAAGAACCCTATGCAAGCACAATGTGAGACAAATAGGATGTCCTAGTAATTGTAATACATTGACTTCCATAACTGGTTGAACAGGCTCAGCACTGCTCCTCCTTCTCTTGCAAGGCTCCTTCCTAACATCTTGTACTTGGAAATCCTCAATCTTATCTTCATTGCACCGCCTCTGCAAGGTGACACAAACTAGTTACTAGTCTCCTTGGATGATAAATATGCGTACTTTCTAGTCTGTGAACAACACCAAAGGATGAGTTTATAACAAAAAACCACCACATAATGAAACATGCCACATCTCTTGCACACAACTAAATGAGCATTTATTGTGTCTGCGATGTGTAAAAACTAGGCATACCTTCGAACTGGACCTCCAGGTACTCTTTGAAAGCCTACTTTAGTGTACAACCAAACCTTTATGTCACCTATGAGTTATACAAGCCCCCACTATAGCAACCCTTAGTGTTTAAATCATGGACAAGCTCTGTTAGGTCAAGAACAGCAAGTAATCAAACCAAACAGTCCTAGTATGGCTGGCTAATATTATCATGGGAAACCACGGCCACCTATGGGACCAAGGGTCCCTTGCTGGTTTGGCAGGGGGATGTCACGTCGCACAAAGAGCAGAAGATCGTGGGGCAACATGACAGAGATCACACGGGCAATTTTACCCAGGTTCGGGCCGCCGTGAGGCGTAAAACCCTACTCCTGCTTTAGTGGATTAATGGTGGAAGAATGGTGGTGAGGTGCAGTACACTTGCTCGGTAGGGTTGCCTATGGGCGACAGTGGCGACGCGCATATGAATGTGTGGAATCCAATCTTCCAACCCTTTCCATGGTCACCATGGGCCTCCTTTTATAGGTTAAGGGGTCACCACAATGGCAAAGTGGTCATTATGCACTAAAGATAGCAAAGAGTGCTGTCAGACCTAACCCTGCAGGCTGCCAGGGCACATTAAATGCACCACTCAATGTCACATCGTCTTTTTCCCGGCAAGGCTTGCTAGACAGTCTTGCCAGCTTCACACCTACTCACTTGACACGTCGCAGGACGGGTGTCATTCGTAGGCGTTTCCCATAGAAAGAGGCTACCATGTGGCGAGTGGCTGCCACTTAATCACTTTGCGGCTCGACACCGCACTGATTGACGACGTGGGTCGTGGCGGAGTGGTTGGGTGAGGTGGTTTTTGCCTTCGTGAGTCCCGGTAGTCCCTTCCGGGACGTCTTGGATGTTTTCTTCCGGGGGCGACCCCGCTCTCGCCGAGCTCGTCTGCCCAGCAAGGGAGGTTTTTCTCCTGGTGGTATCTTTCTTCTCTGGCTTGACCTTGGTCCTCTTGATCTGCATGTTAGTCCTTCAAACATCTTGGTCTCCTATACTCTGGCATGGCCTGGCACCATAATCTTGTTCCGGTGCCTGTGCACAGTCTGGGAAATAGACCGAGGGTTTGTTGCACCGATGGAAGCCCCCGGGCCTGCGCTGATCGCGCCGCCGAGCATCGTCGGGGTAGGCCCTAATAAGTGCATAGGCAGGGGCGCCGAAGAGGCAGGTCTCTTATAGTCTTCTTTGCTTCTTCATTAATATTAAGCCTAGGCCAGTTTCCTGTTTCTCCGCGCATCACGCGCAATGCTATGGAAAAACTTGGA
The DNA here is from genome assembly GCF_002162155.2 of Triticum dicoccoides. Lineage (NCBI taxonomy): Eukaryota > Viridiplantae > Streptophyta > Magnoliopsida > Poales > Poaceae > Triticum > Triticum dicoccoides. The sequence goes on from NC_041393.1 coordinate 335,306,055, forward strand.
TCGTGGCCTGCGGACCGCCCACCCCCCCCTACGATCACGGGGCGGAAACTGCCATCCACTTGCATCCTGTCTCACACAGACCTGCCACGTGTTCCGCATGCATTTGGCATGGTAGGGGGTGGATTCGGAGAGCGCGGGAGCGAGTGCCATGGTCGAAAACCAGGCATTGATGGTTGGAGCAGAGGTCGGCCCTGATTCTTAGAACCACGGAAGGCGCAAGGAGGTCGTATTGGAGGAGCGGGGCGGCCGTTCCCTGCATGTGAGGCCAGCCCCTACCTCATATTCCTACAAGAGGGGGCAGGAGCAGTGCATTTTCACACACGCTTCTTCTTCTTCCCCTCCGCAATCTTTCCTTACTAGCCATGGCGAGAGGATGAGGTCGTGGTGGTGTTCTAGCGGAGGCGACGAGGGCTTCTACTCGACAGCGCATCCCCCCTCCTGTGGTGGTGGAGAGCACCATGGGAGGAGGAGGGAGGGGCGAGGCCGAGGTCGCCCTGGTGCTTGAGGAAGAGGAGGACGGGGTGGCGCCTCGGCTGTGCTTCGACCCGCGGCTCTTTCTCCAATGGAAAGCCATGTTGGTGATAAGCCTCAAGAATTCACCATCAGGCTAAACAAACCTCCGTGCGGCCATCTTTGCCTCCCTTCTCCATTCGCGTGGTAAATGGAGCTCGAATAGCCACGCGCTCTGTGGTTGCATATGAGGGGCTGTGGAAATGGTGGCATGTGGGTGGGTGTTGAATTCCCAGCCCTTCATGTTATGTACCTTCATCGTGGTTGGAAAACCTTTGCTCATGCCCACAGCTTCTCGTAGGGGCACGTTCTCCAGTTTAAATTAATGAAGAGCAGGCTGCTCTCCGTCAAGATCTTTAGGCACTCAGGACCTTGCTTAGGGTGCTGCGTGGAGAGCTCAAATGACGACGAAAGCTCCTCCTAGAGCCAAAGCGACGAGGAGGATAGTGACGACAATGTTGACAGTAGCGGGCGAGAGGGCGAGGACTGTGACTCCGGCTGAGTGTCGCCTGCACCATCTTCATCAGGTGGCAGCACCATCATCTGCACTTGCATCTCCTTCCCGGCAATGCGATTTGTCGGGGAGTTGGACGGAGGGCTGGAGATGGTGCCTCCCGGCTTCCTCCAGCAGCCTTCCAGCTAGACCCCGGTAGGCTTCCTCTCGGGCAGTAGCTCCGTTAGCCCTACCACATCCTGCTGGCCCTGGTGGTGACGGTTGATGGGTCACCTCTGCCATGCTCTCCATCGATGCTTTCCCTGGTGCTCCCCCGCCCCTGTCAGGCTACCTCTCCTGGAGCCCGACGGGAACAGGCTAGGCTTCTGCCCTCCTCGCCTTTGACTGTCGTGCCTAGAAGGAGAGGGACAAGACAGGGCATCACGGGGCACTTATATTTTTTCAGTCTTAAACTTGTAGTCACTTGCCAAATTTTAATTCAAATAATGTAATCTCTCGAGTCCATGTGTGTGTTCTATAAGGCTTGTACTTGTAGGACCGACATATTAATGAAAAAGATGAACCTTGCCGGGAACCCGTGCATGTATATGTCCATGCAGAGGTGAAAATGCCTCTTTATTGTAACAAACGAGTTTTCCCTGGCAGGCTATCCTGCCGGTACCCTTTTTATTTGGTTGTTGGGGACGTGAGCCTACCAGACAAACAATAAAGGGACCAACCCCCCAACTCCTTTTCATCAAAGGCCACTGCGGCCATCTAGGCTGAAGTAATGTTCGAGCCAAGGGTGGGAGCACCTAAGTTTCAAAGAGCGGCGAGGTTTTCTCATGCACAAGTTTTAGCTTACAGAGCACTTGTGGACAAGAGGTAGAACTTATCATTTTGGCTTGCCGGGGATCTCAGTGCTGGTCCATCTCCCCAACTCCTTGTAGAAGCCAAGTTCACGACAAGAACCTGCAGCTTCATGCAGATGAGAATGATGCAGGATGCGATCCTATCTATATGCGCATGCAAATGCTCAAGAAACGCTTATGCAATGCTCTTGGAATGCTTATGCATGCATGGAACTTGGTCGGGGGGCCCCAGCGCTTCATTTATTTCTTTGTTGCTCAGGGTCATCGCCTGGCTTTCTACAAGGGGTTACATGCAGCTGAGACCAGGCCTGTACAAAAGGGTGGCTGCTGGGCAGGGCCCGACAGCCGCTCCTTGTGGGTAGAACTTGCGGAGATGCTCAATATTCCATGAGTTTTGCAATTGAATGCCATCCCCGGTCTCCAGACGGACTACGCTAGGTCTGGTGACTCGTACTACCCGGTAAGGGCCTTCCCACTTCGACGTCAACTTGTTTGTACCCTTGGTGGACTGGACGTGCCTAAGGACAAGGTCTCCTTCCTCAAAACACTGGGCATGAACCCTGCGGCTATGATAGCGACGCAGGGCTTGCTGATAGCGTTCAACACGCATAGCAGCCCGGAGACGGTTCTCCTCGAGTAGCATAGTGTTGTCACGTCGGTGCTAATCTTGCGCTACTTCATTGTAGACAAGCACTCGAGGCGACCCGTAAATGAGTTCCATGGGGATAACTACTTCTGCCCCATAGACCAGGGAGAAGGGAGTCTGCCCGGTATTCGATTTGGTGTTGTTCTGAGGGATGAAAGGACTACTGGCAGCTCATCGATCCACCGCCTGCCGTGCTTCTGCAGCGTATCAAAGGTTCTTGTCTTGAGTCCCCGTAGCACTTCAGCATTCGCCCTCTCAGCTTGCCCATTGCTTCTGGGATGTACGACAGAGGCAAATGAGAACTTGCTTCCGAGGGTATGAACATATTGCATGAAGGCACGGCTCGTGAACTGGGTGTCATTGTCGGTAATGATCCTTGCCGGGACTCCAAAACGACACACCAGTTCTTTCAAGAACTTGGTAGCTGACTGAGCAGTCACCTTTCTCACGGCAGTCACTTCCGGCCACTTTGTAAACTTTTGATAGCAACAAACAAGAATTCAAAGCTCCTGATTACTCGGGGGAAAGGGCCGAGGATATCGAACTCCCAGACCGAAAATGGCCATGATAATGGGATTGTCTAAAGAGCTTACGCAGGCAGGTGGATGTTCTAGGAATGGAACTGGCAGGCTTCACATTTGGTGACTAGTTCAACTACATCTTGGAGGGCTGTGGGCCAATAGAATCCTTGTCGGAATGCTTTCCCAACCAATCCCCTTGATCCAATGTGGGAGCCGCATATGCCTTTGTGTGTCTCAGCCAGCAGTTCATTTCCTACTTCCTGGCAGTTGCACTTCTATTTCACACCGTTGGGCCTCCTTCTGTACGGAGTGTCATCTACAAACTGATAGACACTGGCCCTCCGGGCTTCTCTTTCAGCTTCATCTTGGTCATTGGAGAATTAAACGGTTTGAAGGAAGTGGACTATGTGCCTTGCCCAAGTTGGATCCTGGGGCTCGGCAACGAGGAGTAGCGGCACCTCCTCAATTGCGGGGGCACATTCCTCGTTCGTAGGGACCATGGTCCCGGCTTCAGGGTGCGGTCCAGCAAGTTGTGAGGAGTTTTTTCCGGCAGGGTCCCTGCCAGGAGTGGAAGGCTCTACCGGGAGAGGCTTACCGGAGTCCATCTTTCTCCTTTTCCGGTCCATTGTTGCAGGGGATACAGAGGGCTGAGTAAGATGGAGAACAAAAGTGCCTAATTCCACAGGAAGCCTTTGTGCAACACACTTTGACAAATGATCAGCTATGCTATTTTCCGCACGGGGTACGTGCTCTGTTTGCAATTTGTCAAAGTGCTCCTCCGATCTCCTCACTTCCTCAACGTATGCCTCCATCAATGGACTTTTCTAATCCTTGTTCACTTGTCTCACCACAAGTTGTGAGTCTCCTCGAATGATCAGCTTCTTGATTCCCAACTCTATGGCAATCCTAAGCTCGACAAGGAGCCCCTCATACTTTGTTGTATTGTTGGTTGCCTCTTCCCTGGCAAAATGCATCTGGACAACGTACTTCAAGTGTTCCCCTGAGGGGGCGACGAGAAGCACGCTAGCCCCTGCACCTTGTAGGGAAAAAGCACCATTGAAATACATAATCCATTCTTGGGGCGCCTCCTTGCCAGGGATAATTGTTTCTTTCACTTCCTCGTCAGGGGTTGGCATCCAGTCCACAATAAACTCTGCCAGTGCCCTACTCTGGATCATTGATTTGCTCTCAAATTTCAGACCAAAACTGGACAACTCCAAAGCCCACTCCACTATTCTGCCGGTAGCCTCAGGGTTTCAGAGTATCCTTTGCAATGGGAAGCGAGTGACAACCGTGATCTCATGGGCTTGGAAGTAGTGGCGCAGTTTCCTTGAGGCCATGATGAGACCAAAGATCAACTTTTGCACGCCAGAGTACCTCGATCAAGCCCCCTGTAGTAAGGAACTGATGAAGTACACTGGGTGTCGTGGAATTGTCATGTCAGATGTCCTAGTGAAAAGACTTAGTCGTGGAGCCATCGCAACTAGGAAGCTTGAAGGGGTTAATCAGGAAAAGAGACACGAGAGGTTTATACTAGTTCGACCCCTTACGATGAAGGTAAAAGCTTACGTCTAGTTGTGATTGGGATTATGTATGTCTCGATGACCAGGAAGCAGAATCGCTTAACCTAGCTCTCGAGCTGATGTTTCGTACCCTGAACCGCCGCCGGGTCGTCCCTTTATATACTGAGGTCGACGCCCAACGGCTCTACAGAGTCCTGGCCGACTTATAGACTGTATCCGGCTCGGTCTCCTAATATTTCTTGCCTTACAGTACAAGTTACATGAACAAGGCGGTTTAACACTACGGGCCTTAAGTCACCTCTGGGCCTTTGGGCCTTTACTAAGCCGCCATCTTCAAGCTTGAGCTTCAGTCTTCAAGAATGCTTGTCGGTATAACCCGGCTACTTCTGGCGGGTAATACCTAGTAGTTATATCCCCAACATTAGGCCCCAGGCTGATTTGAACTAGTTCATGTCAGTCTTCACCACTTAAGAAAAAGTTCTCTGCTTCTTACTTAAGAAGGTTCATGTAACCCGCCATGACGTCATCCTTCGAATTTGTGATAACCCTCCATGACGTCACCTGTCATAAATGTATGCTTTGTCCAATACATCTCAATGGATCTCTGTCTTAATGTCCATCCCAAAATCGAGGCGCCTTTGTAGTTGGATAACTATGTTTTTCGGCCTCCTCGTTTTTCGCACCCACTTAACAGGTTTTTCCTTATAAGTAGACCCGACTAGGTATCTTCTCATTCTCCGTTTCACATATTCTTCCTCTCGCCCCCAACTTCCACTGAAGCTCCGCCGCCGTCGCCACTGCACCCTTCGTCCTCGTCGAGCTTGGCCGCTGCATCGACCTGATCTTGACCAGAGAACGGCTGTAACGCCCTCGATGCGGCTATATCTCCTACGTGTCGAAGCACGACTTAGAGACATAACCGCATTGAAAGCAATGTCGCAAGTGAGGTAATCTTCACACAACCCATGTAATACATAAGGGAAAGAGGTACATAGTTGGCTTACAATCGCCACTTCACACAAATACATGAATAAAGCATTACAACAACCAAATACAATCAGGGCCCGACTACGGAGCCTAAATAAAAGAAGAACCCCAAATGCGACAAAGGTCCCCGATCGACCCCAACTGGGCTCCACTACTGATCAACTAAAATGAAACAACACAAAGGGCAAGATCTTCATCGAGCTCCTCCTTGGGCTTGGTTGCCTCTCCTGCTCGGTAATATAGGCACCTGCAAATTGGTTTTGGAAGTATCTGTGAGCCACGGGGACTCAGCAATCTCGCACCCGCGAGATCAAGACTATTTGAGCTTATAGGAAGGCTGTGATAATAAGGTGGAGCTGCAGCAAGCGACTAGCATATATGGTGGCTAACATACGCAAATGAGAGCGAGAAGAGAAGGCAAAGCACGGTCGATAAAGGTATGATCAAGAAGTGATCCTGGACTACCTACGTCAAGCATAACTCCAACACCGTGTTCACTTCCCGGACTCCGCCGGAAAGAGACCATCACGGTTACACACACGGTTGATGTATTTTAATTAAGGTCAACTTCGGGTTTTCTACAACCGGACGTTAACAAATTCCCATCTGCCCATAACCGCGGGCACGGCTTTCGAAAGTTCAAATCCCTGCAGGGGTGTCCCAACTTAGCCCATGACAAGCTCTCACGGTCAACGAAGGAATAGACCTCCACCCGAGACGTTCCGATCAGACTCGGTATCCCGGTACAACAAGACATTTCGACAGGGTAAAACTAAACCAGCAACACCGCCCGAATGTGCCGACAAATCCCGATAGGAGCTGCACATATCTCTTTCTCAGGGCACACTCAGATAGGTCAAGCTACGAGTAGAACCAACCCTCAAGTTTCCCCGAGGTGGCCCCGCAGGCTGCCCAGTTCGGACCAACACTCAGAGGAGCACTGGCCCGGGGGGGTAAAATAATGATGACCCTCAGGAGCGCGACTCCCAAGGGAAAAGAAAAGGCTAGGTGGCAAATGGTAAAACCAATGTTGGGCATTGCTGGAGAAGCTTTACTTAAGGCGAACTGTCAAGGGGTTCCCATTATAGCCCAACCGCGTAAGGGACGCAAAATCCGGGAACATAACACCGATATGACGGAAACTAGGGCGGCAAGAGTGGAACAAAACACCAGGCATAAGGCCGAGCCTTCCACCCTTTACCAAGTATATAGATGCATTAATTATGTAAGATATATTGTGATATCCCAACAAGTAATCATGTTCCAACAAGGAACAAACTTCGATCTTCACCTGCAACTAACAACGCTATAAGAGGGGCTGAGCAAAGCGGTAACATAGCCAATCAACGGTTTGCTAGGACATGGTGGGTTAGAGGTTGAACATGGCAATTTGGGTGGCTGACAAGCAAGTGGTAGGCATCGTAGCATTGGCATGGCAAAAGAGCGAGCAAACTAGCATAGCAAAGATAGTAGTGATTTCGAGGGTATGATCATCTTGCCTGAAATCCCGCAAGGAAGAAGAACGAGTCCAAGAAGAAGACAAACGGTCGTAGACGAACAAATCCTCACAACTCCGCAACGAAACCGAAGCTAACGAGAGAAGCAACCCGGAAAGAAACAAACAACATAGTAAACAACCCACAAGCATAAACAAGTCATGATGCGCAAACAAGTATGATGCATGTCCGGTTTAATGAGGCATGGCATGGCAAAGTGCACAAACAATCCTACAAATTAAATGGAGCTCAATATGCAACTGCATATTGACGAAACACCACGATAAGTTATTTAGTTTGATCCCGTTTATGTACCCAACAATATTAAATGTTGTTAAGCATGGCAAGAGGGTGAAGCAAATGAAAACTACCTATCTAGTCAAGGTTAAATGAGGCCGGAAGCAACAAACAACCATTCCGGAAACTCCCCATATCATTTAGCAATTTAAGGCAAGCAACAATTTTAAACATTTTAAATGTTGTTATCATGATGCGGATGACCTATGCAAGTTTTAAGCAATTTTATGAAAACGATAACATGAACATGTTATGGAGCACTTGTCGCCATGGCGGAAGGAAAAAGGTGCCACGGCGGTGAAACAAAAATGGTGCCACGGCAACATATCGGTTCCAGTAGCTCACAGAGATACCGGTGCAAAAGGAGGCGTGACGTGAGCGAGTCATGCAAGATGGTGGGGTGATCCCGACTTCCGGGTTCCCACGGGACGGTGGCACGGCAAAAGAGGGGCATCGCAAGGACGATTCGATCACGGTGCAAAACTCAAGCATCTCATTCAACACATGCATTCGGTCCACGGCGGTCGTCTCGGCGTTATACCTTTGAAGCGTGCGTTTTCGGAGCGGTTCGAGTCGTCGAGGGAAGTAGTCGTTCACGGGCCGTAGTGGGAAGTAGTCGTACACGACGTAGTGGAAGTCGTGGTACACGTTCGGAGAGGAACTTGACGATCCGAAGGGGTACTTGGCGGGTCGTCGAGGTACGCGTTCTTGGAGATCTCGTAGACGCGGTAGGGGTACTTGACGCGTCACCGTGTAGACGAACTTGGCGCATCCGAAGGGTACTTTTAAGCCCACGTAGTCGTACACGTTTTGTAGACGTCCGGTGCGTCCGTAGATGTACTTGGCGAAATCCGCGAAGGCGTCCTTGGGCTTCCCTGGTTGCCGAGTCTTGGCAAAACGAAGGGGATCTCGGCGTCCAAGCGAGGATGAAGACCGCGATGCGAGGAGGTGGCTTGGGGTCAAAAGACCAAGGCAAAGTGGCGCAGGAAGGTGAGGCTGCCGCAGGAGCTTGAGGCGCGAGTGGCCATGGCGCTGAGCGACGAGCTGCTGCTGCTCGAAGCGGACAGAGGCAACTAGGGGGCACGGACGAGGCCGGGAAGACGGGGATGAACGCCCAGGTCGCAGGGGAGGCGGGCGACGGAGCACGAGGTGCACGGAGCGGCGTCGGCGAGAGGATGCAGCAGCAGAAGCTGCTGCCGGCGGCGAGGCCGAGGCGGTGCGGTTCCAGGGGCGGCGAGGAGGAGGTCGAGCACGGCGCTCGCCGAGGCGACGGAGCTCAGCGGAGGGAGGAGGCAGTGGTGACGAGCTCAAGGAGCGGCTCCCCTTGAGCGCTCGGGCGATGGGGACGGATGGCGCCGGTGGAGGGAGGAGGCGGCGAGGGGAAACGGAGAGGGGATCGCGCGAGGTGGATCGGGAGGAGCGGGGCTCTCCCTGGCGATGCGAGCATGCGCACGATGGGGATCGAGTACGGCGCTGAGGAAGGACGAGGAGGAGATGGGATCGGGCAGGGGATGTTTGGACCGGTCGGGCTAGGGTTAGGAGGGGCGCGGCTGGGCCATGATGCAAATGGGCCGGCCTGGTTGCTGGGCTGCAAGGCTGTTGGGCTGGCTGCATCCCTCTCTCTGGCTAATCCCTTATCTCCTTAAAACAGAGAAAAAGAAAGGAAAGGGAAGAAAAGAAAGAGAGGTTAGGGGAAAGATTTGCGCATGGGGATAATTTTCCCGGACTCGCAAAAATATGCTCGTTCCAAGAAAAATAGAAAGAGGCATGATTGAAAGATTTAAATTCAAACACATTTGAATTTAATTCAAATGGGTTTGAACTAGGACTTGATAAAAGGAAGGTCCAAAAATGTTCGGATTTTTGGTGGAGCTCCGGAAAATGATGAAATAATTTATGGGCAAGGTTGGAGACCAAGAAGTGAGATAACAAAGGCATGGAGAATTATTTGCAAGTGTGTTATGGTGATTTCCGAAACAATGGAATATTTTATAATATAGCTCCCTAAATATTGGGAGGGTATGTTATAAAGAGAAGTCACCATGTGAGTTCCCTCGGTTTAAATAGATCAAAAGATCTATGCAATTTATTTAGTTGAGTTTTTTTTAAAAAAATGACATGATGGCATGATGCAATGCAAATGATGCAGAGATGAATGCACGAACAAAACAAAATCACACAACGAAACTCGGAGTAGCTGGAAGTCTTCTGGAGCGTCGGTCTCGGGGCGTTACAACACTCCACCACTACAAGAGGATCTCGTCCCGAGATCTAGGATGGCACCGGAGAGAAACGGAAGAGGAAGAGAAGATGTAAAACTAAGTTGCTTCTTTGACAAACGAGTGAAACCATGAACCTTGAGAGGTTGAGCAATTTAAAAGAAAGAGTACAACAAAGATGAACGAGATTGCAAACAATCCGTTCGAAAAGAGGAACAAGGAACATTACGAGGACTTGAAGGTTGCAAAGCTATGAATGACGAGTACAATGGACAAGAAGGAATTGAAATCACCCTGGTTGAAACGAGATAAACAAGGAACAAGGAAGATCAAAATCGGACAACACTCTGGTTGAAAGAGATGCAAGACTTGATAAGATGAAACAGAACTTGAAAGAAAAAGGCAGGACACTCCGGTTAAATGGATAAGCATGAAAAGAACACGATCCTCACGAATCGAGATGGTGAGTGAAAAGAGCAACGTCACAATGCCTCCGAAAGAAAGAATAGAAGATAGGTCATTGGAATAACAGAATGGAGGGGAAAATGGCAACTTCTGCCACAATTGAGCTTGGAAAGCACCCTTCCAAGAAGGTTACAACGGGGTTGTTGGGAAAAACTAACAACGAAACGAATAAGCTTGTAGTGGGCTTATGGAAAACATCTCAAACTATGAGGTGACAACCGGCCACTAACGGAAACGATTGCTAGGTTTAGATCGACTAAGAGATGAACACTTCTTCCACCAAGATGATAAAGAGATAACTTGGATCATTGGCAAGCACCACAAATAGCAACATTCCCAATGGAAGGCTTTTAGGTGAAATATGACACAAGATAACTCCAACAACGAGGTTGATGGATTTAAAAAATAACTCATTCTTAACAACATGTGAATCATGGAACATGAACTCAAATTATCAAGAATGACATAATACCACCTCCAAAATATGGTAGAAAGAATTGCACTCCGGATTACCATATGAAGAAAGCTTGAGCTCCTTAGGAAAGAATCTCGATGAAAACTTCAAGAAGAAATATAAATCCTTGACGAACCATCATGTAGAGCCTCCATGAAGAACTCCGGTAATAAAAGGATGATAAAAAGAAAGAGAAGTTGAAAACACAAGGTGAAGCCTTGCGATGATTTAGATGGAGCTTCGCGACGAGATAATGCGGAAAACTTAGAACTCCGGAAGAAAGATGAACAACAAGAAGCCAAGAATTTATTCCTCCTGGACAAACTCTGAAGGAAAGGATTAATCACTTGGATGAAACCAGAATAAGAATTATGTTATGCGTATCCTTCACCAATTTAAATTGATGACAAGCAACGGATTTGGCATACCACTTATTCCTGTAGAAAGGATTAAAAGAGATATATCAAAACTTGAGAAGGTCTTGAACGAACCACCGGTAGGATTGGAACAACAAATGAATTGATATGATGAACAAGGAAGAGAGATCTTGAAAGAACTACCGTAAGAATTGAAAATGATCGAAGTAGGGGTGCATCACCGGTAAGAATTAGCAAATAAACGAAGGTGCTTGAGACAAACTAGATACATGAGAACAAAGAGATCAAGAACTGATTAGAGGATATTCGATAGATGCACCGGCAAGATAGGAGAATGATAACTGCAAACTGATAATGAATAATCCCGAAATAATGGCCTTCAGAGAATCAAACTGAAAAGACTCCTGAATTTGCACCGGATGGATAAAAAGAATATCTCACAATCGCAAATAATTATGAGAGGATGGCAACAAGCTAGAATCATGAATCTCTGAGAGAGCGGATAGATATGGAGGAAAAGTCTTCATCGGTCTTCAATATCTGAGAATGACGATGAGAAACGCCACCAAGAATTATTTAGACACTCCGGAAGAATCCAAACGAAGAGGTTGAGCCAACTATGAAAAGAATTTGAAAGATCTCAGAGAAAACATTTGACTGATGATAAATCATTCTTACGTCAAACTTCGAAAAGAATTTTCAGAATACCTTCGGGAAAATAAGAAGAGTCAGGTAAGATCCTGGAAAAAGACCTGTGGGTTAGGGCCCACTCAAAAGAAACAGCGTTGAAATGATTTAAAAGAGAGGTTGCATCGGTTGAATTAAATGACTTGAATGAGGGAACATCCTCGAAAGAACTTGAATGAAAGTAGAGTGGAAACACGAATCTTCGAGATATCTTGAGCATTCCAGAATAATTGAATAGCGAGAAGTGAATAAATATGAGGAGCACCGGTATGAGAAGACATTGAAATGAGGAAAAAGGGTGGGTGGGCGGGAAAAAACAAAGGCAACTTGGAGACGGATGAAACAAACACCGTTGAGAAGAAATGATAATTGGTCTTGCTGATGTTGAAGTGATCGGATCCACTTGAAGAGAAACACACCGGTTAAAAAGGATTGGCAAGACAATCTCGATGATCAAGAAGGATAGTATTCACATAGCAATATGAGAACACCATTTAGGAAAGGTATGGATTCAACATTTGACTTCGAAGCAACTCGAATACCACAAATAAAACAAAACAAAGGATTTGGCTTGCAGAATAAGCCAGAACAAACATATGATAGAGATTTCGTCCGAAGTTTTCGTGGTGGGGCCTACACGGGCTCGAGTGTACAGCACCATCATGTACAAGGCAGTGCACATGACATACGAAGTGTCCCCGAACCAGCATAGCCAAGGGTTCTTTAAGACACAACGAGACCACTGTAAAAACGACCGTGAATAGGCGGACCACTAGACGTCGAACCCCAATTTCATATCATACATCTGTCGGAAAGATATCCTAAGAGCTACTTGAATTCCCACCTATGAAACTCCCGAAATTTTTCGGTTATGCAATCAGGTGTTGGGGATACAGGGGAAGCATAATATCTCACCCAAACTAACAAATCCTACATCCAGCTGTATCCATCCTTCAACACATAACCAAGAAAACTTCGGAAACCATCTACCTCAACCTTCGAAAAGCATCCGTTATACAAGTCATGGCAATACTCCCGTACTCACCTCAGTACTGGGTTATCGGGGTTATCTCACCAACAAACTGCATAAAAGAGATTTTCGATGTCGGCGTACTAAACTCAGGTATTCCAGAACTGCAACGATAAAATTATGATGACAACACCTTAGAGCTCAACTCCCCGGGACACTTCCACTAAACCCCTGACAGGAGGCACCAAGACAATGTTCTCATCATAAAACCATCGGAACGATTCCAAGATACCCGCGTGATCCTAATTTTTTTTTAGTGAAATTTGAGAAGAGAAGAGTCAAAACTCTACGTCAGGATGCCTTACCAGAGCGATGAGGAGACTGGGAAGTAAAAAGAATTCCTAAACTCTCCAATATATAATTCCTAAATGACTCAAAACATTTTTTTCTAGACACAACTCGGCCGCTAAAAACGATCAAGCAGTGGGGCTCCTAAGGTCGGGGAAGGCTCTGATACCAACTTGTAACGCCCTCGATGCGGCTATATCTCCTACGTGTCGAAGCACGACTTAGAGACATAACCACATTGAAAGCAATGTCGCAAGTGAGGTAATCTTCACACAACCCATGTAATACATAAGGGAAAGAGGTACATAGTTGGCTTACAATCGCCACTTCACACAAATACATGAATAAAGCATTGCAACAACCAAATACAATCAGGGCCCGACTACGGAGCCTAAATAAAAGAAGAACCCCAAATGCGACAAAGGTCCCCGATCGACCCCAACTGGGCTCCACTACTGATCAACTAAAACGAAACAACGCAAAGGGCAAGATCTTCATCGAGCTCCTCCTTGGGCTTGGTTGCCTCTCCTGCTCGGTAATATAGGCACCTGCAAACTGGTTTTGGAAGTATCTGTGAGCCACGGGGACTCAGCAATCTCGCACCCGCGAGATCAAGACTATTTGAGCTTATAGGAAGGCTGGGATAATAAGGTGGAGCTGCAGCAAGCGACTAGCATATATGGTGGCTAACATACGCAAATGAGAGCGAGAAGAGAAGGCAAAGCACGGTCGATAAAGGTATGATCAAGAAGTGATCCTGGACTACCTACGTCAAGCATAACTCCAACACCGTGTTCACTTCCCGGACTCCGCCGGAAAGAGACCATCACGGTTACACACACGGTTGATGTATTTTAATTAAGGTCAACTTCGGGTTTTCTACAACCGGACGTTAACAAATTCCCATCTGCCCATAACCGCGGGCACGGCTTTCGAAAGTTCAAATCCCTGCAGGGGTGTCCCAACTTAGCCCATGACAAGCTCTCACGGTCAACGAAGGAATAGACCTCCACCCGAGACGTTCCGATCAGACTCGGTATCCCGGTACAACAAGACATTTCGACAGGGTAAAACTAAACCAGCAACACCGCCCGAATGTGCCGACAAATCCCGATAGGAGCTGCACATATCTCTTTCTCAGGGCACACTCAGATAGGTCAAGCTACGAGTAGAACCAACCCTCAAGTTTCCCCGAGGTGGCCCCGCAGGCTGCCCAGTTCGGACCAACACTCAGAGGAGCACTGGCCCGGGGGGGTAAAATAATGATGACCCTCAGGAGCGCGACTCCCAAGGGAAAAGAAAAGGCTAGGTGGCAAATGGTAAAACCAATGTTGGGCATTGCTGGAGAAGCTTTACTTAAGGCGAACTGTCAAGGGGTTCCCATTATAGCCCAACCGCGTAAGGGACGCAAAATCCGGGAACATAACACCGATATGACGGAAACTAGGGCGGCAAGAGTGGAACAAAACACCAGGCATAAGGCCGAGCCTTCCACCCTTTACCAAGTATATAGATGCATTAATTATGTAAGATATATTGTGATATCCCAACAAGTAATCATGTTCCAACAAGGAACAACATCTCCATGTTCCAACAAGGAACAAACTTCGATCTTCACCTGCAACTAACAATGCTATAAGAGGGGCTGAGCAAAGCGGTAACATAGCCAATCAACGGTTTGCTAGGACATGGTGGGTTAGAGGTTGAACATGGCAATTTGGGTGGCTGACAAGCAAGTGGTAGGCATCGTAGCATTGGCATGGCAAAAGAGCGAGCAAACTAGCATAGCAAAGATAGTAGTGATTTCGAGGGTATGATCATCTTGCCTGAAATCCCGCAAGGAAGAAGAACGAGTCCAAGAAGAAGACAAACGGTCGTAGACGAACAAATCCTCACAACTCCGCAACGAAACCGAAGCTAACGAGAGAAGCAACCCGGAAAGAAACAAACAACATAGTAAACAACCCACAAGCATAAACAAGTCATGATGCGCAAACAAGTATGATGCATGTCCGGTTTAATGAGGCATGGCATGGCAAAGTGCACAAACAATCCTACAAATTAAATGGAGCTCAATATGCAACTGCATATTGACGAAACACCACGATAAGTTATTTAGTTTGACCCCGTTTATGTACCCAACAATATTAAATGTTGTTAAGCATGGCAAGAGGGTGAAGCAAATGAAAACTACCTATCTAGTCAAGGTTAAATGAGGCCGGAAGCAACAAACAACCATTCCGGAAACTCCCCATATCATTTAGCAATTTAAGGCAAGCAACAATTTTAAACATTTTAAATGTTGTTATCATGATGCGGATGACCTATGCAAGTTTTAAGCAATTTTATGAAAACGATAACATGAACATGTTATGGAGCACTTGTCGCCATGGCGGAAGGAAAAAGGTGCCACGGTGGTGAAACAAAAATGGTGCCACGGCAACATATCGGTTCCGGTAGCTCACAGAGATACCGGTGCAAAAGGAGGCGTGACGTGAGCGAGTCATGCAAGATGGTGGGGTGATCCCGACTTCCGGGTTCCCACGGGACGGTGGCACGGCAAAAGAGGGGCATCGCAAGGACGATTCGATCACGGTGCAAAACTCGAGCATCTCATTCAACACATGCATTCGGTCCACGGCGGTCGTCTCGGCGTTATACCTTCGAAGCGTGCGTTTTCGGAGCGGTTCGAGTCGTCGAGGGAAGTAGTCGTTCACGGGCCGTAGTGGGAAGTAGTCGTACACGACGTAGTGGAAGTCGTGGTACACGTTCGGAGAGGAACTTGACGATCCGAAGGGGTACTTGGCGGGTCGTCGAGGTACGCGTTCTTGGAGATCCCGTAGACGCGGTAGGGGTACTTGACGCGTCACCGTGTAGACGAACTTGGCGCATCCGAAGGGTACTTTTAAGCCCACGTAGTCGTACACGTTTTGTAGACGTCCGGTGCGTCCGTAGATGTACTTGGCGAAATCCGCGAAGGCGTCCTTGGGCTTCCCTGGTTGCCGAGTCTTGGCAAAACGAAGGGGATCTCGGCGTCCAAGCGAGGATGAAGACCGCGATGCGAGGAGGTGGCTTGGGGTCAAAAGACCAAGGCAAAGTGGCGCAGGAAGGTGAGGCTGCCGCAGGAGCTTGAGGCGCGAGTGGCCATGGCGCTGAGCGATGAGCTGCTGCTGCTCGAAGCGGACAGAGGCAACTAGGGGGCACGGACGAGGCCGGGAAGACGGGGATGAACGCCCAGGTCGCAGGGGAGGCGGGCGACGGAGCACGAGGTGCACGGAGCGGCGTCGGCGAGAGGATGCAGCAGCAGAAGCTGCTGCCGGCGGCGAGGCCGAGGCGGTGCGATTCCAGGGGCGGCGAGGAGGAGGTCGAGCACGGTGCTCGCGCGCAGAGGCGATGGAGCTCAGCGGAGGGAGGAGGCAGTGGCGACGAGCTCAAGGAGCGGCTCCCCTTGAGCGCTCGGGCGATGGGGACGGATGGCGCCGGTGGAGGGAGGAGGCGGCGAGGGGAAACGGAGAGGGGATCGCGCGAGGTGGATCGGGAGGAGCGGGGCTCTCCCTGGCGATGCGAGCATGCGCGCGATGGGGATCGAGTGCGGCGCTGAGGGAGGACGAGGAGGAGATGGGATCGGGCAGGGGATGTTTGGACCGGTCGGGCTAGGGTTAGGAGGGGCGCGGCTGGGCCATGATGCAAATGGGCCGGCCTGGTTGCTGGGCTGCAAGGCTGTTGGGCTGGCTGCATCCCTCTCTCTGGCTAATCCCTTATCTCCTTAAAACAGAGAAAAAGAAAGGAAAGGGAAGAAAAGAAAGAGAGGTTAGGGGAAAGATTTGCGCATGGGGATAATTTTCCCGGACTCGCAAAAATATGCTCGTTCCAAGAAAAATAGAAAGAGGCATGATTGAAAGATTTAAATTCAAACACATTTGAATTTAATTCAAATGGGTTTGAACTATGACTTGATAAAAGGAAGGTCCAAAAACGTTCGGATTTTTGGTGGAGCTCCGGAAAATGATGAAATAATTTATGGGCAAGGTTGGAGACCAAGAAGTGAGATAACAAAGGCATGGAGAATTATTTGCAAGTGTTTTATGGTGATTTCCGAAACAATGGAATATTTTATAATATAGCTCCCTAAATATCGGGAGGGTATGTTATAAAGAGAAGTCACCATGTGAGTTCCCTCAGTTTAAATAGATCAAAAGATCTATGCAATTTATTTAGTTGAGTTTTTTAAAAAAAAATGACATGATGGCATGATGCAATGCAAATGATGCAGAGATGAATGCACGAACAAAACAAAATCACACAACGAAACTCGGAGTAGCTGGAAGTCTTCTGGAGCGTCGGTCTCGGGGCGTTACAACGGCAGCGCTCCTCTTCCACAGATCCTCCGCAGTAAGTTCTTCCCCTTTCCGCCCCATAGATCTGCATTAGGGCTAGCGCGTTCCTCTGTACGGGCACAGTTCATCCAAGCTTTTGCGTTTTTCTTGCCATGGCTTCGTCAGATCCAAAAGACCCCATAAATCTGATGCGGTTCGTATTCCACATCCATTTTGATTAACAGTAATCCTCCTTTGCTTGTAAGAAAACCTCATCACAGCATATGAACTTCTCCGCGCTCTGTTTTTAGGTCTAGTAATTATTCTTTTCTGAACCTTTGTTTGATCCAAAATAATTACTGCAAACTGTGAAACTTGTTTGTCCTACACTTAGGAAAAAACCATAACTTGTTAGACTTGCCAGTCACGGCGGCTCTGAATGCCGGCTTAAAGAAATAATACTGACGGCTTAATAAACCCATGGCGGCTTAAGTAACCCGGATGTAACTATCCTCATACCATTAGGCCCCTTCATAAGTCGCCATACTTTATTCCACTAATATTTTTTCCTGTCCGGCTTGTATTTGAACCGGCCTTATTTACCTTGTATTTAGGCTTTCAAACGTAATGGCGCCCAAGGCTCCTACCACTTGCAACTGGGTGAAATCCGTTGTCACTGACAGCACTTTAGATGGCTTCGTGAAAACCGGCTATCTGCCAAAGATAGAAGTCATGCCTTACCGTGCTCCTCACCCGGATGAAGAAATCCCTCAACCCAAAGACAGAGAGGTGGTTGTCTTTACCGATCATATGAACCGGGGCTTTACTCCCCCTGGCTCAAAAATTTTCAGAGATGTACTGAAGTTTTTTGACCTTCCCCAACAAGACATTGGACCCAATTCCGTGTCTAACATCTGCAACTTCCAAGTGTTCATCAAAGTTTATCTTGGCGAAGAACCAAACTTACTACTTTTCAGAGAGTTGTTCTATTCGAACCGCCAGACAGAGTGTGCCAGCGGTCAGAGCTTGGAACTTGGTGGGATTTCAATTCAGCGTCGCAGGGATGCACTTTTCCCCTATGCCAACCTGCCAAGCCATCCAAAAGATTGGAACATGACGTGGTTCTACTGCAAGGGCACGTCCCAGGCTGACGAGAATCCTCTGCCCGGCTTTCGTGCCCTTCTTCTTGACACCAATCATCAACTGCCCGACAAGATTACATCCGCAGAACGCAGATCCCTCTCTCCTACCCTGGACAAGATCAAAGCTCTATTGGGGAACGGGTTGACGGGCGTTGACCTGGTTCAAGTCTGGCTTGCTTGGCGAGTTATCCCATTGAGGCGTCGTATCGTATTAATGTGTGAATATACCGGTGCCAAGAATGACCCCCTGCGCCATAGCTCTGACGACTTACCTGCTCATGTTGTTGATGACATGACCAGATCCCTTCTCAACGAGACTCTGGAGGATTGTGGCAGAGTGGGTCTTGCCCCGTTCTGCAAAGACAACCCGGCTCCAAAGGTAGAAACACCCGTATAAAAATGTTTACCTTATTTTCTTAATGCTTCACCCATACTCATAATATACTTAATCCTTGCAGGCGGGTGATAAATTTTGGAAAGTTAAATATGATCATGAAGCGGCCAAGAAAGCCAGGAAAGAAAATAAAGCCACCAGGAAAGAAGATGCCCAAAGGAAGGGAAAGAAAGCTACTGCTTCCGACTTGCTTCGGCTGTCAGACTCTTCTGGGTCAGAGGTAGCCCTTGACTCCCTTGGCTTACTCTTTAATCATCTTATTGACACTGATCATCAGCAGGAGGACACTAGGACAAGCCGTAGCAAGGCTGACGAGGTAACTATCCTTTCCTCCGACTCCGAGCCTTTGCCAAGACAGAAAATCCGCAGAGTGACCCGGAAAGTAAGATTTTCTCATCCTCTAGCTCATCACGATCCTCAATTTCTTTTGAAGCGGCAAATTCATGAGAGCCGGAGGTAGACCCGGACCAGCAAGGACGCGGAGCTGTCCTCCGGCTTACCAAATACTCCAAGGAAACGCCGAAACGAGGTTACCTCTATTCTAACTAAGTTTTACCCCTTGGCGGGTCTCTTTCGTCTACCACTCAATTCCTTGTCGTTGTGTACATACCTTAAGCCGTGCAAATATATACGCCAGAAATTAACTCTTCCGAGGATGCTTTGTATAGGCCCCAAAAGCTGAAATTTGAACCACAACATGCTGACAAAGCTGAAAGCTGTGTATACCTTGGTGGAACAATTGTACACCGGGTCACAACGCACACTTGCTTCGGTGGCCTTATCCAATGAGATGCCAACTCGCCTAACACGGGTCTTAAGTAAGCTTTCAGTCCTTCCGCAACGGATAATTGAATTGAGACGGTCAGCTGCAAGAGTCGGAGCAGTAAATGCTCTAAGACGGGCTAAGGCCTGGCTACCTGAACTAGACCAGGAGGATATCGCCAATGGTTATCCAAGTCTCAAGGAAGATGGCACACCGTTTGAGGATGCGGATTTCCTTGCCTGTGTCAAAGAGGTACACCCCGTGGCGACTCTAATAGCCACTGAAGTAGATTATACCAAGTACCAGGTGGGTTATGATGAACAAAATCGAAGGATTCCGACACCTGAATATGACGTGACCAGTCTGATTCCCCCAATTCGTAAGCATACCTTTGCTCCTGAAGTTGACCCGGCCAGTCTTGTTGATGATAAAGCAGAATTTGAAGCCTTAAACAACATTGACTGGTCATCATCAACCTTCCAGGAAAAGGAGTAGAGCGCAAGCGCGGAGAGGGCTAACCCGGATGCTTCCGGCCAATCCTGAAGGTGAAGTTGTCATGGCGACTCATTACCTGGTGTAAAAAACAATGCAAACTATTTGGACTTAATAAGTCATGTAATAGGGTAGAGATAACTCTGTTGTGGCCATGCCATCGTGCATGTTTTGATGCTTAACATTTTTAAGCCGCCTTGTTATATTCGTGCACACAGTTGATCGTTGTTTAAAAAACTGTCCTTCAAATAAACTGCTAGGCAGGTCAAAGATGTCATCAAAATAATCATAGATTAGCTGGTTGATAAAAACACAGCTATAATAAAATTTTCCATTGGCCCCACCGGTTCATATGACCCAGCTGGTAAGGATGAAGATCCGATATTTGGATACCAGGAAAGTACATCGATGCTTAAGGGTTGGCGACTCATCAGTCGATATTGAACCGGGCTACAGATATTATACTTATAATTGTAAGCCTCAGGAAAAATCTTAAGTCAAACAATGGGGCTTTCAAAGATAACTTAAACCAAAAAGAGAAATAACAATGGCAAGGCTACTGATTCGAATACGATCAGTGAACTGTCCCAGAGGGGTTTAAACTAGGATTCGAATACGATCATGTAGCCCCCAATGGCTTGGGCATTGCGCCGATCAAGAGGGTACCGACAGCTGTGTTCTCTTTGGTTCGAATACGACCTATGTTTGAACAGGAAGCCCCCTAATGACCTTGAGAGTTTTTTAACGACTCTGATTCGAAAACAATCAAAGTCGGTTCCCAAACGGGGTTAAGCTATGATTCGAATACGATCAAGAAGCCCCCAAGTGAGCTCGGCTGTGTGCCAATCAAAAGGGTATTGACAGCTATGTTCTCTTTGGTTCGAATACGACCTATGTTTGAACAGGGAGGCCCCTAGTGATCATAATTTTTAACAGCTAGATTCGAATACGATCGTAAGCCAGATCAGAACTAGTTGAGCCGGATCAAATATGACCCGCCCCCGAGCGATCATGTGAGAAAATGATGATAATGAAAAAGACAAATTTACCTTGTGAGAAGGGAAAAAGGATAGAGGTCCTGCTTTATTATTTATCACAATATATACATTGGCAAAATATAAATACATCAGTGGAGCCTAAGGCTCAAGTGTAGTAGGGACGGAGATGAGCAATATTCCACGACCTCCGGGTCTCCTCCTCCGACTTACGCGAGTCTTTGTGCTCTCGAACATCAATAAGGTAATATGACCCGTTGTTCAAGTTCTTACTGACCACAAATGGTCCTTCCCAAGGTGGGGATAACTTGTGAGCATAAGTTTGATCCTGGATGAGCCGGACCACTAAGTCACCTTCCTGAAAAGATCTGGACTTAACTCGGCGGCTGTGGTAACGGTGCAAATCCTGTTGATAAATCACCGAGCGAGCTGCTGCCAAGTCCCGATGTTCATCTAACAGATCAAGAGCATCCTAGCGTGCTTGTTCATTGTCTTCCTCCACATAAGCCGCCACACGAGGTGAATCATGACGGATGTCACTAGGGAGAACCGCCTCAGCTCCGTAGACGATGAAGAAAGGCGTATAACCCGTAGATTTGTTAGGAGTAGTGTTGATGCTCCATAACACAGAAGGTAACTCCTCAACCCAACAACCCGACGTCCGTTGCAAGGGGACAAAAAGCCGGGGCTTAATGCCTTTCAGAATCTCTTGATTGGATCGCTCGGCTTGACCATTGGACTGAGGGTGAGCCACTGATGACACATCAAGCCGGATATGCTCGCGTTGACAGAACTCCTCCATGGCGCCTTTAGACAGATTAGTGCCATTGTCAATTATAATGCTATGTGGAAAACCAAAACGAAATATCACCTTCTTCATGAATTGAACCGCCGTGGCTGCATCACACTTACTGACCGGCTCTGCCTCGACCCACTTTGTGAACTTATCAACTGCAACCAAGAGGTGAGTCTTTTTATCTTCGGATCTCTTAAAAGTCCCAACCATGTCAAGCCCCAAGACTACGAACGACAAATTAATTGGAATCATCCTCAACTCTTGAGCCGGCACATGAGCCCGTCTTGAGAACTTCTGACAACCGTCACATTTACTGACCAGATCCTCTGTGTCAGCATGAGCTGACAGCCAATAAAACCCATGACGAAAAACCTTAGCCACGAGGGATTTTGACCCGGCGTGATGACTGCATTCTCCTTCATGAATCTCATGGAGAATTTACTGGCCTTCTTCAGGAGAGATGCAACGCTGGAAAGCCCCTGTAAAACTGCGATGGTGTAACTCGCCATTGACAATCGTCATGGACTTAGACCGCCGGGTTATCTACCTGGCCAAGGTTTCATCCTTAGGCAGTTCGCCCCGTGTCATATAAGCCAGATACGGCACCGTCCAATCTGGGATGATATGAAGAGCCGCCACCAACTGCGCTTCATGGTCAGGAATAGCCAAATCTTCCTCCGTTGGTAGCCTGACAGAAGGGTTATGCAAAACATCCAAGAAAGTATTAGGCGGCACCAGCTTACGCTGAGATCCCAGCCGTCTTAAAGCGTCAGCCGCCTCGTTCTTTCTACCATCAATGTGCTCCACCTGATAACCTTTGAAGTGCCCCGCAATTGCATCAACCTCCTGGCGATAAGCCGCCATGAGAGGATCCTTTGAATCCCACTTGCCTGATACTTGCTGAGCCACTAGATCTGAGTCGCCGAAGCACCTTACCCACCTTAAATTCATCTCTTTAGCCATCCGGAGACCATGGAGCAAGGCTTCATACTCATCTGCATTGTTAGTACAAGGAAACATCAACGGGAGTACATAACAAAACTTATCACCCCGAGGGGAAGCCAAAATAACTCCAGCCCCCGAGCCTTCCAATTGCCTAGACCCATCAAAATGAATCGTCCAATATGTATTGTCCGGCTTTTCCTCAGGCATCTGCAGATCTGTCCAATCATTGATGAAATCCACCAGCGCTTGAGATTTAATAGCTGTGCGTGGCACATATTTTAAACCATGAGGCTCAAGCTCAATGGCCCATTTGGCGACTCGCCCTGTGGCCTCTCTGTTCTGAATAATATCCCCCAAGGGGGCAGAACTAACCACAATGATGGGATGGCCCAAGAAGTATTGCTTAAGCTTCCGGCTGGCCATGAACACCCCATAGACAACCTTCTGCTAGTGAGGATATCGCTGCTTGGACTCAATCAGTACCTCAATGATGTAGTAAACCGGCCGCTGAACCGGGTGCTCCTTGCCAGCCTCCTTGCGTTCCACCACAATGGCCACACTGACGGCACGTGTGTTAGCAGCCACATACAGTAACAATGGTTCCTTGTCAATGGGAGCAGCAAGAACCGGCGGCTCAGCCAACTGTCTCTTCAGATCTTCAAAGGAAGTATTGGTGGCGTCACTCCAAGTAAAGCTATCCGTCTTCTTCATCATCTGATATAGTAGCATAGCCTTCTCCCCTAACCGGCTTATGAACCGGCTTAAAGCAGCGATACGACCCGCCAAGCGCTGGACATCATTAATGCATGCCGGCTTGGCCAGGGAGGTGATGGCTTTGATCTTCACCGGGTTAGCTTTGATGCCTCTGTTAGAAACCAGAAAGGCCAAAAGCTTGCCTACAGGCACACCAAAAACACACTTTGCCGGGTTAAGCATCATCTTGTAAACCCAGAGATTATCAAAGGTTTCCTTGAGATCATCAATCAAGGTTTCTTTCTCTCTAGACTTAACCACTATGTCATCCACATAAGCATGAACATTGCGTCCGATCTGATCATGAAGAAAATTCTGTACGCATCGCTGGTAAGTCGCCTGGGCACTCTTGAGCCCAAAGGGCATTGAAACATAGCGGAAGGCTCCAAATGGAGTAATGAACGCCGTCTTCTCCTGGTCCTTAACATCCATCTTGATCAGATGATAACCAGAGTAAGCATCCAGAAAGCTCAAACTCTCACAATCCGCCGTAGCATCGATGATCTGATCAATACGAGGGAGAGCAAAAGGATCAGCAGGACAAGCTTTGTTTAAGTCCGTGTAATCCACACACATACGCCAAGTGCCGTTTTTCTTAAGAACAAGCATGGAGTTAGCCAGCCACTCTGGATGAAACACCTCAATGATGAACCCAGCCGCCAAGAGCCAGGCCACTTCCTCACCAATAGCTTTCCTTCTCTCCTCATTAAACCATCGAAGAAATTGCTTGACCGGCTTAAACTTTGGATCGATATTAAGAGTGTGCTCAGCGAGTTCTCTCGGTACACCCGGCATGTCAGGTGGCTTCCATGCAAAAATGTCCCGATTCTCACGGATGGACTCGATGAGCGCGCCTTCCTATTTGGGATCCAAATTAGCAATGATACTGAACTGCTTGGATGAATCGCCTGAGACAAAATCGACAAGCTTAGTCTCCTCCGCCGACTGAAATTTCATGACCGGCTCATGCTCTGTAGTTGGCTTCTTTAGAGATGTCATATCCGCTGGGTCAACATTGTCCTTGTAGAATTTTAACTCTTCCGTCGTGCAGACCGACTCAGCATAAGCCGCGTCTCCCTCTTCACATTCCAGAGCCACCTTGCGGCTCCCGTGCACCGTAATAGTTCCCTTATAACCCGACATTTTGAGCTGCAAGTACACATAACACGACCATGCCAAGAACTTGGCATAAGCCGGCCGCCCAAATAGATCATGATATGTGCTCTTGATCTGAACTACTTCAACTGTTAATTTCTCGGCTCTGGAATCATATTCATCCCCAAATGCTACCTCCAACTCTATCTTGCCGACCGGATACGCCGACTTACTAGGTACAACTCCATGGAAAACAGTGTTGGACTTCTTAAGGCTCTTATCAGTCAGCCCCATGCGACGGAAGGTCTCATAATAAAGGATATTGATGCTGCTGCCTGCATCCATCAGCACTTTGGTGAACTAATATCCACCCACTTGAGGGGCCACGACCAGGGCTAAGTGACCCGGATTGTCAACCTAGGGAGGGTGATCCTCTCTACTCCATATGATAGGCTGCTCAGAACACCTCAAATAACAAGGGATTGCCGGCTCAACCACGTTCACGGCCCTCTTATGAAGCTTCTGGTCCCGTTTACACAAACTGGTGGCAAACACATGGTATTGCCCACAGTTCAACTGCTTTGGATTGCTCTGGTATCCACCTTGCTGCTGCTGTTGACTGCCCTGGCCAGCCTGTTGGTTATATCCACCCTGGTTTCCCTGGGAATTTTGAAAATTGGGATTTGACCTGCCGCCCGGGCCATGAAAGCCGCCACCACCTGAGCCGCTCGGGCCATTGTTACCGTCAAACATGTTGGAAGTCTTGAACGCCTTCATAATCGTGCAGTCCTTCCACAAATGTGTAGCCGGCTTCTCCTTAGTACCATGTCTCGGACAAGGTTCATTCAACAACTGCTCAAGCGTGGGTCCTGACCCTCCAGACCGAGGAGGTGGCCTTCCCTTGCGCCGCTGGTTATGACCCTGTGCATTGGTGTTAGCCACAAAATCCAAACTACCGCCATCCTTACGTTTGTTACCTCCTTGATTTGTCGGGTTGTGCTAAGAGCCCTTGCCGTTGCCCTTCCCTCTTTCCCTTCCCTGCCTTATCATCATCAGACTCGGGATCCTTGGTACTATCAGAATCGGCGTACTTGACCAGAGCCGCCATCAGCGTGCCCATATCATTGCACTCCCGCTTGAGCCGCCCCAGCTTTTGTTTCAACGGTAAAAAATGACAATTCTTCTCCAACATTAAGACGGCGGAGCCGGTATCCATCTTATCAGATGAATGTATTATGGCCTTAACCCGGCGTACCCAATGGGTTGTAGACTCACCCTCTTCCTGCTTACAATTCATCAGATCCATGATCGACATGTGTTGCTTGCACGTGTCTTTGAAGTTCTGGATGAACCGGGCCTTCAACTCCGCCCATGAACTGATTGAATTAGGTGGCAGGCCTTTCAACCAGGTGCGGGAAGTTGCATCCAACATCATGGTGAATTACTTAGCCATTGCTGCATCAGTAACCTCCAACAGCTCCATAGCCATCTCGTAGCTCTCAATCCATGCCCTAGGCTGTAAGTCGGCTGTGTAATTTGGCACCTTCCTTGGTCCTTTAAAATCTTTGGGCAACCGCTCGTTACGTAGAGCCGGCACTAGACACGGGACTCCTCCAGTCCGGGTGGCTATACCTTCCTCAATAGAAGTCGCCGGATAAACCGGATATGGCTGATAAGCCGTCAACTGAGCCGCTTGCTCAGCCACCCGTTTAGCCTCTTGTCGTAGCCTCTCTTGCTCTACCAAGTTAATGGCCTCATGACGTGGCGAGTTACCGCCACCTGGCTGGTCACGGCGTCTAACATTGCTTGATACGACCGCCAAATCCATGTGCCTGCTATAACTCGGGCTTCGGATTGGACGAGGGGTTGAGTGGATCCTGTCTCGGCTGTATGAGTACGCCTCCTGCTGTACTAAGGCCGTCTGAAGAAGTTCCCTGATCCGGTAGGTATCAACTGCAGCCGTAGAGTCGCCATAAATTGGGAGAGCCGCCAATCGGGTTGCCACTGCTATCATGTTTTCCAATGGGTTGGAGTAATGACCCGGTGGTGTTGGTACACACTGAGGTGGCGCCATGTTCACACGGGGAGGTCCCATCACTGGTGACTGAAACAGTGCTCCGTCCCCGGGTGTCGCAACATGGTCCGTTCCTGTGCGCAGAGGGAGCCATGGCGGGTTGCCTGTCTGCGGGGTAAGCCACGGCGGGTTACTGGGCCCTGCTCCTGGCGTTTTAAAAAGGTTCCGAGGGTCATAAACCAGGGGAAGTCGAGACTGGGTCTTCTGATACCTTCTCCTAATGACCTCATTAGCCGCGTTCTGGTCTTGTGTAAGCCGGAAAGCGTGCGCCTGGATCTGCTAAGCCTGAACATCCAGAGCCGTCCGCTCTGCGGTTATCCTAACATCTTCCACTGCCAAGTCTTCCTTAGCTTGCGCCATATCTAATTTTAACTGTGCCACTTCCGCATCATGACTAGCTTGATCCGCCGGGCTGACTACGACGGTTAATAGGGTGGTTAGCTTGTCGGTGAGATCCATTAACACCTGGACCGGTGAACGCACAGGGCCTCCTGCCCTGGCTACAGTTGACCTGGAAGTTACGGCTGCTGCATTTGCGGAGTCTTGGATGGGTTGGGTGCCGACCATGAAGATCCCGACCCTGCTCGGTGGCTCAAGACAATTCGGAATACTGCTGCCATCGGAACAGCCGCCAAGCCCGCCATCCTGCAGTTGGTACAACGAGTCTGTCTCACCTGTGGATGACTCACCGTCAGAGTAGATGGCCGCCTCACCACGAGAGGCAGATCCTTTAGAGAGTCCTCCATGGATGCACCCACGAAGGCACGCTTCATAGCCGGCAGAGCCTGTGCGGGTCTCGCACGCTAAGCCGTCTCGACGAGGTCGGTGCAGATGTCCGGCTCAGGGCCCGGCTCACCGATCTTGCTGATGAAGACGTGGATTCCGCCGAAGGGGACCCGGTACCCGTACTCAATTGAGCTGGCCTCGGGGCCCCAGCCTGCGTCGTCGATGTAGAGCTTGCCGCGACGACTCTTGGTCATCCGGCCCACAGCGTATCCCTTGATCCCTTCGAAGCTGCCCTTCAAGAACTCAAATCCACCGTGCGCTGGCCCCATGGTGGGCGCCAAATTTCATGGAATTGTCATGTCAGATGTCCTACTGAAAGGACTTAGTCGTGGAGCCATCTCAACTAGGAAGCTTGAAGGGGTTAATCAGGACAAGATACACGAGAGGTTTATACTAGTTCGGCCCCTTACGATGAAGGTAAAAGCCTACGTCTAGTTGTGATTGGGATTATGTATGTCTCGATGACCAGGAAGCAGAATCGCTTAACCTAGCTCTTGAGCTGTTGTTTCGTACCCTGAACAGCCGCCGGGTCGTCCCTTTATATACTGAGGTTGACGCCCAGCGGCTCTACAGAGTCCCGGCCGGCTTATAGACTGTATCTGGCTCGGTCTCTTAATATTTCTTGCCTTTACACTCTGTCGGATGTTGGGTTCCGGCAGACCCTTAAGGTTCGAACTCTAGGGTGTGCGCGAAGATCTCCCCCTACCAATCCACGTCCGATCGCCTCGCGAGAATCTAAGCTAAACGATGAACAACACGAGGGACACAAGATTTATACTGGTTCGGGCCACCGTTGTGGTGTAATACCCTACTCCAGCGTGTGGTGTGGTGCATTGCCTCAGGGGCTGATGATGAACAATACAAGGGGAAGAACAACCTCGCGAGAGGTGTTCTTGGGATGGTGCTATGAACTACTTGGGAGAGTTCGATCGCCTCTCGATCTGATGGGGACTCTATGAGATTCAAGATGCCTTCTACTGTGGTGGCTAGCTCTATATATAGAGGCCCTGGTCCTCTTCCCAAATATTGAGCGGGAAGGGCGCCAACAATGGCCATTTTGAAGGGGAACATCTAGTACAAGCTATCCTGAGTAAAGTTGGTCTTCGACTGCCAAAGGTACTGGAGATGACGCTGTCTTGGGCTCCACAGTGACCTGCATCCTGCCGCTCCGCTGGTCTTGGTCTCATTGCATCGAAATGGTAACCTTTGCCTGATGCCTCGGTACTCTGTGCCTGTGCTTGCTCCCTTTGCACCAAAGAGGAAACAAGGACGCTGCGCGGGCCGGTGCCCGCCTGGTGCTCGCCTGGTCTCGATCGTCATTGCTTGCATCGCGAGCACCTCGCGAGGTACCCTTGCCTTGATCTCTTCGCCTCCTTGCGAGCCTGCCTGGTGAGGCCGCTCCTGAGGAAGCCTTGCATCATCCGCCCCGCGAGGCTTGGCCCCTCACGAGGGTCTTGAGTTTGTGTTGATGAAGATGGGCCGTACTGGGCCACCACTTGAGCCACACCGCATGCCCCAGGCAGGCAAGTCTAGGGACCCCCGTTCCCAGAACGCCGACAGTAGCCCCCGTGCCCAAGGCGTGCTCAGACTTGGCTTAGTGGAGAAGCGAAGGGGCAAGTGCGGAGTGCCGCGGGCCCCAACAGCCTGCAGCCTTGGGCGCCGCGTGGTGGTTGATTGGACGTGGGCGTCTCCGCTTCCCCACGCTGCCTCGACAACTGCCCGACATGACAAGTCCCTGCATGCAAAAATGGGTCATGATTACCTGCGATCGTGGAGGCCGACGGTTGGCCTCCTCCGGACTATAAGTATGGACGGGCGAGAGCCCCCGCAGTCCATCTCTTCCTGCTTCGCTCCTTCTTCCTCGCCCCTCCTCCATCTTCATGCCAATGGCGCCGATCCGCCGGTTATCAGTGGAAGAGAAAGGGAAGGCCCCCCGAGAGGGTCCCGACCCAGTCCCGCCGAAGAAGCGTCCGTTCCCCGGCCGCCGCGACGAGGTCGCGCAGCAGGAGACATCGAGGCCTTGGTACGAGTGGCCACCGCCTAGGTTTCCGCTGCCCTTGTACGCTCGGGCTGAAGGCCCTAGAGAAGAAGATGCCGAGCGGCACCGCATGCGCCGCCGGCGACGCCGACGAATCACGGCGGTGCGTGTCCTCGCCCCTGCAGTCCATGCCGAGGGCTCTTCTCGCGAGCTCGTGCTTCACGCTGCCATGCCTCCAAGCTCTGGTATTCGCCTTCCTCCCTTCTTCGCCTTCGAGATGCCGTCGAGAGGGCCTCTTGAGCTCTGGCTGTAGCACGCTGGCTGCAGTACCCTTGCGACCGGAGCGGAGGTTCAGGTTGTTGCCCCGGGCAAGGTCTACATGACCCGGGGCGGGGGCGAGATCGCCCGGGTTTTGCCGAACAGGAGGTGCCCTCATGATTCATTTTGAATACGACGACGCCTCCTTGATGTTCTTCAAGGTCTTCGACCCAGAAGGACGCCAACTGGAGTGCTGCCCCAGGGAAGGTGGCCGGGGCATCGAATTGGCGAGGGCTAGGCCTGCCAACCGCTTCCCCAGCAGCTCCTCTGGTAGCAGCAGAGAAGCTGGAGGGCCAGTGACTCTCCCGAGCTTCTCGTGACTCCGGAGACGAGCGACGACAGCTACGAGCCCTCGAGCTCACGTCGTGCTCGGAGTAGGGCTGCCGCATCGGGACGCCGGCGCGGCTGATCTGGATGGGGTTGGCGCCGGCGCTTGGAGGCCCACTGTTGATGATCCCGTCGACCATGGAAGCGCGTGCAGTTTCCGTCCCTTAGGATTAGCACCTTCTGTTCCCTTCGAGGAGTCAAGAAAACACCCATGGGGGCATGTAAAGTGTCTGCTATGTCTTTTGTGAATATCATGCTTACTATGGAGTGGTGCGAGATGCTTGTCCTGTCCCGGCCCGGATCCCCCTTCCTATCCTCACGAGGGCCTGATGCACTATGCTGACAGGTCCCAGTCCCCAGGCAGGCTTCAGCCGTCGCTGCTATGCCAGGTCGCGATGCCATGGTCAAGGCTAGGAGGTGAGCGGCCCGAGGTCCAGTAAGAGCCCCCGAGGTGCGATGCTAAGGAGGTCCCCTTTAGTGCTCAAGCAGCCTCCGCTGGGCAAGAAAGGAAGGCAATGTCACCGTGACAGAACCGCAATAGGCAAGGGTTTGGTGTCGCGTTGATTTAACTTTTCTAGGAGCGTGACTTATCTCAGGAGCTTGGAGTTGTTCCTTGGCGAGGTGCCGAACCTGTGCGTCGGCAGCTGGGATGTCGCTGGGTCAGGCCCTCATGAGCTTCTCCCCTCCTCCCCGCACTTTCCTTCATGCTCTACGTCCTCAGGTCCCAGCCCTCGAGCGAGCTCAGCCGCCGTTGGTATGACATGTCGCGATGCCGTGGGTCAAGACCAGGGGGTGAGGGCTGGAGAGCCAGTAAGAGCCCCTGAGTCGTGATTCTCAGGCACCCCCCTATTAACGCGCGAGCGGATCGCATGGGAGTGAGAGAGAGAGAGCTCACGACGCCCCACTCATTATTCCTTAGGTGGACCCTGTAAACCAATGCGAGGAAAACAAGGACAACCATTACGGTTGCCAGCGAGCCATTGGTTGCTCCGAGGGAGTGATTGAGGCACTGAGGGCCTGGTGAGGTAGCGCCTTGCGGGGCTGCCGCAGCCAGAGCTCGACCACTCAGATTTGTCGACGTTGCAGGGACGGACCCATGCACAAGCATCGTGCCAGAGCGAGCGGCTCCAAAGGTAGGTGTCAATCGAGCAGGCGATTATCACAGGCAGGTTAAGCATGAAAAGGCAGTCCAACTTAGATAGATGCAATGAAAGGCACACACCACTGGGTCAGGCCCAAGCAGCTTGGGGAAGATGCAGCCCGAGGGGCGCCCCCAACAAGGTAAGCTAAAGACATAAGCAAAACAGATACATGTCGCGGGGACAGACCCACGCGACCTAGGAATGATGCAGCCCTGAGGGTGCTCCCAGCTGAAATGAAACTCGAGAGATGTCACCTGATACCACTGCAGAGAGAGTGTTGGAGTAGCTGATGACGTGTGGTGAAGAAGCCAATCCTCACGAGTCTTCGGAACTCTAAGCCTCGGGAGGTTCTGGAGGTCCGGGCGGCTCGGCGAGATCCATCTCCATTTCCTCCAGGAATGTGCGGTGCCTAGCCACCTGAGCCTCCAGAATGCTCCTCATCAGACGCCGGTGAGCAGCAGACGCGTTCGGCAAGCGGAAAGGCATGCGAACATAGCTATCAGGAGGACCCTCGAAATACCCCACACGCGAAGTCCAGAAGCACTCCTGAGACATGACTCGATTGAGCCCTGGGTAGTCGATGCAGACGCGCAGCCCGCCATCCTTGCCTGGATGGGGAGCTATGCTGGGTAGGCGGCGGCTGCCACGCATGACTCTCAATTTCTGCAGCTCCTGAGTAACCTTGGTGATGAACTCCTGAGGGTTGGGCCCTCCTTGCCTTATGCCTTCCTGAGGGAAGCGTGCCAAGAAGCACGCCTCCAAGTGGTGCCCGAGCACTTCCCTCGTGATCTTGGCAAAGTCAGTGACCCTCCAGGAGAGAGCCCCCGAGCCTTGCCCGAGGAGGGCGCCGGGCGCGCCTTCCTATGCAATGGAGGGCGGTGCCCCTTGGATGGGCGCAGATCCTGATGTGGTGCCACCGGAGGTGCCTGCCTCCTGAGGCCTTGACCTGGGTGATGTCTTCTTCTTCTTGGGAGCTGCTTCAGGGTGGTCTCCACTCTTGCTGTTTGGGTCCTCGATTGACACGGCTTGGGAGGCACGCTCAAGAGAGCACACCGCATCCTTCTCTTCACAGGGGACCGTGATGACTCCGCCACTTCCTGGCATCTTGAGGACGTTGTAGCCATGGTGAGTCACTGCCATGAACTTGGCCAGGGCTGGATATCCGAGGATGGCAATGTCGAAGTCAATGAGCTCGGTACAGTAGTTCTTGCGCTGTCTAAAGGTGACAGGGAGGCGGACCTGCCCTATCGGGATAGTGGAACCATCAGTGACTCCTAAGAAAGGCTTGGTCGACTGAAGCTAATCGTATGGCACTTGGAAATTGTTGAACGTCTCGACGGACAGGACGGTGAGCCCTGCTCCACCATCGATGAGGGTCCTGGTAACTTGCACATTGCTGATGACTAGGGAACAGATCATTGGGAGGACACCGGCTGTTGCCACGCACTTGAGCTGATCCGCTGAGCTGAACATGATGGCGCACGTGGACCACCTAAGAGGGCGCGTGGCCTCGAGCTTGGGGAGGACTGCATTCACTTCGCGAGCAAACTGCTTGAAGATGCACTAAGAGGCTGGGGCCTGGGCGCCGCCCAAGATGCAAGCAATAGCACGCGGCTCCTGGAAGCCCCTAGCCCCCTCGTCCTGATGATGATCGTCATTCCTTCTTGGCGGTGGTGGTAGAGGAGGAAGGCCTGTGTTGCCTTGTGGGTGATCCTCACGAGGCTGATCCCTCCAAGCCCCCTCGCGAGGCTAGTCATGCCAGTGGTCCTCGCGAGGCCGGTCACGCCACCCTTGGTGAGGGCCACGGTTGTCCCATCGTCCTCCACCTCTTCCTCTGCCTCGGCCGTAGCCCCAATCGTTGCACTCAAGGCGTCGGCCAACACGACCTTCTCGCACAGCTCTGAGCTCTTGGCATTCGTTGGTGTTGTGGGTATGGAGATCGTGGTACACACGGTACCGGCTGCCCTTGGATGACTCTGGCTGGTCCCTGCCGCGCTTCGTATCCGGCTCTGCTGCGAGCACAGCTGCTCCCTTGCGCTTCACATCCTTGGCCTTGGCTTTCTTCTCTTCTAGATCTGCGGCTGGGAGCCGAGAAGGGAGAGGCGTCCCTCCTCAGCCCTTGCGCACTCGGTCGCCTGGTTGAACAGCTCCAGAGACGTGCACAGATCTTCGTGGATCGCCATTTCCTCCTTCATCTTGATATCACGGACGCCGTCGGAGAACGCTGAGATGATAGCCTCCTCGGTCACCTTGGGAATCTTGAGGCGGGCGCTGTTGAAGCATTGGATGTACTTATGCAACGTCTCTCTGGGTTGCTGCTTGATGCGGCGCATGTCACCCACGGCCGATGGACAGTCACGAGTGCCCAGAAAGTTGGCGATGAAGCGGGTGCGCATCTCGTCCCAGGAGGACATCGTGCCAGGAGGAAGGTTCAGGAGCCAGGTGCGGGCACCATCATTGAGCGCCATGGGAAACCAGTTCGCCATGACCTTTTCGTGCCCGTTGGCGGCTTCGATGCCCAGCTCGTAGAGCTGCAGGAACTCCGCGGGGTCGGCAGTGTCGTCATAGCGAGGAGGCAGGTCCGGCTTGAACTTGCCCGGCCAGGCGACACTGCGCAGCTCGGTGGTGAAGGTGCGGCAGCCTGCGGTGGCCACCGGAGCTCTCTACTGATGCGGGGCTTGCTCCTGGGGATCCCCGCGCGCCGCTGCCTGGAGCAGCACGGGTCTTGACGTGCCGGCGCAGGGATGCAGTCATGGCGTGCCGGTGCAGGAAGCACGCGATCACCTTCTTGTGGACGAGGGATTTCTTGGCAGCTCCTTTCTTGTCACGCGGGCGCCGAACACGGTGGATCTTGTCCAGGGGCCGCGCACCTTGGAGCCAGGGCGCCTTCTTGGGGAGGAGGTGGTGGAGGCACCTCCTAGGCTACATCACCCGCGCAGGACAGAGGGCGAGGCAGCGAGAGGGACGGCGCAGGGGAGCCCCCTGTGGCGCCGAGGAGCTCGGTGATGCGAGCGAGCCACTCCTCATAGAGGTCGTCGATGGGACGGTAGTGCACGAGCTCACGCGGCAGGAGCAACGCGGCGTGCATGTCCGTGAGAGCGCGACGGGTGTGTTTGCTTGATGTTTGTATGCATTTTGCATCAATGCCATGGTTTACTTGTTTTGCTCATATCTTCTAGGCCGTAGCTCCGAACTAAATGAACTTTATATGTAACTTGACTAGAATTTCATGTAGATCATCTTGGTGCATCTTAACTTGCTATGTAACAACTTGAACATAAGGTTTATTCAGATCTGGACCAATTTCGAAATTTGCATATGAGGACTTACCGGAATTGTTACATGTTGTTTCCGGCCTCATTTAAACTTGCCTTGATGTGTTGTCCTTGTTTGCATCATCACTTGCCATGAGTAGCATCATATAGCCTTGTCATGCATCCTGCTTGGATGTGCATCATGTCATGTTTATGTGTTGCGTGTTTACCATGTGGTTTGCTTCTTTCCGGTTGTGCTTCTTCTCGATAGTTCCTGTTTCATTGCGGTCGTGAGGATTCGTTCGACTACGCTTGGTTCGTCTTCGCCCGTTCATCTTCTTCATGGACTCGTTCTTCTTCCTAGCGGGATTTCAGGCAAGATGACCATCACCCTGGATCTCACTACTATCATTGCTATGCTAGCTGCTTCGTTCTATCGCTTTGCCGCGCTACCTATCTCTTGTTGATCAAGCCTCCCAAACTGCCATGTCAGCCTCTAACCTTTTCACCCTTCCTAGCAAACTGTTAATTGGCTATGTTACCGCTTTGCTCAGACCCTCTTATAGTGTTGTTAGTTGCAGGTGAAGTCGAAGATTGCTCCATGATGGACAGGATTATGTTGGGATATCACATTATCTCTCATTTAATTAATGCATCTATATACTTGGTAAAGGGTGGAAGGCTCGGCCTTATGCCTAATGTTTTGTTCCACTCTTGCCGCCTTAGTTTCCGTCATACCGGTGTTATGTTCCTTGATTTTGCGTTCCTTACACGGTCGGGTGTATGGGACCCCCTTGACAGTTCGCGTTGAATAAAACTCCTCCAGCAAGGCCCAACTTTGGTTTTACATTTTCCTAACAACCTATAACTTTCCCTCGGGGTTGCAAACGCGAGGGTCATCTTTATTTTAACCCCCCCGGGCCAGTGCTTCTCTAAGTGTTGGTCCGAACTGAGCAGCCTGCGGGGCCACCTCGGGGAAACTTGAGGGTTGGTTTTACTCATAGCTTGACTCATCCAGTGTGCCCTGAGAACGAGATATGTGCAGCTCCTATCGGGATTTGTCGGCACATTCGGACGGTCTTGCTGGTCTTGTTTTACCATTGTCGAAATGTCTTGTAACCGGGATTTCGAGACTGATTGGGTCTTCCCGGTAGAAGGAATATCATTCGTTGGTCGTGAGAGCTTGTGATGGGCTAAGTTGGGACACCCCTGCAGGGTTTAAACTTTCGAGAGTCGTGCCCTTTGTTATGTGGCAGATGGGAATTTGTTAATGTTCGGTTGTAGAGAACTTGACACCAGATTCGAATTAAAACGCATCAACCGTGTATGTAACTGTGATGGTCACTTTTCGAGTGGGTCGAGAAGTGAACACGGTTTGTGTTATGTTTGACCTTAAGTAGTTTCAGGATCACTTCTTGATCACTTCTAGCTTCTCGATCGTTCCGTTTTCTTCTCTTCTTGCTCTTATTTGCGTATGTTAGCCACCATATATGCTTCATCACTGCTGCAACCTCACCACTTTTCCTTTCCATACCCTTTAAGCTTTGTTAGTCTTGATACCCATGGTAATGGGATTGCTGAGTCCTCTTGACGTGATGATCATGACGCGAGAGTGATGTTTGCTTGTTTTGGAGTTCTTCTTCTGCTTCTTCTTCGATCAGGGGATAGGTTCCAGGTCGGCAGCCTGAGCTAGCAGGGTGGATGCCATTTGAGTTTCTGTTTGTGTTTCATCCGTATTCGGATGATGCTCTTATGTATGATGTTGTTGTATTCATGTGGCATTGTATGCCTCTTGTATGTATCCCCAACTACTATGTAATGGTACGATGTAATGAATCCACCTTGCAAAAGCGTCTTCAATATGCGCTTCTATCCTTGGTTGGACCTTTGAGTTCCTTTAGGATAGGGTCGCATATTGGGCATGAAAAGTTGGTATCAGAGCCTCGACCGACCATAGGAGCCCCCTCGATTGATCGTGTAGTTTGGCGTTGTCGAGTCTAGAAGAAAACTTTTTGGAGTCTAGTTATATCGGAGAGTAGGAATTCTTTTTACTCCTCAGCCCCTTTGTCGCTCTGGTGAGGAATCTTGACGTAGATGTTTTGAGTTACTCCTCTTCCCCTTTAAATTTTTCTTTAGGTTCACGTAGTTGGTTTTCCGATCGTTGGTTCTCAGCTCTTTTCATCCGGTGCATTTCTCGTCAAGTTGACTTGAGCCTCTTCATCTTTGCCAAGTTCAATCCTCAGTTGTTTTCTTTTCCCACCCGCCCACCCTTTTCTTCTCGGAGCCAGAGTCCGTAATCGAGTATCCATCCTACTCGTGCGAAGATTCGTGGTTCAAGCTTCATATTATCCTCTCAAATTATTCCATTTGTGAGATATTCTTTTCTTAACCATACGGAGTATGCCAGGAGTTGTTTTTCCATTTCTTTTCACCAGAGGCCATCATACCAGAAGAATTCTTCGTCCTCACATTTCAGCTACCGTTATCCAATTATCCCGGCGCTTCATTCAAATGTTCTTTAATCAGCTCGAGTTCTTCCAGTTCTCTTGTATCTAAATCCCATCAAGCATATTTGTTCTTCTAATTCTTCCCGGTGATTCATTCCCTTTCAGCAGTCATTTTCAAATTCTTACGGTGGTTTGTTCAAGATTCTTTTTCCTTGATTATCATTTTAATTCATTCATTCTTTCCAAATCCTACCGGTGGTTCATGAAGACTTTCGAAAATTTTGCGCCATATTCCCCTTAATCCTTTTCAACAAGAATAAGTTGCATGCCAAATCCCCTTGTCATCAATCAAATTGGATGACGAAAAGCATAAAATAAATCTTATTCTTATTTCTTCAAAGTGATTAATCCCATCCTTCGGAGTTTGTTCATGATAAGTTCGCGCTTCGAAGTGTTTGCTTCTTTTCTTTTCTGGAGTTAAAAATTTCCTCGGTTATTTCGTCGGAACCTCCATCTAAATCACCGCAAGTGTTAATCTTATTCGTTGATCCTTCATTCTATCTCATCATCCTTTTGTCACCGGAGTTCTTCCTGGTGGTTCTTCATGATTAAATTCATTCTTCAAGAGTTCATCAAGATTTTGTTGGTGGAGTTCAAGTATCTTTTCTTCTCACTCTCGAAGTGCAATTAATTCTCCGTATTCTTCTGAAGTGGAGTTTTGCATTTTCTTCGTTCGCCTCAGCTATTCTGACATTTGGTTGTGGTATAATTTCACCTCAAGTTTTGAGATGTTTTTGATAAGTCCACATCAAGCTTATTCTTTTGTTATTGATTTTCTCAACAACTCCGTTCAGCCCTTCCTCTAAGGACGTTATCAAATTCATTCGTGGTGGAAGTTCTTGTTCTTCCATCCATTCTTTTCATTCCATTCTTTCAATTGTTCCGGAGGCATTGCGTTGGTCATCTTGTCAAGTGTCCGTTCTTTTGATTCTCGTCGAGTGTCATCCCATCTTGCGAAGTTCATGTTCTATTCCTTCCATTGTCAGTGGGAGTGCTGCCCAAATTCTTTTATTCATTCCTTTTCTATATTGTTCTAACCAAAGTGGTTTCAGAGTCTGCCTTATTCCATCAGCTTTTCATTCTCATCACATTCGCCATTTCTCTTTCTACTCGAGTGCTCTCGACCTTGTTAAACTTCTCTCTTGCGTTCTTATTTCACCTCTTCCTCTTTCTCTCCCGCCTCGTTCCTAAGATCTCGGGACAAGATCTCTTGTTAGTGGAGGAGAGTTGTAATGCTCCGAATCCGATGCGTCAGGTGTCATCCAGTTATTCGTCGTTGTTGCCATGTCATCATCTACATTTCATCTACATGTTTTTAAAACTTTCATCCGTTCGAGTCCTCCCAGTTCTCTCCGTTGTCTGTTCTGAGCCCAACCACACTCACATGTGCCCCGTAGCCCCCTCTCAGACCTTGTTTCATGAGCAGGAGAAAAACATTCTCGGAATGGACCGAGATTTGCCGAGTGGCCTTGGTTTAGTACCGGTAGACCGCCCATCAAATTTCATTCCATTTGGAGGTCGTTTGATGCCCCAACGGTTAACCGTGTAACCCCGAAAGCCCCTTCCTGCAGCCCATCACCCCTCCCCTAGCCCATCTAAACCCCCTCCATGCTCTCCGCCGTTCGATCACGATCGTGTGGACAAAAACCGCACCTCATTTGGACTCTCCTAGCTCCCTCTACCTATAAATTAGTCCCCTCCCCGAAATTTCGGGCAAACCCTAGCCATCTTCCTCCTCCCGCAGCCGGACATGTCCACCCGTGCCGGACGTGTCCGCTGGCCACGTCACTCCGACCAATCGGAGGCCGCCACATCATCCCCGCCGCCGCCCACAGTCAATCCAGCGTCG
>NC_041393.1:335345405-335384863 GCF_002162155.2 Triticum dicoccoides
GCGCCGCCGCCTCGGTCCGCCTCGCCGCGCCTCCCCTCGCCGGCTCCTCCCGCGGCCACCGGAGCTTCACTCTGGCGACCAGAGCCGCCGCGCCATGGAGGGGTCGGACCTCCCCGAGCTCGCCTTGGGCTCGCCGCCCCGCCATCTCCGGTGCCGCCCAGACCTCCTCCTCGTCGGGATCAGGCAGATCCCGAGCTCCTCCGCCAGTCCCGAGCTCGCCGACCGTCGTCTCCATCCACTCCGGCGAAGCTCCGGCCATCCTCAGGTTCCGTGCCGACGAACCCTAGATCTGAGCAGGTTGACCCCCTCATTTTTCTCTAAGTGTGTAACATTCTGGTTCCATGTTCATCATGCCATAACTCTCTGACCGTAGATCCGTTTTGCATGCATAATATATGAAAATGTTCATTGTGCGATAGTCTTCATTTGATTCCATTGTGCCATGTTTTTATTAAGTCCATATTGATGCCCTAATCATCGTTGCAAAAGTGCTATATGATGTTAACCCGCTGAGACTGTTATAACTTGCTGTTTTGTCATTTTCGTTGCATTTTGTGTGTGCATCCTTTGAGCATGATGTCTACATGTTTTAGGAGCATATTCATGCCATATTTACAGTGATGCAATCCATGTATTTTTTTGAGTCTTGTAGTGAGTGCATCAAGCTCGTGAAGTAGGGTACTTGTTGTTACTGTTTTGCTAGGCTGAAACTGCTATATCAGGTTGCTATATTTGATTTATGCTACCATCCATTATATGCACAATCTGGATATGTTCACTAAGGTTGTTTTGTTACACATGTTATGCTCTATCCGTACATACCCTTGTTTGCATTTATAGACTGCAGTAGCTTGTTATAATCTTGCTCTAAAGTTGCTAAATAATGTTGATGTCAGCCTGTTAACATTACGTTCAGTTTTTCCATGTATTTTGCTAGTGGTCCATGCACCCTATGAACTTTGTCTTGCCATGTGTGGCTTAATAACTATGTCTTCTTATTATTGGTTTACTTCACATGCCATGAAATGCTCTGTGGAGAGTGGTACAAGCTCACCAACGTGCCTACTGTGCTGTTATTTTCAGTCTGAATCTGTCATATCACTTGCCATGTTTGCATGGATCCTACCATCTTTTCTGTTGACCTTTGGAATTAGTTCAGTAAGGGAGTTTTGTTCTTTGTCTTTAGTATTAACATGCCATGCTCTATTTTGCCATGATAGCTTGCTGAAACATGTTGTTTGATAGTTTTAAACATTGTAACCTGATGTTATTTCTGTCATGCTCAGTGATTTTCTGCCAAGTCTGTGAACTGTTATTATTTGCAATTTTGCCATGTCATTTTGAGCATGTTATATTGTTTTCTGGAGATAGCTCAATGTTCATGTTTTGTTACGATTCATCCGTACATCACGTCCATGCCATTTTCCTTCATGTTAAATGCTGTAGAATACTATTTTGATGCTTGCTAGATGCCTAGTTGCTGTTCTGGACAACTTGTCCTTTAAACTTGTTTCATGTGTATGTGTTGAACCGTTGCTCCGTTTTGAGTGCGCTCTATATGAAACTTTCTTAATTTTGCATATAGTTTCATGTTAACTTGTTCCATCCATGTTTTGAATGTGTTTTCTTGACGCTTGTATGCATTTTGCATCAATGCCATGGTTAACTTGATTTGCTCATATCTTCTAGGCCGTAGCTCCGAACTAAATGAACTTTATATGTAACTTGACTAGAATTTCGTGTAGATCATCTTGATGCATTTAACTTGCTGTTTAACAACTTGAAACATAAGGTTTATTCAGATCTGGACCAATTTTGAAATTTGAATATGAGGACTTACCGGAATTGTTACATGTTGTTTCCGACCTCATTTAAACTTGCTTTGATGTGTTATTCTTGTTTGCATCATCTCTTGCCATGAGTAGCGTCATATAGGATTGTCATGCATCCTACTTGGATGTGCATCATGTCATGTTTATGTGTTGCGTGTTTACCATGTGGTTTTCTTCTTTCCGGTTGTGCTTCTTCTCGATAGTTCCTGTTTTGTTGCGATCGTGAGGATTCATTCGACTACGCTTGGTTCATCTTCGCCCGTTCATCTTCTTCATGGACTCATTCTTCTTCCTAGCTGTGGTCATATGTCTCCCTGCCCGAAGGCCTTGGAGAGCTTGCAGAGAGGCTTCAGGGAGCGCGGTGGCGCTTCCGATTATGGAAGATATCGGCCTGCCGTCATGGCGCCAAGGAGGCCTGGGCCATGGTGAAGACGCGGTACAGGAAGGCTGACCCAAACCACATGGCCGAGGTCGGACCTGTGGGGCCCGATGGGAAGGAGATCCCTGTGAGCTTAGTGTACGGCCAAGTAGAGTTGGCCGCAAAGTATTCCCAGCAGGACTGTAAACTAGACAGCCTATTAGATGGCATTGAAGAGGAATACAATCAGTCGAATTGACTATCTAATTTAAGATGACATGTAAAATGCCTTCTAGCCGGATTGTAGATCGTTTGTCATAGCGGACCTTTTCGCTTCAACCTCGGGACCCAATAGTCCAAAGTGTGTCCGAATACCCTCGCGGTTATATAAGAACCGGGGCATGCGTGGAGACCAGGCGTAGGTGTCATTAGTGCTTTATCAGACAAGTGCCCAACTAGTTATGTTATATTACATGGTTAGTAAGAAACATCTTCCAGGGAGAATAGTTCCGTTAGGGGTTCCTTTCCCTGGGAGGCATGCCCTAAAGTGCATGCCCGGACTGCGAAAAAAGCAGAAAAACATCTAGGGGCAGATAAATAAATAGGTAAGAAATCGTCTTTTAGTTCATCGACCAAATATTCCCTTAAGAACGCTAGCTTTTGGCTTCACCCAGTCTGAGGTACACATCCGGCTGACCCGGCAGTAACAATCGCAGAGGTGCTCCCTTTACCACCTAGTCGAACAATCGGGAACGTAGGGGTAAGCACAGGAGCCAGGCAACCCAGCTTGGCCAAAACTTAAGTCATATTGATGCATATAATGGTGAATAAAAGGTACATGCGGAAGTGTTACACATGTGTTGGGCATGAAGCCCGTATAAATAAGCTTCTGTTAAAGAAGCCCCCAGGTATAATGAGCGCGGATAGTGCGTCAAGTGTGTGCGAACAAAACGCGAACGAGCCTTCAAAGGCTGTAAGAGAAATGGAGGGAGAAGGGGATAAATATAAGACAGCTACTATATAAAATATAGACGGAGGAAGGAGACGAACTCAGAATCCGGCGCTAGGCGTAGAATCTTCGGAGACGGGCTGCGTTCCATGGGTTCGGCTCGAGTCGGTTATCCGATGCATTTCGCAGACGGTACGCTCTGCCGGTCAGGACTTGGTCGATGATGAAGGGACCTTCCCAATTGGGCTTGAGTTTGTCCTTTGTCTTGTCCGGCAGGCGTAGAACTAACTCGCCAACATTGTAAGTTTTGCCCGTACTTCTCTGCTTTGATATCTTCGAGCCTGCTGTTGATAGAATGCTGAACGGGGTTTTGCCACGTCATGCTCCTTCTCCAAGGCGTCCAAACTGTCCTACCGGTCGAGCTCGGCTTCTCTTTCTTCGTACATGCGCACACGAGGTGAGTCATGAATTATATCGCAGGGCAAAACTGCCTCTGCACCGTATACCATAAAGAATGGTGTGAATCCGGTAGTGCGATTCGGCGTGGTCCGCAGCCCCCCGAGTACGGAGTCGAGCTCCTCTACCCAGTGCGTGTTAGATTCCTTGAGGGACCTCACTAGTCTGGGTTTGATGCCGCTCATGATTAGACCATTTGCTCGCTCGACTTGACCGTTAGTTTGAGGGTGATAGACTGAAGCATAGTCGAGCTTGATGCCCATGTTTTTGCACCAGAGTTTGACCTCATCGGCCGTGAAGTTCATGCCGTTATCAGTGATGATGCTGTGGGGGACGCCGTAACAGTGTACGACCCCTGATATGAAGTCTATCACTGATCCGGATTCGGCCGTCTTAACAGGTTTGGCCTCTATCCATTTGGTGAATTTATCCACCATGACTAGTAGGTATTTTTGCTTGTGGGTTCCTCCTTTAAGGGGTCCAACCATGTCAAGCCCCCAGACCGTGAAGGGCCAGGTGATGGGTATAGTTTTGAGGGCGGTGGGTGGCATGTGGCTTTGATTAGCAAAGAGCTGGCAACCGACGCATCGTTGGACTAAGTCCTGAGCGTCTGCCCGGGCCGTCGGCCAATAAAATCCTGTACGGAAGGCCTTGCCTACAAGGGGCCGGGCTGCGGTGTGGTGCCCGCCAAGTCCGGCATGAATTTCGGCCAGAAGATTCCGCCCTTCCTCTTCGGAGATACTCCTTTGAAGGAGTCCGGTTGTGCTTTTCTTATAAAGCTCTCCCTCGTGCACCTTGTAGGCTTTAGATCGCCGCACTATGCAGCGGGCCTCATTTTGGTCCTCGGGAAGTTCATGCCTGGTTAGGTAGGCTAGGAATGGTTCCGTCCACGGGGCGATGACTGCCATTATTACATGGGCTGATGGTGTTACTTTGTTGGCAGAACCACCAATTGTGTCAGAATGTTCGGTGTCGGGCAGTGCGGTTGGGTCCGGGTTGTTATTTCCGGACTCCCCCTCCCATAGTACGAATGGCTTAAACAACCTCTCTAGGAAGATGTTGGGAGGGACGGCATCGCGCTTTGCGCCAATGCGTGCCAATACGTCTGCTGCCTGGTTGTTATCCCGGGCTATATGGTGAAATTCGAGCCCCTCGAACCGAGCTGACATTTTTAGGACGACATTGCGATAGGCTGCCATTTTTATCCTCACCGCTGTTTAATTTGCTCATACTCCCTATCCTCAACTGTTGTTTAGTTTGCTGTTTCTATCAAAATGCATGTTTGCAACAACTATAAGATCCAAGTTTTACTTGTAAAACCAAATTCCGTATTCATACCATGCACATTACTCAATACTCCCTATATATATGCTTGTTTTTGTGGATCTATAATCCAGTGTGTGGTGAAGCAGCCCACGGTTGCACCTTGTCATCTCCTGTTTTATCTTACTGATGTGGCTGATGATATGAACAACATGCCATGCACATTAACCAAAATAGATACAATGATTGTCTTTTCCCTTCATCTATACTTGTTTTGTTAACATGGTAATCCAGTAGTATGGTGAAGCTCCTCGCATTATGAATAATGCCAAATTATCCTATAGATATTTTGAACTTACTCTTTATTTTCTAATTTGAAACTGGATGGAATTCACAGCACAGTTACCATCTTTGTTTAAACACGTGCAAAACTTGTCATCTCTCTGTTTGTTTCAGGGCGATATGCCTGATGGCATGCACAAGTCTGCTGAACGCTGTGAGACAAACCCAACATATACAACAAAGAAGGAAAAACAGCTTGAAGATAGCAAGACAACCCCAAAGTCTTGTCTTGATGCAGTGTTCAAGTTACTTGAGACTAGCAGTCAGACAAGCTCACAGAATTCGCTGTCTGAATCAGTTCGACTTCTTTAGTCCCAAGCTCTAGCAGAAAGGCAATCTGCAACTCAACTTCGACTTGAAGTCCTATCTCTAAGAAAGATTTTGGAGAACACCAATGAGAACCTCATTGCTAAACAGCTACACCTGGAAGCTATGACCGACATGCTAGGCCTGTCTCACAGCCTTGCTCAGCAGTTGGCGCAACAGTTCTCGTGCAAGGCTAACCTTTCTTGAACTGTCTTAGAAGTGGTCTTGTTTTAGTATTACTTGGTTACGCTGCAATGGTGCCCAGTTTTTGTAATCTGCTTCTTCGTTGCGCTTTATGATTACTTGTGGCGAACTTCGGCGCCCAGTGGATGAAGGCTAGCTTAGATGCAAATTTCCATAAGG
This sequence comes from Triticum dicoccoides, assembly GCF_002162155.2. Classification (NCBI taxonomy): domain Eukaryota; kingdom Viridiplantae; phylum Streptophyta; class Magnoliopsida; order Poales; family Poaceae; genus Triticum; species Triticum dicoccoides. The sequence goes on from NC_041393.1 coordinate 335,351,275, forward strand.
TGCTTAATCTTACTTCCTCCATTAATGGCAATGTGCTTTCCCAAAATAGAAGGATGAATGCCATATAAAGGAAATTCGCTCTTTTCTTTCCAAGTGCCAAGGATGGCACTACTTAGATCTATCCTCGCTTTTATGCCTAGCTTGGGGCGTTAAACAGTCGCGCTAGTTGGGAGGCAACCCAATTTTATTTTTGTTTCTTGCTTTTTGCCTCTGTTTGTAATAAATATTTCATCTAGCTTCTGTTTAGATTTGTTTTCATGTTTTAATTAGTGTTTGTGCCAAGTAGAACCTATAGGATAACCTAAGGTGATAGTTAATTTGATTCTGCTGAAAAAACAGAAACTTTGCGCGCACGAAAATAAGTTTAGTAATTCACAGAAACGTGATGTTGCGTTGATTATTTTTTCTGTAGATCAATATAAAAATTTCCCAGGACTTCCCATTTTGGTAGGATTTTTAGAGTTCCATAAATATTCGAGAGTTACAGATTGCTACAGACTGTTCTGTTTTTGACGGATTCTGTTTTTCGTGTGTTGTTTGCTTATTTTGATGCATCTATGGCTAGTATCAAGGGGTATGAACCATAGAGAAGTTGGAATACAGTAGGTTCAACACCAATATAAATAAATAATGAGTTCATTACAGTACCTTATGTGGTGGTTTTTCTTTCTTGCACTAACAGAGCTTATGAGATTTCCTGTTGAGTTTTGTGTTGTGAAGTTTTCAAGTTTTGGGTAAAGATTTGATGGACTATGTAATAAGGAGTGGAAAAAGCCTAAGCTTGGGAATGCCCATGGCACCCCAAGATATTCAAGGATAACCAAAAGCCTAAGCTTGGGGATGCCCCGGAAGGCATCCCCTCTTTCGTCTTCGTCCACCAGTAACTTTACTTGCAGCTATATTTTTATTCGCCACATGATATGTGTTTTGCTTGGAGCGTCTTGTATGATATTAGTCTTTGCTTTTTAGATTTACACAATAATCCTTGCTATACACACATTTTGGGAGAAGCCCACTTGATTTAGATTTTATTAGAATACTCTATGTCCTTCACTTATATCTTTTGAGCTAGATAATTTTTGCTCTAGTGCTTCACTTATATCTTTTAGAGCACGGCAGTGGCTTAATTTTGTAGAAATTGTTGATCTCTCATGCTTCACTTATATTATTTTGAGAGTCTCTTAGAACAACATGGTATTTTCTATGGTTATAAAATTGGTCCTAGAATGATGGGCATCCAAGTTGGGTATAATAAAAACTATCATAGGAAGTGAATTGGATGCTATGATCAATTTGATGCTTGATAATTGTTTTGAGATATTAGGATGGTGATATTAGAGTCATGCTAGTTGGGTGATTATGAATTTAAAGAATACTTGTGTTGAAGTTTGTGATTCCCGTAGCATGCACGTATGGTGAACCGCTTTGTGATGAAGTTGGAGCACAATTTTATTTATTGATTGTCTTCCTTATGAGTGGCGGCCGGGGACGAGCGATGGTCTTTTCCTACCAATCTATCCCCCTAGGAGCATGCGCGTAGTACTTTGTTTTCAATGGCTTGTATATTTTTGCATTAAGTATATGAGTTCTTTATGACTAATGTTGAGTCCATGGATTATACGCACTCTCAGCCTTCCCCCATTGCTAGCCTCTCTTGTGCCGCGCAACTTTTGCCAATACCATACACCCACCATATATCTTCCTCAAAACAGCCACCATACCTACCTATTATGGCATTTCCATAGCCGTTCCGACTTATATTGCCATGCAACTTTCCACCGTTCCGTTTATTATGACACACATCATCATTGTCATATTGCTCTTTGCATGATCATGTAGTTGACATCGTATTTGTGGCAAGGCCACCTTCATAATTTTCATACATGTCACTCTTGATTCGTTGCATATCCCGGTACACCACCGGAGACATTCATATAGAGTCATATCTTGTTCTAAGTATCGAGTTGTAATCTTGAGTTGTAAGTAAATAAAAGTGTGATGATCTTCATTATTAGAGCATTGTCCCAGTGAGGAAAGGATGATGGAGACTATCATTCCCCCACAAGTCGGGATGAGACCTCGGACTTTAAAAAAAGAGAAAGGCCAAATAAAAAAAGAGAAAGGCCAAATAAAAAATGAGAGAAAAAGAGAGAAGGGACAATGCTACTATCCTTTTTACCACACTTGTGCTTCAAAGTAGCACCATGATCTTCATGATAGAGAGTCTCCTATGTTGTCACTTTCATATACTAGTGGGAATTTTTCATTATAGAACTTGGCTTGTATATTCCAATGATGGGCTTCCTCAAAATGCCCTAGGTCTTCGTGAGCAAGCGAGTTGGATGCACACCCACTTAGTTTCTTTTGTTGAGCTTTCATACATTTATAGCTCTAGTGCATCCGTTGGATGGCAATCCCTACTCACCCACATTGATATCTATTAATGGGCATCTCCATAGCCCGTTGATATGCCTAGTTGATGTGAGACTATCTTCTCCTTTTTGTCTTCTCCACAACCACCATTCTATTCCACATATAGTGTTATGTCCATGGCTCACGCTCATGTATTGCGTGAAAGTTGAAAAAGTTTGAGATTACTAAAGTATGAAACAATTGCTTGGCTTGTCATCCGGGTTGTGCATGATTAAATACTTTGTGTGATGAAGATAGAGCAACAGCCAGACTATACGATTTTGTAGGGATAACTTTCTTTAGCCATGTTAATTTGAGAAGACATGATTGCTTAGTTAGTATGCTTGAAGTATTGCTATTTCTTATGTCAATATGAACTTTTATTTTGAATCATTTGGATTTGAACATTCATGCCACAATAAAGAAAATTACATTGAGAATTATGCTAGATAGCATTCCACATCAAAAATTCTGTTTTTATCATTTACTTACTCGAGGACGAGCAGGAATTCATCTTGGGGATGCTTGATACGTCTCCAACGTATCTATAATTTTTGATTGTTCCATGCTATTATATTAACCGTTTTGGATGTTTATGGGCTTTACTTTACACTTTTATATCATTTTTGGGACTAACCTACTAACCGGAGGCCCAGCCCGAATTGCTGTTTTTTTTGCCTATTTCAGTGTTTCGAAGAAAAGGAATATCAAACGGGATGAAACCTTAGAGAGTGATCTTTTTGGAACAAACGCAATCCACGGGACTTGGAGTGGACGTCAAGCAATAGAGGAGGCGGCCACAAGGATGCTCGACGCGCCTCCCACCCTCATGGGCTCCTCGAGCGTCCACCGACCTACTTCTTCCTCCTATATATACACTCGTACCCTGAAACCATCAAAAGCGACCACGAAAACCTAATTCCACCGCCGCAACCTTCTGTATCCGCGAGATCCCATCTTGGAGCCTTCGTCGGCGCTCCGTCGAAGGGGGAATCAACCACGGAGAGCCTCTACATCATCTCCAAGGCCCTTCCGATGAGTTGTGAGTAGTTTACCTCAGACCTTCGGGTCCATAGTTATTAGCTAGATGGCTTCTTCTCTCTCTTTGAATCTCAATACAAAGTTCTCCTCGATCTTCTTGGAGATCTATTCGATATAACTCTTTTTGCGGTGTGTTTGTCGAGATCCGATGAATTATGAGTTTATGATCAAGTTTGTCTATGAGAAATATTTGAATCTCCTCTGAATTCTTTTATGTGTGATTAAGTTATCTTTGCAAGTCTCTTCGAATTAGCAGTTTGGTTTGGCCTACTAGATTGATCTTTCTTGCAATGGGAGAAGTGCTTAGCTTTGGGTTCAATCTTGCGGTGTCCTTTCCCAGTGACAGCAGGGGCAGCAAGACACGTATTGTATTGTTGCCATTGAGGATAAAAAGATGGGGTTTATATCATATTGCATGACTTTATCCCTCTACATCATGTCATCTTTCTTAATGCGTTACTCTGTTCTTTACGAACTTAATACTTTAGATGCAGGAAGGAGTCGGTCGATGTATGGAGTAATAGTAGTAGATGCAGGCAGGAGTTGATCTACTTGTCACGGACGTGATGCCTATATACATGATCATGCCTAGATAATTTCATTACTATGCGCTTTTCTATCAATTGCTCGACAGTAATTTGTTCACCCAGCGTAATACTTATGCTATCTTGAGAGAAGCCACTAGTGAAACCTATGGCCCCCGGGTCTATCTTTTATCATATAAGCTTGCCATCTACTTTTATTTGCATCTTTACTTTTTTTACCTGGTTGCATCTTTACTTTTCCAATCTATATCATAAAAATACCAAAAGTATTTATCTTATCATATTATCTCTATCAGATCTCACTTTTGAAAGTGGCCGTGAATGGATTGACAACCCCTTTATTGCATTGGTTGCGAGGTTCTTGTTTGTTTGTGTAGGTGCGTGGGACTTTTGAGGAGCCTCCTACTGGATTGATACCTTGGTTCTCAAAAACTGAGGGAAATACTTACGCTACATTGCTACATCACTCTTTCCTCTTCAAGGAAAACCAACGCAAGCTCAAGACGTAGCAGGAGGCATAAGCTAACATACTTTATCTTCTTGGATCATATGCACTTATGATTGGAACTCTAGCAAGCATCCGCAAATACTAAAGATCATTAAGGTAAAACCCAACCATAGCATTAAAATATCAAGTCCCCTTTATTCCCATACGCTGTGACCCACTTATCCGTGTTTATGCTTCTGTCACTCAAGCAACACAGACAATAAGTAAATCATGGACATATTGCAACACCCTACATCAGGAATCCCTCACGCTTGCGTGACACAGAGGGCACAATAGGATAGCACCAAATTCAAACATACAACTCATACCGATCTAGATCATCAATCAACCCAAAGACAAAAGATATCTACTCAAAACATCATAGGATGACAACACATCATTGGATCATAATATGTGACATAAAGCACCATGTTCAAGTGGGGATTACAGCGGGGTGCGGGAGAGTGGACCGCGTAAAAGAGATGAGGATGGTTATGGTGATGGTGATGGTGATGGTGATGAACGATCACTGCAGCGATGATTCCCCTCCCGATGGCACTCTGGCGCCACCGAGAGAGAGGAGGAGAAGTTCTCCCCCTTGTGCTTCCTCCTCCATGGCCTCCCCTTGGATGGGGAGAGGTTCCCCCTCTAGTCCTTGGCCTTCATGGCGATGATAGCCCCTCCGAGATCCTTCCCCATGGCCTCCGGTGATGACGGCCCCCTCCGGCAGGGTGCCAGAGAGGGCCTAGATTGATTTCTCGTGGCTTTTCTCGTGGCTATAGAGGCTTGCAACAGCGGAACTTCCGATCTAGGTTATTTTCTGGAGGTTTGGGTATTTATAGAAGAGGTTGGCGTGAAGAACAAGTCAAGGGGCCCCACAGGGAGTCCACGAGGCACAGGGGCGCGCCCTAGGGGGTGGGCACGCCCCCCACCCTCGTGGAGCCCACGGGACTCCCCTCCGGTAGATTTTTGCTCCAGTATTTTTATATTTTCCCAAAAAAATCTCCGTTGATTTTCAGCGCATTCCAAGAACTTTTATTTCTGCACAAAAACAACACCACGGTAGTTCTGCTGGAAACAGCGTCAGTCCGGGTTAGTTCTAATCAAATCATACCAAAATCATATAAAACTATTGTAAACATGGCATGAATACTTCATAAATTATAGATACGTTGGAGACGTATCATTGAGTAAGTTGTGTGACCTCTTTCAGTGGTAGACTAGAAGATATAGCAGAAAGTAGGTGTACCGGTCTACCCAGAGTAAAGAGTGAAAGATCGAGCATGTCGCCTAGAGGGGGGGGGTGAATAGGCGCTTTAAAATAATTATGGTTTAGGCTTAAACAAATGCAGAATAAACCTAGCGGTTAATTTGTCAAGCACAAAACCTAAAACAACTAGGCTCACCTATGTGCACCAACAACTTATGCTAAGCAACATAAGCAACTATGTGATAGCAAGATATATGACAAAGAACAATATGGCTATCACAAAGTAAAGTGCAGACGTAAAGGGCTCCGATAAGAGATAACCGAGGAATGCGGAGACGATGATGTATCCCGAAGTTCACACCCTTGCGGATGCTAATCTCCGTTTGGAGCGGTGTGGAAGCACAATGCTCCCCAAGAAGCCACTAGGGCCACCGTAATCTCCTCACGCCCTTGCACAATGCAAGATGCCGTGATTCCACTAAGGGACCCTTGAGGGCGGTCACCGAACCCGTACAAATGGCAACCCTTGGGGGCGGTCACCGAACCCGTACACTTTGGCAACCCTTGGGGGAGGTCACCGGTACCCGTCAAATTGCTCAGGGCGATCTCCACAACCTAATTGGAGACCCCGACGCTTGCCCGGAGCTTTACACCACAATGATTGAGCTCCGAACAACACCAACCGTCTAGGGCGCCAAGGCACCCAAGAGGAACAAGCTCTAGGGTGTCCAAACACCCAAGAGTAACAAGCTCAAGGGTACCAAGCACCCAAGAGTAATAAGCTTCTCAACTTGTAACTTCCACGTATCACGTGGAGAACTCAAACTGATGCACCAAATGCATTGGAATGGGCACACGGAGTGCCCAAGTCCTTTTCTCTCAAATACAACCGAAGCAACTAATGCTAGGGAGGAAGATGAGAGGAAGAACAAGGAGAACACCAAGAACTCCAAGATCTAGATCCAAGGGGTTCCCCTCACATAAAGGAGAAAGTGATTGGTGGAAATGTGGATCTAGATCTCCTCTCTCTTTTCCCTCAAAAGCTAGCAAGAATCCATTGAGGGATTGAGAGTTAGCAAGCTCGAAGAAGGTCAACAATGGGGGAAGAACACGAGCTCAAAGGATAAGGTTCATTGGGGAAGAAGACCCCCTTTTATAGGAGGGAAAAAATCAAACTGTTATGTGCTCAGCCCGCACACGAGCGGTACTACCGCTCCATGAGCGGTACTACCGCTCGGGCGGAAGAAGCAGGGAAAAGGCGCAACAAAACATGAACCTTGGGGCGGTAGTACCGCTTATAAGCGGTACTACCGCTCACCCCAGCGGTAGTACCGCTAGAGGAGCAGAACACGGGACCAAATGAGGCAGGGCAGAGCAGAGAACGGCGGCAGTAATGCAGTAGCGGTACTATCGCCCGACCAGAGTGGTACTACCGCTTATAGGTGGTACTACCGCCCAATCGGGGCGGTACTACCACTTATAGGCGGAACTGCCGTGCAACTACTGCTAAACCCGGTCCTAGGCTTTTATTGGCAACAAACCCGGTCCTAGGCTTTTATTTCTTCGAGTCCGGCCGTGGTGGCATCCGTCCATTCGAAGTGTTCGGTGCGTCGGAGGAGGCGATAAAGGGGTAATGCCTTTTCTCCCAAACGGGAGATAAAGCGGCTTAGAGCCGCCACACATCCAGTCAATTTTTGTATTTGTTTGAGGTCCTTTGGGATATCCAATTGTGACAGAGCTCGGATCTTGGCTGGGTTTGCTTCAATTCCTCTGCCGGATACAATGAAGCCCAAGAGCTTTCCGGCTGGTATGCCGAAAATGCATTTTTCCAGGTTGAGTTTGATGTCATATGTTCGAAGATTATAGAATGTGAGCCTCAAGTCGTCTACTAGAGTTTCGACATGCTTGGTTTTAACGACCACATCGTCTATGTATGCCTCCACTGTTTTACCGACTGGTTTGCCAGACATGTCTGAATCATGCACTGATATGTTGCGCCGGCGTTTTTGAGCCCGAAGGGCATTGTGTTGAAGCAGAATGGGCCGTATGGGTGATGAATGCCGTTGCGGCTTGGTCGGGCTCTGCCATCTTAATTTGGTGGTAGCCGGAGTATGCGTCGAGGAAGCACAATGAATCGTGTCCTGCGGTAGCGTCAATAATTTGATCGATGCGGGGGAGGGGGAAGGGATCCTTTGGGCAAGCCTTGTTAAGGTCCTTGAAATCGACGCATAGGCGCCAGGATTTGTCCTTCTTTGGTACAACACCAGGTTTGCTAGCCAGTCCGGATGTTTTATATCTCTGATGAATCCGGCCTCCAATAGTTTGGCTAGCTCCTCTCCCATGGTCTGTCTCTTGGGTTCGGAGAAACCCGAAGAGCTTGTTTGACTGGCTTGAATCCTTTTAGGATGTTTAGGTTGTGCTCAGCCAGCCGGCGTGGGATTCCTGGCATGTCTGAAGGGTGCCAGGCAAAAATGTCCCAATTTTCGCGTAGGAATTCTCGTAGTGCGGTGTCTACATCAGGGTTTAATTGTGCCCCGATGGAGGCCGTTTTTGTAGGGTCCGTTGGATGGACTTGGAATTTGACTATTTCGTCCGCCAGTTTAAAGGAGGTGGACTTGGATCTCTTATCGAGTATCACATTGTCCCTGTTCACCGTGGAGCGCAGCGCAGTGAGTTCCTCGGCCGCTAGGGCTTTGGATAGTGCCTCAAGGGCCAGTGCGACTGTCTTGTTTTCGGCACGGAGTGCTATGTCCGGGTCACTAGCAAGAGTGATTATTCCGTTGGGCCCGGGCATTTTGAGCTTCATGTACCCGTAATGGGGTATAGCTTGAAAATTGTGAATGCCTGTCGCCCTAATAGAGCGTGATATCCGCTGCTGAACGGGGCCACTTGGAACATGACCTCCTCGGACCTGTAATTATCCGGCGTGCCGAACACCACATCCAGTGTGATTTTTCCTGTACAGCATGCTTCCCGACTGGGGATTATTCCTCTCAAGGTTGTGCTGCTTCGCTCAATGCGCCTCCAGTCTATTTCCATTTTTCTGAGGGTTTCCTCGTAAATGAGGTTCAATCCGCTGCCACCGTCCATGAGTACCTTGGTAAGGCGAAAGCCGTCCACTATTGGACTGAGACCAATGCGGCAGGTGCTCGGGCTGTTCAGAATTTAGGTTCATCTTTGGCATTAAAGGTAATAGCCGTGTCACTCCATGGGTTTATTGTTGCTACTTGGTAGACTTCGGCAAGGCTGTGGAGTGTTCGTTTCCGCATATTATTTGATGCGAAAGTCTCGAAGACTGTTAATACCATACTGGTATCCTTGGGTTGGTGCTCTGGAGTTAGAAGCTCTTCGCCACTTTTGGCCACCTGCCGTAGTATCCAACATGCTCTAAGGCTATGAGTTGGAGTGGTGCCCTATGTACTATGAATTTTGTAGGGTCCATTGAGCCATCCTTCCAGTACGGTTCCATGCCCTATAGAGGGTTTTTGCTTTTTGGTATTTAACCTAGGTGCCTAGCGATGATGCACCCTTTTATTTCGGACTGGGGTTGTATTCAGGGCCGGATTGTCACAAAAATTGATTTCGGTTTTCCAGGCGCTTTCCATCGCAGAGTACTTTTGTACTATGGACGCCAAGTCAGCGAAGCGTGTAATTTCACGATGACTTACGACATTGAGGATTCCCTTGTCCGTGCAATTATTGCAGAAGAATGAAATTGCGTCCTCCTCATGGCAATCCTTTATCCTGTTCATGACCAAGAGGAATCTGGCCCAGTACTGTTTCTGCGAGCTCTTGCCGTATTTGGGATAGATCGCTTATGTTTGGGTGGGCGGGTGGAATTAAATTCGGAACCCCGTCCAATCTAAGACTCAGGGGCCAAGAAGTTTCCGAACTTGGAAGCTTGGGTTCTTGGATGTTGTCCAATGAATCTAGCTCGCTGCCTGACTTTAGGTTCAGGGCTTGAGTGACGTCCTCCCCTCCGCGGGAATCCGGCATGGAGGGATCGGGAGTCCGGACATAGCTAGTCCTTAAAATAGAGGAAGGGTCACCGTATTGTTCCTCAACCACGACAACGTGGTGGGTAACCTGGGGAGAGTTGATCTCTCTCAGATCGGGTTTAGGCCCAATCTGATCGTAGTCTGTAGCGACTCCCAAGGCGGCAATGCGATCCAAGAGCTCGTTTAAGGAAGAGAGCTCCATCGGATCTAACTGCTCTGCGAGTTCCGAGTTAACGTGAAGATTGCTTTCGATGACCCGAGAAGTCATCGTCGGCGCGGTGGCCGAACAGACGGTCATAAGAAAACCGCCTAGCCGGAGAGTTTGGCCGATGGCCAAAGCTCCTTTAGCAACAGTTCCGTCTTTAAAGACGGAATGAGGCATCCTTCCTGATGGCGACGGCACAGAGGAACTCTCAATGAAAGCACCAATGTCGGTGTCAAAACCGGCGGATCTCGGGTAGGGGGTCCCGAACTGTGCGTCTAGGCGGATGGTAATACGAGACAAGGGACACGATGTTTTTACCTAGGTTGGGGCCCTCTCGATGGAGGTAAAACCCTACTCCTGCTTGATTAATATTGATGATGTGGGTAGTACAAGAGTAGATCTACCACGAGATCAGAGAGGCTAAACCCTAGAAGCTAGCCTATGGTATGATTGTCGTTCGTCCTACGGACTAAACCCTCCGGTTTGTATAGGCACCGAAGAGGGTTAGGGTTACACAGAGTTGGTTACAATGGTAGGAGATCTGCATATCCGTATCGCCAAGCTTGCCTTCCACGCCAAGGAAAGTCCCATCCGGACACGGGACAAAGTCTTCAATCTTGTATCTTCATAGTCCAGGAGTTCGGCCAAAGGTGATAGTTCGGCTATCTGGACACCCCCTAATCCGGGACTCCCTCAGCTCCCCTGCCTCTTCTTACTATATCCAATCGCTGTTTTGACGCTACTCATTGTCTTGTATCCAACAAGCTTGAGTTTGCTCAATTCGGAGCTCTCATGAAGAAGTTATGGCAGTTTTGGGTTTTCTCCCTGCGGTAGTACCATGGTCGATAGCGGTAGTACCGCTCGTCATGCGGTAGTACCGCTCCAGTACCGCTCTACTACTACCGCCTCGATTTTGGGTCTTGCACTTTTCGTGTCGGGTTTAGCAGTAGTTGCACGGCAGTTCCGCCTATAAGTGGTAGTACCGCCCCGATTGGGCGGTAGTACCACCTATAAGCGGTAGTACCACTCTGGTCGGGCGATAGTACTGCTACTGCATTACTGCCGCCGTTCTCTGCTCTGCCCTGCCTCATTTGGTCCCGTGTTCTGCTCCTCTAGCGGTACTACCGCTGGGGTGAGCGGTAGTACCGCTTATAAGCGGTACTACCGCCCCAAGGTTCATGTTTTGTTGCGCCTTTTCCCTGCTTCTTCCGCCCGAGCGGTAGTACCGCTCATGGAGCGGTAGTACCGCTCGTGTGCGGGCTGAGCACATAACAGTTTGATTTTTTCCCTCCTATAAAAGGGGGTCTTCTTCCCCAATGAACCTTATCCTTTGAGCTCGTGTTCTTCCCCCATTGTTGACCTTCTTCGAGCTTGCTAACTCTCAATCCCTCAATGGATTCTTGCTAGCTTTTGAGGGAAAAGAGAGAGGAGATCTAGATCCACATTTCCACCAATCACTTTCTCCTTTATGTGAGGGGAACCCCTTGGATCTAGATCTTGGAGTTCTTGGTGTTCTCCTTGTTCTTCCTCTCATCTTCCTCCCTAGCATTAGTTGCTTCGGTTGTATTTGAGAGAAAAGGACTTGGGCACTCCGTGTGCCCATTCCAATGCATTTGGTGCATCAGTTTGAGTTCTCCACGTGATACGTGGAAGTTACAAGTTGAGAAGCTTATTACTCTTGGGTGCTTGGTACCCTTGAGCTTGATACTCTTGGGTGTTTGGACACCCTAGAGCTTGTTCCTCTTGGGTGCCTTGGCGCCCTAGACGGTTGGTGTTGTTCGGAGCTCAATCATTGTGGTGTAAAGCTCCGGGCAAGCGTCGGGGTCTCCAATTAGGTTGTGGAGATCGCCCCGAGCAATTTGACGGGTACCGGTGACCTCCCCCAAGGGTTGCCAAAGTGTACGGGTTCGGTGACCGCCCCCAAGGGTTGCCATTTGTACGGGTTCGGTGACCGCCCTCAAGGGTCCCTTAGTGGAATCACGACATCTTGCATTGTGCAAGGGCGTGAGGAGATTACGGTGGCCCTAGTGGCTTCTTGGGGAGCATTGTGCTTCCACACCGCTCCAAACGGAGATTAGCATCCGCAAGGGTGTGAACTTCGGGATACATCATCGTCTCTGCGTTCCTCGGTTATCTCTTATCGGAGCCCTTTACGTCTGCACTTTACTTTGTGATAGCCATATTGTTCTTTGTCATATATCTTGCTATCACATAGTTGCTTATGTTGCTTAGCATAAGTTGTTGGTGCACATAGGTGAGCCTAGTTGTTCTAGGTTTTGTGCTTGACAAATTAACCGCTAGGTTTATTCTGCATTTGTTTAAGCCTAAACCGTAATTATTTTAAAGCGCCTATTCACCCCCCCTCTAGGCGACATGCTCGATCTTTCACTCTTTACTCTGGGTAGACCGGTACACCTACTTTCTGCTATATCTTCTAGTCTACCACTGAAAGAGGTCACACAACTTACTCAATGATACGTCTCCAACGTATCTATAATTTATGAAGTATTCATGCCATGTTTACAATAGTTTTATATGATTTTGGTATGATTTGATTAGAACTAACCCGGACTGACCCTGTTTCCAGCAGAACTACCGTGGTGTTGTTTTTGTGCAGAAATAAAAGTTCTTGGAATGCGCTGAAAATCAATGGAGATTTTTTTGGGAAAATATAAAAAATACTGGAGCAAAAATCTACCGGAGGGGAGTCCCGTGGGCTCCACGAGGGTGGGGGCGTGCCCACCCCCTAGGGCGCGCCCCTGTGCCTTGTGGACTCCCTGTGGGGCCCCTTGACTTGTTCTTCACGCCAACCTCTTCTATAAATACCCAAACCTCCAGAAAATAACCTAGATCGGAAGTTCCGCCGTTGCAAGCCTCTATAGCCATGAGAAAAGCCACGAGAAATCAATCTAGGCCCTCTCTGGCACCCTGCCGGAGGGGGCCGTCATCACCGGAGGCCATGGGGAAGGATCTCGGAGGGGCTATCATCGCCATGAAGGCCAGGGACCAGAGGGGGAACCTCTCCCCATCCAAGGGGAGGCCATGGAGGAGGAAGCACAAGGGGGAGAACTTCTCCTCCTCTCTCTCGGTGGCGCCAGAGTGCCATCGGGAGGGGAATCATCGCTGCAGTGATCGTTCATCACCATCACCATCACCATCACCATAACCATCCTCATCTCTTTTACGCGGTCCACTCTCCCGCACCCCGCTGTAATCCCCACTTGAACATGGTGCTTTATGTCACATATTATGATCCAATGATGTGTTGTCATCCTATGATGTTTTGAGTAGATATCTTTTGTCTTTGGGTTGATTGATGATCTAGATCGGTATGAGTTGTATGTTTGAATTTGGTGCTATCCTATTGTGCCCTCTGTGTCGCGCAAGCGTGAGGGATTCCTGATGTAGGGTGTTGCAATATGTCCATGATTTACTTATTGTCTGTGTTGCTTGAGTGACAGGAGCATAAACACGGATAAGTGGGTCACAGCGTATGGGAATAAAGGGGACTTGATATTTTAATGCTATGGTTGGGTTTTACCTTAATGATCTTTAGTATTTGCGGATGCTTGCTAGAGTTCCAATCATAAGTGCATATGATCCAAGAAGATAAAGTATGTTAGCTTATGCCTCCTGCTACGTCTTGAGCTTGCGTTGGTTTTCCTTGAAGAGGAAAGAGTGATGCAGCAATGTAGCGTAAGTATTTCCCTCAGTTTTTGAGAACCAAGGTATCAATCCAGTAGGAGGCTCCTCAAAAGTCCCACGCACCTACACAAACAAACAAGAACTTAGCAACCAACGCAATAAAGGGGTTGTCAATCCATTCACGGCCACTTTCAAAAGTGAGATCTGATATAGATAATATGATAAGATAAATACTTTTGGTATTTTTATGATATAGATTGGAAAAGTAAAGATGCAACCAGGTAAAAAAAGTAAAGATGCAAATAAAAGTAGATGGCAAGCTTATATGATAAAAGATAGACCCGGGGGCCATAGGTTTCACTAGTGGCTTCTCTCAAGATAGCATAAGTATTACGCTGGGTGAACAAATTACTGTCGAGCAATTGATAGAAAAGCGCATAGTAATGAAATTATCTAGGCATGATCATGTATATAGGCATCACGTCCGTGACAAGTAGATCAACTCCTGCCTGGATCTACTAATATTACTCCATACATCGACCGACTCCTTCCTGCATCTAAAGTATTAAGTTCGTAAAGAACAGAGTAACGCATTAGGCACGATGACATGATGTAGAGGGATAAAGTCATGCAATATGATATAAACCCCATCTTTTTATCCTCAATGGCAACAATACAATACATGTCTTGCTGCCCCTGCTGTCACTGGGAAAGGACACCGCAAGATTGAACCCAAAGCTAAGCACTTCTCCCATTGCAAGAAAGATCAATCTAGTAGGCCAAACCAAACTGCTAATTCGAAGAGACTTGCAAAGATAACTTAATCACACGTAAAAGAATTCAGAGGAGATTCAAATATTTCTCATAGATAAACTTGATCATAAACCCATAATTCACCGGATCTCGACAAACACACCGCAAAAAGAGTTACATCGAATAGATCTCCAAGAAGATCGAGGAGAACTTTGTATTGAGATTCAAAGAGAGAGAAGAAGCCATCTAGCTAATAACTATGGACCCGAAGGTCTGAGGTAAACTACTCACAACTCATCGGAAGGGCCTTGGAGATGATGTAGAGGCTCTCCATGGTCGATTCCCCCTTCGACGGAGCGCCGATGAAGGCTCCAAGATGGGATCTCGCGGATATAGAAGGTTGCGGCGGTAGAATTAGGTTTTCGTGGTCGCTTTTGATGGTTTCAGGGTACGAGTGTATATATAGGAGGAAGAAGTAGGTCGGTGGACGCTCGAGGAGCCCATGAGGGTGGGAGGCGCGTCGAGCATCCTTGTGGCCGCCTCCTCTATTGCTTGACGTCCACTCCAAGTCCCGTGGATTGCGTTTGTTCCAAAAAGATCACTCTCTAAGGTTTCATCCCGTTTGATATTCCTTTTCTTCGAAACACTGAAATAGGCAAAAAACAGCAATTCGGGCTGGGCCTCCGGTTAGTAGGTTAGTCCCAAAAATGATATAAAAGTGTAAAGTAAAGCCCATAAACATCCAAAACGGTTAATATAATAGCATGGAACAATCAAAAATTATAGATACGTTGGAGACGTATCAAGCATCCCCAAGATGAATTCCTGCTCGTCCTCGAGTAAGTAAATGATAAAAACAGAATTTTTGATGTGGAATGCTATCTAGCATAATTCTCAATGTAATTTTCTTTATTGTGGCATGAATGTTCAAATCCAAATGATTCAAAATAAAAGTTCATATTGACATAAGAAATAGCAATACTTCAAGCATACTAACTAAGCAATCATGTCTTCTCAAATTAACATGGCTAAAGAAAGTTATCCCTACAAAATCGTATAGTCTGGCTGTTGCTCTATCTTCATCACACAAAGTATTTAATCATGCACAACCCGGATGACAAGCCAAGCAATTGTTTCATACTTTAGTAATCTCAAACTTTTTCAACTTTCACGCAATACATGAGCATGAGCCATGGACATAACACTATATGTGGAATAGAATGGTGGTTGTGGAGAAGACAAAAAGGAGAAGATAGTCTCACATCAACTAGGCATATCAACGGGCTATGGAGATGCCCATTAATAGATATGAATGTGAGTGAGTAGGGATTGCCATCCAACGGATGCACTAGAGCTATAAATGTATGAAAGCTCAACAAAAGAAACTAAGTGGGTGTGCATCCAACTCGCTTGCTCACGAAGACCTAGGGCATTTTGAGGAAGCCCATCATTGGAATATACAAGCCAAGTTCTATAATGAAAAATTCCCACTAGTATATGAAAGTGACAACATAGGAGACTCTCTATCATGAAGATCATGGTGCTACTTTGAAGCACAAGTGTGGTAAAAAGGATAGTAGCATTGTCCCTTCTCTCTTTTTCTCTCATTTTTTATTTGGCCTTTCTCTTTTTTTATTTGGCCTTTCTCTTTTTTTAAAGTCCGAGGTCTCATCCCGACTTGTGGGGGAATGATAGTCTCCATCATCCTTTCCTCACTGGGACAATGCTCTAATAATGAAGATCATCACACTTTTATTTACTTACAACTCAAGATTACAACTCGATACTTAGAACAAGATATGACTCTATATGAATGCCTCCGGTGGTGTACCGGGATATGCAACGAATCAAGAGTGACATGTATGAAAATTATGAAGGTGGCCTTGCCACAAATACGATGTCAACTACATGATCATGCAAAGAGCAATATGACAATGATGATGTGTGTCATAATAAACGGAACGGTGGAAAGTTGCATGGCAATATAAGTCGGAACGGCTATGGAAATGCCATAATAGGTAGGTATGGTGGCTGTTTTGAGGAAGATATATGGTGGGTGTATGGTATTGGCAAAAGTTGCGCGGCACAAGAGAGGCTAGCAATGGTGGAAGGCTGAGAGTGCGTATAATCCATGGACTCAACATTAGTCATAAAGAACTCATATACTTAATGCAAAAATATACAAGCCATTGAAAACAAAGTACTACGCGCATGCTCCTAGGGGGATAGATTGGTAGGAAAAGACCATCGCTCGTCCCCGGCCGCCACTCATAAGGAAGACAATCAATAAATAAAATTGTGCTCCAACTTCATCACAAAGCGGTTCACCATACGTGCATGCTACGGGAATCACAAACTTCAACACAAGTATTCTTTAAATTCATAATCACCCAACTAGCATGACTCTAATATCACCATCCTAATATCTCAAAACAATTATCAAGCATCAAATTGATCATAGCATCCAATTCACTTCCTATGATAGTTTTTATTATACCCAACTTGGATGCCCATCATTCTAGGACCAATTTTATAACCATAGAAAATACCATGTTGTTCTAAGAGACTCTCAAAATAATATAAGTGAAGCATGAGAGATCAACAATTTCTACAAAATTAAGCCACTGCCGTGCTCTAAAAGATATAAGTGAAGCACTAGAGCAAAAATTATCTAGCTCAAAAGATATAAGTGAAGCACATAGAGTATTCTAATAAATTCTAAATCAAGTGGGCTTCTACCAAAATGTGTGTATAGCAAGGATTATTGTGGAAATCTAAAAAGCAAAGACTAATATCATACAAGACGCTCCAAGCAAAACACATATCATGTGGCGAATAAAAATATTGCTGCAAGTAAAGTTACTGGTGGACGAAGACGAAAGAGGGGATGCCTTCCGGGGCATCCCCAAGCTTAGGCTTTTGGTTATCCTTGAATATCTTGGGGTGCCATGGGCATCCCCAAGCTTAGGCTCTTGCCACTCCTTATTCCATAGTCCATCAAATCTTTACCCAAAACTTGAAAACTTCACAACACAAAACTCAACAGGAAATCTCATAAGCTCCGTTAGTGCAAGAAAGAAAAACCACCACATAAGGTACTGTAATGAACTCATTATTTATTTATATTGGTGTTGAACCTACTGTATTCCAACTTCTCTATGGTTCATACCCCTTGATACTAGCCATAGATGCATCAAAATAAGCAAACAACACACGAAAAACAGAATCCGTCAAAAACAGAACAGTCTGTAGCAATCTGTAACTCTCGAATATTTATGGAACTCTAAAAATCCTACCAAAATGGGAAGTCTTGGGAAATTTTTATATTGATCTACAGAAAAAATAATCAACGCAACATCACGTTTCTGTGAATTACTAAACTTATTTTCGTGCGCGCAAAGTTTCTATTTTTTCAGCAGAATCAAATTAACTATCACCTTAGGTTATTCTATAGGTTCTACTTGGCACAAACACTAATTAAAACATGAAAACAAATCTAAACAGAAGCTAGATGAAATATTTATTACTAAACAGAGGCAAAAAGCAAGAAACAAAAATAAAATTGGGTTGCCTCCCAACTAGCGCGACTGTTTAACGCCCCAAGCTAGGCATAAAAGCGAGGATAGATCTAAGTAGTGCCATCCTTGGCACTTGGAAAGAAAAGAGCGAATTTCCTTTATATGGCATTCATCCTTCTATTTTGGGAAAGCACATTGCCATTAATGGAGGAAGTAAGATTAAGCACCTTATGGAAATTTGCATCTAAGCTAGCCTTCATCCACTGGGCACCGAAGTTCGCCACAAGTAATCATAAAGCGCAACGAAGAAGCAGATTACAAAAACTGGGCACCATTGCAACGTAACCAAGTAATACTAAAACAAGACCACTTCTAAGACAGTTCAAGAAAGGTTAGCCTTGCACGAGAACTGTTGCGCCAACTGCTGAGCAAGGTTGTGAGACAGGCCTAGCATGTCGGTCATAGCTTCCAGGTGTAGCTGTTTAGCAATGAGGTTCTCATTGGTGTTCTCCGAAATCTTTCTTAGAGATAGAACTTCAAGTCGAAGTTGAGTTGCAGATTGCCTTTCTGCTAGAACTTGGGACTAAAGAAGTCGAACTGATTCAGACAGCGAATTCTGTGAGCTTGTCTGACTGCTAGTCTCAAGTAACTTGAACACTGCATCAAGACAAGACTTTGGGGTTGTCTTGCTATCTTCAAGATGTTTTTCCTTCTTTGTTGTATATGTTGGGTTTGTCTCACAGCGTTCAGCAGACTTGTGCATGCCATCAGGCATATCACCCTGAAACAAACAGAGAGATGACAAGTTTTGCACGTGTTTAAACAAAGATGGTAACTGTGCTGTGAATTCCATCCAATTTCAAATTAGAAAATAAAGAGTAAGTTCAAAATATCTATAGGATAATTTGGCATTATTCATAATGCGAGGAGCTTCACCATACTACTGGATTACCATGTTAACAAAACAAGTATAGATGAAGGGAAAAGACAATCATTGTATCTATTTTGGTTAATGTGCATGGCATGTTGTTCATATCATCAGCCACATCAGTAAGATAAAACAGGAGATGACAAGGTGCAACCGTGGGCTGCTTCACCACACACTGGATTATAGATCCACAAAAACAAGCATATATATAGGGAGTATTGAGTAATGTGCATGGTATGAATACGGAATTTGGTTTTACAAGTAAAACTTGGATCTTATAGTTGTTGCAAACATGCATTTTGATAGAAACAACAAACTAAACAACAGTTGAGGATAGGGAGTATGAGCAAATTAAATAGCGGTGAGGATAAAGGCTTTAGAAGGACTGACTTACATTAATAGTTAACACTGGCTTTACAATGCCCTTCTCCATGTCAAGGGAAGGATAACTCATGAATTTCAGCACAGAATCTTCTTCATAAGCATTGCCTGTACTCTACATTTTGTAGAGAGTAATTATAGATATGATAATACTGGAAGGGATAGAGGATAATGAAGATAAGATGCAGATTGATGCTACATAATCAACTACCAATCCCTGGAAGTACAAGCATTACAGGACAAAATGTACTGACAAGAGCAATGGGCTACACTTTTGCACTGGCATTGTCTATGTATTCAATCTTTTTGGTAAGATTAAATATAGATCTGGCACTTTTTAGTAAATGGTGGGCGAGGAGATAAGATGCAGAATGATACACCATGAACCAATCCCTCTTCCCATAATATAAGAGTGTTTTGAACACTGGTGTACTATACAAAACACTCTTATATTATGGGGCGGATGGAGTAGTTGTTAATGTAAGTATAGTGATAGACGACATTCAGTCCTTACAAGAGGACTGTAGAGCTAAACACCTTCAAAAGCATTGGATTGATTCTAAATTTATGTAAGCGTCGATACAGATCTTATAATGTCCACCAAATGGAGTATAACGAGGCTACATGTGCAATGATGCTACATAATAAACCAGCTATGAAAGTAAGTATGGTCATGCAGGGCAAGAGGTACAGGTACTCACAAGAGCAATGTAGTGTGCAGTATAGTTGCGAGATTCTGTGGTCCCTTGAGAATGAATGTTCTTCTGCAAATAGTTTTCGTACAAGTGAGATATTAAGGCACATGCAGAAATGTAGTTCAAATTGTGATGTGATATCATAGACAGTACCTTACTCTGCAGACGAGACCAATGTGTATCAAGATTATTCCAGTCATTGTTTGATAAATATAGCACCAGAGACTTTACAGAAATTTCATTTAGAGGCTTGCCATCGAAGTGCGCTTGACTCGGGTAGGAATGATACTTCATCAACGAGTGCTTGAAAAGCGCAACCAACCCTTGCTCGTCCTGACTATCCAGTTTGGTCCTTGCCTATTTAAAATAATGAAATATTGTGTCTTCTATCAGCAGAAAATATGCGGTAATTACCATGAATAACATTAGTACATTACTTACGATAAGTTGTGGAGGAAGATTGTAAATTGTTCTTTGTCTGTGGTATAATCTTTACATGAAGGAAAGATGCGCACAAATTTCCTGACAACAATATAAGATTCGTCTCCCTAAACTGGGAAGAAGTGGAACAGGAGTCCTATTTGCTGCAATTGGAGCTCTCTCTCATTTGAAAAGGGATTTGGCAACTGGATTTGGTGTGCTCTTTGCTAGAATGGGGGTTTTGTGTTGTAGAGCTAGTGCTATGTTAACTGGCATCGTCATACTGTTTGTTGCAGTTGGGGTCTGCTGAGTTGGGTCATCAGAGATGGCCAGTGTAGTAGGGCTAGAGTCTGCTAGAGTTGTGGCTGTGATTTTCTAGGTCTGGTGAAATTGCAACTACACCTAATGGGCTATTTGATTTATCAGGTGTCACTACCTTTTGCAAATACTTTGTCTGTGCTCCTCCACGATCAGCAATCACCCTCTTCCTTTTGAACGTCTGATACACAAGAACAACATTTGAATGGATAAATATGGTATGATGACAGGTGGAATATGTACTGAAAATGGACAGGCAGGGCATATTCACATACACGATGTGTAAACTAAGCTAATGGCAGTGCAACAAAGTAGAAGCAATGCAAAGCATCAGTTGCAAGATATGTGCGACCAATATAACCTTGGAAAGTTAGAGCAAGCACCTTGATGGGTGAATAAGATAGGGCATCTACCTCTGACTCCTCCACTAGGGAGCTACACTGACTTAGGTCTCCCTCTAGCTCAGAACCATTGTTAGGATCATATTCCGAGCATGATTCTGTAGGTGGAAAGCATTTGCATTGCATTACATCCAAACTTGATTTCAGTCCCTTAATGCCAAGTTTGACAGCCATGGCATTGTTCTGCTTTATTCTTTTCATGCGCACAAGCTCATAATCATTATGATGTTGTTCAGTATCTGAGATTCATGAAAACATAAAAAGTAGTCAAATTATCTATGGAATGCATTATGGATTCAACTCGAAGGGTGTCTCTCTACAAACCCAAAGTTCACCCCAACCGTGCTGACCAGACTGCACACAGAAATACAAACCTCTTATGTCTCTATAACAGGCAGACACACATTTCAAAACTGATGTAGGAACATTAGAATCATATCAAATTCGTATTTGAGCAAATAAACTAAGGAATTATGAGTGGCATAATGTTTAGCTTCAAGGGTGGAGTGCTGGTAGTGCGACACCAAGCAGGTAGGTAGATTGTATTCCATGTAAAAGATCATAGTCTATGGTAAAAGGTGGATATGCCACTTTCTTTCGATACAATGCAGTGTCCATTTCCCACACATGATGGAAGAGATCACACGGGGAAATACTATTCACTCATGTCTGCGGTTCCAGTATTTTGAAATAGGGTGGTCCACCCTAGAAGAATATTGAGAACAGATAAGACAAGGCAAGCATAGAGGTAGTGAATCAAACATTACTAGTGAGCTTACTAGGACAAGTATGCAGAATTGTAACTGTAGTAAGAGACTGTCCGAAATCTGAATCAAGTTGGTCTACCACTTATTGTTTGCAACTAATCGACATGAATAATTGGATATCATATCGAATGAGTAAGAAAGACAAGTAAAATTGTCAATAAACCTGGCCCGCAGTAGTAATCTGGGTCAATGTCACTATGACCAACAATCCAAAATGACTAGTGTCTGTTCCTAGGGCCAAAATTTTGAAACCCTGTGAACTTTACAGGTACTAAAGATTACTAAAATACATCTGAACCATTAAGTGTATGTAGCACTCAGTACACAACAAACCCTAAAGACAGTCCTACCTAATGAGTAATGAATCAATTAGAAAATGGGTGATGAGGAGTGACTGCTGAGTGTTGAGGATGTATCTCAGGATAAATCAGGTTGGCTTAGTGGTTGTTGCACGCCTAAGCCCTGAACGAACTGGGAAGGTAGGCACGGCGGCACGCCCGGGCAGTGGTTACGCTATCAGGTGAGCGGATCCTGACCTCCTGTTTGTCCGGCGTCTTCTCCTAGAGTCATGTCGTCCGGGAACGGCAAGTCACTAGCGAGGCAAGAGGCTGGGGGGCGAGTAGAGACCGGAAGCACAACAGAACAGAAAGGAATCAAGGCCTGGGCCGACCCAAAATCCCAGGGTGGGCCATGGCCCACCGTGGGTATCCTGTAGATACACACCAGAGTGGCGTACATGCATTTTCGAAACTAAGTAGGAACATTTAGCCGACCAATTAAAAGACTCTATTTTAATAATATCAGATTCGTATTTGAACAACTAAGCTTGTTTAGCTTGATGGGTGGAGCAATGCTATTATGACACGAAGCACGTATGTTGATCGTATAGTGATCATAAAAGGAGGGAAACCCTAAGCATTTTTTTTGAGCAAAAGAGGGTTTCCCCTCCTATTTCTATTAAAGAAACCACCACAGAACCAACATGATCAATTAAACCCTAAGCATGATCAATTAAACCCTATTATGGCTGTGCCATGGTAGATTTGAAGCTGCAAACCACGAAAATGCTATTTAGCAACCATTGTTCGCTTCAAACTAAGAACTAAATTCTAAGAGCCGAAAAGAAAGTACAGTAACCAAGTTACGATCTATTTTCCAGTTGAGATCAAAAAGTTGAGCAGATATGAAGTACCACGTCTCTTGCGATGGCTGTCAGTGATGTTCAAGCAGATCTGCGACGGTAGACAGGTGCATCGGGGGCTAAGTCCCATTGCGGTGGACTAGAAGGTCGTGTGATCGGCCCCGACAAAGAGGATGACAGCGCTGATGAAGCGAGAGGACACGATGCAAGGCTCTTGATCCATCGGCGTGGATGAGAAACGTCCATCTCTAGTAGTGGACGATGCGGTCTTGGTAGGCGCTCCGGCGTGGTGGAGGACGGCGGCGATGGATGGGGTGGAGGACAGCGGCGATGGATGGGGTGGCGGACGGAGGAGGCTGGTGTGGGGATGGTGTTCTAGCGCGGATGGTGTATGAATGGGAAAATGGAGGGAGAGGTATGGGGAACCATGCTTTTGGGACGCGCCTGTCTGAAATATGGGAAAGTTACAAACTTAGCACCCGTTTCAAATTTCGACGTCTTGTCGGTTGGGGATAGGACGGTAATCTCGCATCTCCCCAATATTTTCCCAGAGCAATTTCGGGCGAGGATAGGGTGTTTTGGCGCCCATGGTGTATGAACGGGGCTGACAGGTAGGGCGATTGTGTCACGTTTGAATGAAGTTACAAACCTACCCCTATGGAAAATATATGCCTACATCGATTTCAGCCGAGTCATGTTTGTTTTGCCGCCCACCATGTATGAATGGGGAAATGGAGGGAGTGACAGAGGTCTATTGGACGAGCTTGAATCAAATGTGTTTTGCCGCCCATGTTTTGCATCCACCGTGTCTGAATGGGCTCACAGGTGGTCGTGTCATGTCTAATTGAAGTTAGTAACCTACCCCTATTGAGAGAAATGGAAATCGGGCCGATGGATTGTCCATGTAAGGGGTAGATAGCAATTTCCATCTCCCAAATACTTGCTTCAGGCAGCCGACGTGGGAGTGGACATTTTGCTGCTTCTTTCAAATTTTGGGACAATAAGCATCCACGTTTACCCTGGTAACTAAATTTGAATCCATTTTGTATTCTTATACGAATCTTTATAAATCATCCTATGTGTTTTTATATATCTTCAAAAGCACGACAAGGATGTATTCCACTGTCATATATGAATATGATTTACAAATGTCGATACTCGAATTCAGAAGCTAGAATCCCTTTTAAGGAGAATTCAAATATTTGAAACCACTTTATGTCCAACTCAAGTGTTACACGCAGCATAATGTGTATTCCTATTTTGATATGTACAAAAGCGATATCTCAAGATTAAAAATCCCCAGCCAATCAACCAATAATGTACAAAACTAACAGATATATAAACACTTATAGAGTATATGGATCAATAATATCAACTAACATACATAAGCCAGGCCGCTGTAGTTTTTTGGCTTGAAGAGCATCATTTTTTAGCAGAGCTAGTACAACATCTTGGCCCTTTCAGATGTGTGCCACTTAAGGACCATCTATATTACTATTATTGTTGGATGCACATTCAGCCCGATTGGCATATTTGTAGGTCTGGCACAACAATCAAAATGAAATGTCTCAGAGTCTTGTTAGTTAATACAGGCTAGTGCTCAAAAAAATTACAAACCAGAAACGAAAGAACAATTATTATATGATTTCTAAAACAAATGCTTGATTGATTACATGAACAAACAACACAAAGGTTATTCATCGATGGAAAAAACATTTCACCTATGATTTACCAAGTGGGAATTTAATTTCCTTTTTTCCTCCAGGACCTTAACAATGCGGTCAGTCTCAGCTTGCTTCATTTTGAAATCCACCAAATATTTAGTGGCTTTCTTGAGTACTGCTTGTGATTGTGCTATTTGCTTCCTCAACATGTCAACTTCATCTCTAAGTGCAGAAGCAGAATCTCTTTCTACCAATAGTTTAGCCTCTAGAGCATTAGTAGTTGGAAATTCATGATGCACGATTGGGCCGGTGCCACTGCTGTGTGATGATACAACGTCCATGGGGACCTCGCTATTTGATCTTGGGCTAACCTGTTTTGCCATCAAAGTTTCAATTGGATTCCAAAAAGTTGAAGTTAGTAAAACATCTCAACTGGGAGTTAGAACAACAAAGCAGTTAAACAAACAAGGAATTAGACAGTTTCAATTGGATGCTAAAAAGTAGTTATTAACATCATTGTAACCGGTTGCAGCAGCAAATTAGTTAAACAAACAAGTTTTTCAAAAGGTACCTGTTGTGGCATTGGAGTTTCTCTTGGATCTTGAAAAGTTGAGTAGCCAGTAACATGATTAGAGCAACCGGTTACAACAGCAAAGCAGTTAAACAAACAAGTTTTGCAAAAGGAACCTGTTGTGGCATTGGAGTTTCTCTTGGATCCTGAAAAGTTGAGTAGTCACTAACTTGATTAGAGCAACAAGTTACAGCAGCAAACCTGTTACACAAATATATTTTTGAAAATGTACTGCTTGTGCAATTGGACTTCCAATTGGATCCTGAAAACTTGAAGTTGATAAGATGATTACAACAACAAGTTATAGCAGCAAACCAGGTAAACAAGGAAGTTTTTGAAAACATACCTGTTGTGCCAATGGAGTTTCAGTTGGATCCTGCAAACTTGAATATCAGCACTCATAAATAAAGTGTTGCCAGAGCCATAAAAAACTGACATCAAACTAGTAAAACTAACCAGTTTTGGCAACATATTTAATTACACATGAACTAGTAAAACTAACAATTTCTTGGCAACGTATTAAAGTAACAAGTCGGTATCGTTTACCAGCAACATGGACATCTGTAAATTTCTTTGATGTAAGCAAAATGATTTCAACACACACACACACACACACACACACAAACACACACACACACACACACACACACACACACACACATATATATATATATATATAAGTTAAAAAGACGGTGTCCCTCATATAAACCTGACAGTTGTCTATCTATGAACATTCAAACATTACTAGTGCTACAAGTGATAAAAGCAACCCAGTTAAACAAACAGGGTATCAGAACGTAATTTACATGTGAATTCTGCTGCACCCTAGAAGTATATATGACCAGCTATCTACGTGCTTAAATAGCTATTTAATTTCAGGCAAACAGGTAATTCTTAACAGTAAGTATCAAACACATAGATAGGCACAGTCTATAATAGGATTAATACGCTATGGCATTATGTAATTAGTAGCAAACTAAATTAAGCCAAGCAACGTTAGTGAACAATTTTGCAATAAGAGGCTAACTGAAATTCCGAGAAGTAGGTAACTGAACTTACACTAGCTCTTTGTACAGGCACACTACAACTTCTTTTTCACTTACAAGGTTCTACGAAGGAGTCCATGGCATCAATTGCTTGGATACGCAGTCCCAATACTTCTTTCTTCCCACACTTCATTAGTAAGTCGAATGGTTAATCTGATAGGATGGTGCATCCTTGATATGTTATATGAGGATGGGTTGTCAGACTAGTTGTAGCAATACACATCACACGGGCTTTTACTGTATATTTCATGTGATTACATTTGGCATATCTAGATCTAAGAAATTTATAATTGGATGAAAAGACTGGCATCCTTCACATTATTAGCGAACTCAATTCATAGAAACAAGCAATTCAACCAATATGTGGGTAAATCAAAAGCGCCACTGGAATATTTTTCACTACCGCAATCATACACACAAAAAGGGGGCGCCACCATAGGGGCTGGTATGGGCAGCCGCCTCGGGTGGCTGGAAAGTGTGCGCCTAGTTTGAGTCGTCTAGGTTGGCCCAAACGAGAACCGCCCATATCGATTGAAAGCAGGAAAAATCCCAATTCGTTCGCTCCAGCCTCCAGTCTGGTTTGCTCCTAACCTAGCCACCACTGGACAGAACGACACAGCACTTCCTCGCGCCCTCGTTGGACGCCGATCACCGGGCTTCAAGCGAATGGAAGGACAATAAGATGAAGATCCAATCATGGGTGTAGCCTGCGTGGGAGGCAGCGGCAGCAGCACGAGCATGGCATCGAGCTTGTGCAAACGGATAGTCGCAGCTTGCAAGAACAGCATGCGTAACGAGAAAGTACATGACATCCCTGATTATATCTAATTCAACTGTTCAATTTCTGGCCAATACTTAAACCAGACGGTGTTGTAAAACTGCTTGTATGTAGGGAATCTACGAGAAAATGAAACCAATTTCTGCTAATTTTATAACTCCCCAATCAATATTGAACTGACTAAACCTGAAGTATCTAATCTAGTTTCCGGTGCAAACATACAAGCTCATATTGTTCTTGAGCCTAACGTGTCTAATGAATAGACTGCTAATGAAAGATTTGATGCAAACATTTTACATGCTCCTGGTGATGAACATATAGTGTGTAATGAGGGATATAATGCAAGCATTTTGCAAGCTCCCATTGAAGGATTTAGTGTCTAATGATGATCTGCTATGTTGAGAGAGACATAGTAGGAATTGATGACAAGAAAGTTATAGTACATTTTCATGGCTTGAGGAAACGACGAGGCAATCTACCAGAAATTCCCCGTATCATGACAATGTAGCATAAATACTTTTCTAATGTGTTGTTCGAAACTATTGGAATACTTGTGCGGGATAGATATATTGATATGCAGTTTGTGCACTAGTTATAGGTGCAATTACACTTTGATATTTGCAGCCAGAGAACGAATAATTCAAGCACGTACAGACCATGTTAGTATTCCTTGTACACCATGTTGCATTTTGTGTTTTTTCGGGTTTACATCATTTATTGTTTTATAATCTGGAACTACTTTGGATCATTAGCTGGTTTTCAAAGTGCATGTAGCTTCACATTTCTCAAGTTATGTTGATTTCGGGAGTGCAAGTGCCTTCGTATTTTTTAAGTTCAATTTTTGCCCATGGTAGCTTGTATTCGTGGATCCGCCACTGCACACAAATCATGCACGCGGGCCAGTACGAGTTAAATGAAATGGAGGGACTTACGCTATCTCGTTGTACAGGCACACTACAGCTCTGCTTGCAGGGATGTTCCATGTTCAAGTCCATGTTACCACTTGCTTGGATGTGTAGGCCTTGTGCTCCTTGCATCCCCCTCTGCATTTTTGACACGGTGAATGGCTGATCAAATAAGAGGAATCGACCTTGCTGTTGTACCAGAGGATAGGTACTTACAAGGTTATACCAGTGTGCAAGATTTGTACCAGATCCCGTAGCGCCATCATGCTTCGCTAAAAAATGGTTTTGCTTGTTTCAGATGATATCTCCAGAAGAAATAAGAGTTAAATTCAGATTTGCATAGGCGTGTAAGCTAAGAGAGCAGTTAAAGGATATCCAAGCATCATCGGAACAGTGCACAAGGGAGTGATACGTGGATACCTAGTTCGGTCTAGCGTTTGGGCATGCTCGCCTAGCTAGAGTGCGGGTCACTTCAGAGCCATTGAGGGTGATGCGCTGGCATTGGCTGGCCATGCACGGATGAAGATCTTGAGTGACAGCGGAGCTCTACGATGCGGTGGACGAGACCGTTGGTGAAGCCCCTATGGCCTCGGGGGGCGGAGGTGCGATGATGTGCTCAGTGAAGTAGCCCCGGTGAGGTAGGAGACGACATCGGTGAAGCGCTTCTGATGCGGTGGAAGTCGGAGGCATGTCGGTTGCGGCGGCCGACGTTGTAGGTGGACCACCCAGTGCGATGGCCGAGGGCGTAGATGAGGTAGCTCCGGTGCGGTGGTGAAGCGCGACCGTCGTCTTCGTTGTCGTCCGGCACAGAGGTGAGGGAAGAGACGAGACGAGGGGCGATTCGAACTTTTCTTGGGTTGGCGGCGAATAAGGGATTTGAGCACTCTGGGCACAGAATGGGACGATGGAGAAGGGAGATTTTGCAGGGCTGGAATTGGGGCCGACAGATATTTAAATATAAAACGTGGAACCGCAAACTTATTTTGTCATCTTTTTTGGGGGCGGGGGGGGGGGAGGTGGGAGGGAGGGGGTCGGTGGTTGGGTGCTAGCATCCATACAACACACGACCACCACGACACGACCCTAGTCTGCCTGGTGCGCCTACATTTGAGAATGCAAACGTATCTTCTTTCATTAGCAACGGAATCTGTATCTTTTACCATGCCCGTGTTTTCCTTGCAAATAATACGTTATTCGAAACAAGATACTATAAATTAATTAATGAGGAGTTATTTGAATTAGAGTGTGTGTCACATAGCGATCTCCAATTCTAACATGGATTTCAAATTTCACAGTATCCACACTACCTTTTTTGATACAAATTCATATGTACAAGATGAACACCATGGTAATGAGAAAACTTTGGATGGATTCAAACTTATGACCTACAAAATAGCACAACAATCAAGTCAACGTCAACTTTTCCAAACCTAGTATGGCACAAATTCGAAATAATTATGGAAGCCATATGCATGGTCCTGAATTCAAATCTTACAATGTACACTAGATTGAAACGTCGATATTAAGTCTTGTACTATTGTCATGCCCAATATGCGACCCTATCCAAAAGGAACTCGAAGGTCCCACCAAGGATAGACCCGCATATTGAAACGCTTTTGCAAGGTGGATATCATTACATCAACATTACATAATAGATGGGGATACATACAAGAAGCATACAATGCCACACGAATACATCATCACAATACATAAGAGCATCATCCGACTACGGATGGAACACAAACAGAAACTCAAACGACAACCACCCTGCTAGCACAGGCTGCCGACCTGGAACCTATCCCCTGATCGAAGAAGAAGCAGAAGAAGAACTCCAACACAAGCAAACAGCGCTCTCGCGTCATGATCATCGCACAACCTGTACCTGCAACTGTTGTTGTAGTAATCTGTGAGCCACGAGGACTCAGCAATCCCATTACCATGGGTATCAAGACTAGCAAAGCTTAAAGGGTAAGGAAAGGATAAGTGGTGAGGCTGCAGCAGTGACTAAGAATATATGGTGGCTAACATACGCAAATAAGAGCGAGAAGAGAGCAAAAGGAACGGTCGTGAAACTAGCAATGATCAAGAAGTGATCCTGAACTCCTACTTACGTCAAACATAACCCAGAAACCGTGTTCACTTCCCGGACTCCGCCGAAAAGAGACCATCACGGCTACACACACGGTTGATGCGTTTTAATTCGGATCTGGTGTCAAGTTATCTACAACCGGACATTAACAAATTCCCATCTGCCTATAACCGCAGGCACGGCTTTCGAAAGATTATACCGTGCAGGGGTTTCCCAACTTAGCCCATGATAAGCTCTCGCGATCAACGAAGGATATACCTTCTCCCAGGAAGACCCGATCAGACTCGGAATCCCGGTTTACAAGACATTTCGATAATGGTAAAACAAGACCAGCAAAGCCGCCCGATGCGCCGACAATCCCGATAGGAGCTGCACATATCTCATTCTCAGGGCAACACCGGATGAGCAATCCGTACAACTAAAACCAGGCCTCAAGTTTCCCTGAGGGGGCGCTGCAAAGGGCTCTAGTTCGGACCAACACTTAGACAAGCACTGGCCCGGGGGGGCTATAATAAAGATGACCCTCGAGAGAGCGACTCCCAAGGGAAAAGTAGGTGGTGGTGAGGCAAATGGTAAAACCAATGTTGGGCCTTGCTGGAGGAGTTTTATTCAAAGCGAACTGTTAAGGGGGTCCCATAAATCACCGGACCGTGTAAGGAACGCAAAATCCGGGAACATAACACCGGTATGACGGAAACTAGGGCGGCAAGAGTGGAACAAAACACCAGGCATAAGGCTGAGTCTTCCACCCTTTACCAAGTATATAGATGCATTAAAATATAAGAGATATTGTGATATCCCAACCGAAATCCTGTCCACCATGGAGCAATCTTCAACTTCACCTGCAACTAGCAACGCTATAAGAGGGGCTAAGCAAAGCGGTAACATAGCCAAGCAATGGTTTGCATAGGAAAGGTGTCAAAGGTTAGAGGTTCATGGAAATATGGGAGGCTTGAGGAGCAAAAGATAGGTAACGCAGCATAGCGATAGAACGAAGCAACTAGCATAGCAATGATAGTAGTGAGATCCAGGGTAGCGGTCATCTTGCCTGAAATCCCGCAAGGAAGAAGAATGATTCCATGAAGAAGATGAACGGATGAAGCCGAACCAAGCGTAGACGAACGAATCCTCACGATCGAAGCGAAACAGGAACTAACAAGAAGAAGCACACAACATGGTAAACACACCACACATGAACAAGACATGATGCACAACAAGCATGATGCATGACAAAGCTACATGAAGCTACTCATGGCAAGAGATGATGCAAACAAGAACAACACATCAAGGCAAGTTTAAATGAGGCCGAGAACAACATATAACAATTCCGGTAAGTCCTCATATGCAAATTTTGAAGTTGGTCCAGATCTGAATAAACCTTATGTTCAAGTTGTTAAACAGCAAGTTAAGATGAACCAAGATGATCTACACGAGATTCTAGTCAAGTTACATATAAAGTTCATTAGATTTGGAGCTACGGCCTAGAAGATATGAGCAAAACAAGTTAAACATGGCATTGATGCAAAATGCACCCAAAATCAAGCAAACACCTCAAAACAAGGATGCAGCATGATAATATTAAAGTACATGCAAAATCAAGCAAGTTTCACATATAGCACACTCAAAACGGAGCAACGGTTCAACACACACACTCTATACAAGTTATAGCAACAATCTGTCCAAAACAGCAACTAGGCATCTTGCAAGCAACAAAACAGCATGCTACAACATCACAATATGAAAACAAAATGCATGGGCATGATGTACAGGTAAAGCATAACAAAACATGAACACTAAGCTATCTCCAGAAATCACTAGAACATGCTCAAACACACATGGCAAGATTGCAAATGATAACAGTTCAGACTTTGCAGATATTAACATCAGGTTGCAATGTTCAGAGCTATCAAACAACATGTTACAGGAACTTATCATGGCAAACAAAGGCATGAAATGAATCTACTAATTGCATAGAACAAGAGTCCCTTACTGACCAAGAGCCAAAAAGGATCAGAAGATATGATGGCACCCATGTAAATATGGCAAGTTATATTACAGATTCATACATGGCAGGAATAGAATTATGAAGGCATGTTGGTGAGCTTGTACCACTAACCACAGATCAATATATGGCATGGAAAGGCAACCAACAGTAAGAAGGCATGTAAATGAAGCTAAGCATGGCAATAGCAAGTTCATAGGGTGCATGGAACACTAGGAAAACACATGGCAACAACTGAACTTAATGTTAACAGGCTGACAGCAACATTATCAAGAGCAAGATATGAACAAGCTACAACAAGCTATAAATGCAACCAGGGGCATGGATGTATAGAGCATGACATGTAGAACAAAAGATGTTTAGTGAACATCTCCAGATTATGCATAGAATGACTAGTAGCAACAGGTTTACATAGCATCGCGAAATAACAGATTCAGCCTAGCAAAACAGCAACAACAAGTACACTACTTAACAAGGTCGATTCACTCACCACAAGTCATTGCATGACAAGATAAGCATAGCATCAGCAAGAAGACATGTTTATGAAACAAACCAATGCAAGAACAAGTTCATAGCATGCAAGGATCAACTACAACAACCTTGGCAAAATTGAATAACATGTAAACAATCTGCCAGGAAACATTTTGAAGCAAAAGTAGAGCACGAAAATGACATGCTAGGCTACTCCATAATTGCAAACATGGGCATTAATGGATAGAGAACAACCATATGTTCAAAACATCCTTACTGAAGTATCTCAAAATAAGCATGGATATCTCTGTAGCATCATGTTTACATGGCATCAAAATAACAGCAGAATAGGGACTAAAATCAGTAACATCACGATGCCTAGTTTGCATGCTTGTGCTAGTCACCACATTGATCTCAAAAATACATGGTAAGCACCTCTGTAAAGAAGACATATCATAGATCAAAACACATGTAGACATCAACCTCATAGGATGCACACAACAATCATGGCAAAAATGACAAATGAGCATGTTCTGTTAACAGACAGCAGAAAACATTATGAAGCACTCTGGCAATGATGATTCAGGCATCAAGATGAGCTCAAATGAACGTGATGCAATGGAATGAAATGATGTACTCGTTGAGACGAACAATTAGACATATTACACGCATAAAACGGAGCTACGGATGCGGAGATACGGCATGATGAACAA
Organism: Triticum dicoccoides; assembly: GCF_002162155.2. Taxonomy (NCBI): domain Eukaryota; kingdom Viridiplantae; phylum Streptophyta; class Magnoliopsida; order Poales; family Poaceae; genus Triticum; species Triticum dicoccoides. The sequence continues at coordinate 335,384,379 of NC_041393.1, forward strand.
GGCATGGTAATGTCAAATAACAGGGACTTAGCAGATTCGGGGTCAACCTTCAGCTTGCACGGATATCGAGGCGGCGGCGCGAGCTCGCCGGAGAGATCGCCGGAGACGACGGAGAAGACGCCGGGGAGGCCGGAGATGGCGGATCCGGCCAGGACGAGCCGGAGAAGTCGGAGAGGGCGGAGGAGCGCTTGGCGCGGGGCGACCGGAGCTCCTGCCGGGGCGGAACGGGAGGCAGGCGGGGCCGACGCGGGAGGCGCGAGCTCCCGGGCGGCGGCGCGGGGCGGCGGCGTGTGGCGCCTCCGCGGCGGCGGGGCTGGGCTACGGCGGCGGCGCCGGGTCAGAGGACGAGGGGCGACGAGGCGGCAGCTCCGGGCGCAGGCGGCGGCGGCGCTCGGCGGCACCCGCGGCGGCGGCCGGCGACGAGGCGCGAGGCGGCGGGGACGGACGGGCCGGGCGGCGGCGGATCTGGGCCCGCGCGGGCCCCG
>NC_041393.1:335385290-335385954 GCF_002162155.2 Triticum dicoccoides
GGCGCGGGGATGGCGCGGGCAGACAGGTGTCGCGCTGAGATTCGCCGGGAGCGGCGGCGCGGACGTGTCCGGCCGTCGGCGGACATGTCCGGCGGCGCGGAGGGAGGTTTTTAGGGTTTCGGGGGGATTTGATCGCGAATTTCGTGGGAGGGGCATATTTATAGTTTCTGGGAGCTAGGAGAGTCCAAATGAGGAGCGGTTTTCGGCCACGCGATCGTGATCGAACGACCGAGAGCAAGGAGGGGAGTTGGATGGGGTTTGGGCCAGTTGGAAGGGGTGTTGGGCTGCAAAGAGAAAGAGGCTTTCGGGCTAACTCGGTTAACCGTTGGAGTATCAAACGACCTCCAAATGGCACAAAACTTGACAGGCGGTCTACCGGTGATATACCAAGGCCGCTTGGCAATCCTCGAGCCATTCCAAGAAAGTTTAACACCCGCTCACAACGAGAGACAAAAGGGGAACGCCGGAGGACATAGGAGCGCCGGATTGCAAAACGGACAACGGGGAAAAGGCTCGGATGCATGAGACTAACACGTATGCAAAATGAAATGCACATGATGACATGATAAAATGCAACACGCAAGCAAATGACATGGCAACGACAACAAATAACTGGCGGACACCTGGCGCATCGAATTCGGGGCGTTACAACTATCTACATTCA
>NC_041393.1:335386178-335391163 GCF_002162155.2 Triticum dicoccoides
TCCCTCCCTCCCTCCCTCCCACCCTCTCTCGCTAGATACATGCATTGCCTATCTAGACCCCCCTCTCGTGCGCACGCACGGACATTGTCTATCTAGGTCATTCTCTCGAGGCTGTCTCCCGCTTTGATCCGCATGACGGCCCACACTCGCTCTCTTTATCTAAGTCTAGATTAACCTCGCTTTCTCTCACACACAAATGATATATCTCCCTGTTCGGGCCTCGATCGACACACTCTATACTCTCTCAAGTAGATTGTCTATCTAGTTCAGTCCATCCAAGCCGTCCCCACTCCTCGACCTCATGGTGGGCCACGCTCGCTCAATCTCTCTCTCTCTCCCTCTCTCTCTTTATATATATATATGTATGTCTCGATTGACCTCGCTCTTTCTTAGACATAAACGATATATCTCCATGTTTGTGCCCAATTCGACGTATTCATATTGTATACTCTCTCATGCACATTGTCTATCTAGGTCACTCTCTCCAACCCGTCTCACTATTTCGGTCACACGATGACGCACTCGCTCAATCTCTCTCCCTTCATCTATGTAATCAATTGACCTTGCTTACTCCCACGCACAAAATATATCTACATGCCTATGACTGGATCATCTCTCAAGCTCTATCTTACAGCCCTCACCTTTCCCAAAAGCTCAATCGGACAATATCTCTCCAAATCATATATATCTTTCAACGAATGCCAGACCACACTCACTTTGTCTGTCTATCTATCTGCGTCTCGATTGACCTTGCTTTCTAACGCCGTATCTTCCACATTGAAGCTACCTCTCCATCCCTTGCAGAGCGGAGCTATTTACATTGTGAGGGGGACTCAAACCTTGGATTAACTTGTGAAGGCATTTATTCCGGTGGGTTTAGAATATATTTTTTGTAGCATTCGTCCCACAACTACTCCAAACACCGTTGCAACCCCCGCACCTCCCCCAATTGATTTCCCTCTGGCTTGGTCATTGCTCTCTTGCACGTCCTTTCTCACCTTCCATGTTGCACCATGGTATTTTTGCAAAAAATATGTTGTTCTCTTTAATTATTACAAATAAGCTACAAAAAACTACACACCGATAGTCCACCTGTAATGGAACAAATTTCGGCCCACAAATTAAAGTGCTACAAACTACACACCGAGGGGCCCACCTGTCATGGAACAGATTTGGACCAATACATAAATTAAAAATTAAAAATGAAAAACGACGAGGATAAAACATGTGACCACGGCCTTCAAGCCGCACGTCAATAGGCAACATGGTAGCAACGTTTGTTGTACCCCCCCCCCTTTGTTGATATAATGTTTTTATATTACCACAACCTATTTAATGGATAACATGTTTTAATATTAATTTTAGTACATTAGAGGGACCGGCTTGTTAGCACGTACTATTTGCCTTCACTTACTGGTGGGTTCCATGCCTGCTCTCTCTCTCTCTCTCTCTCTCTCTCTCTCTCTCTCTCCTCCCCTTCTACATTTAAACGCACGGACAAACAATAAGAATGCGCGGGCGATGTTGCCGTTGACCATATCTGGACGCGTTCACAAGTTACGGCGCCAGTTTCACGTACTAGTAGTATTATACATGTAACAAGTTTAGGAACAAAAGTGACCGTGACGGACAAGTTAGGCTAGTTGTAGTACTATTTATCTACTACTCCTTAATAATTAAATGCGTTGATAAATAGATGTATATCCTAGTGCTCAAACAAGGGGACTAGTTGTGCCCTACAAGTATTTGGAATTGACTTTCCTAAAATAATATTTGGAATTGACGTGGTATTTAATATGAAATGTTTGCGGTGATAAGGAATACATGTGGCTTGATGCCATTTTATATTTAATTTTATACGGCTCTAGCAGAACATTCAATCGATCAAACCATAGATTTCATTCAGTCTGACTCTGACTTTACATTCATACGATGATCGAACTAAAATAAAAGGAAATGCTAAATCCCAAACGTTCGGATTTTAAGCATGGCAATCCAAATGTTTTTCATGGCAAATTTAGATTACGCGGTGGCGGCGGGAGCGTCTTGCGGCGGGAGGCGGCACCTCTGACGTGCTCTGTGTGTCGTCGGGCCACTGACCAACGGTGACAGCAACGGCGGCGTCTTGCACCGTTGTTGGCGTACTCTTGGACGTTGTCCCTAAGTTCAAGGATGGCCAGAATGTTCTGGACTTCGGCCTCCAGGAGCGAGTCAACTGGTGGGAGAAGGCTACTGGTGTTGGTGCAAGGAAGCGGTCGACAACAGCGATCCATGCCGCTGAGGAGGGCACTGGCACCCGCACGGGGACAGGCGCTGGAAACGGCGCGCTGGAAACATTCATTTGCATGGGCACGCACGTGTGTGCACGCGCAGGCGCATGCGTTGGTAGGTGCACGGGTGTGTGAAAGTCGATGGGGACCTCGTGGGACCCCGTGGCATCAAGCTCGGTGACAATGTGGGGCTCCTAGCCCATCAATGCCACGGGGATAGGTGATGGAGCAATTGGGGCGATGGGAGCGGGGACAGGCGCAACGTCTTCCCGCAAGGCCAGTTCAAGCTCGTCCCAAAGCACCTTATGTTCTTGAGACTTCGGCTGGGTCTCTTCCTCAGGAAACTGGAAGACTAAGGGCAGGCCATCATGATGCGGCATGGCATACGGTTAGGTCAGGCTGGTACCGGGTAGTGGGGGTGGCTTTAAACTGCGGTGCCACCGCCATTAAAAGTGGGGGCAGTTGGGACGAAGGTGGGTGGCGAAGCCTTGTCAAAGGGCTCGCCTCCCGGTGAGCCTGCGCAGCGGCCTGCTTGCACGCCTCCCGGTCAACCGGCGCAGCGGTCTGCTCGCACGCCTCCCGTCGACTCACACGCTTGCTTGAACGGCACCTGCCGATGAGAAGCAGGACTCGTGGCGGCACATAAACGCCCATGGTTTGAATAGTGAAAGTGTTCGCCTTAATGTGACAGGTCTTTGTTCTAAAATACCTTGGCTCTTCATTTCTGTAACTTCTCAAAAGCAGCTTGTCTCAAATTGAACAAAAAAAATACGACAACATATTTGTGCCATATCACAAGACCATGCTCAATTTCATGAGTTTCAGGTTACTTTTGGATTTTCTGAAATTTAAAATCTAGGATTCAAAACAATATCATAACCTGCATCATGCAATATATTTTCAAGCGATACATCTTTACTGTTGTAGATGTTAATATTTCTTAAGAAAGGATTTGGTCAAACATTTTTCTTAGTTAGACTTTAGACAAGTTATATATGAAAGGATAATCCCTCCGTACCAATGCATTGCCTGATATATTAACTCAAGTACTAGGCATGAACAAACGGGGCTCAATTTTGAGCTCATCCTGGTGTAGTACTCCTATTAGTACTAGGCAATGGAGTTGACGGGTGACCTTGGGTAGCGGCGACCGAGGGAATTGAACCGTGCTCGGCACGGTAGGTAACATTGTCTAGTTACTAAAGCATCCCTCCATTATTCATAGGTAGTCATTATGGAACGGAGACATGAGGGGAATTTCCTAGGGCTGGAATTCTGGCCGCTAGATATTTCGACTCGAAACGCGGAGGCTCGACTGTTTGGGGTTGGCTAATGTGTGTACCATGCACACCACCAATGGGACATGAGCCCGAGTTTTTTTTTTGAGGATCAACACGAGCCCGGGTCTGGCTGGTACGCCGTTGGGTGCTACAATTCAAGAATACGAAAGGAATCTTTTAAATTGCCAAACGAATCTATATGTATTACAATGCCCGTATTTTCCTTGCAAATTACTGATCATTCCAAAAGGCACGGTAGTTGATTTATGACGAGTTCTTGAATTAGAGTGAGTTTGTGATATAGTGACCTCAACGTGGATTTCACATTTCATGGTATCCCTAGTAAGTTTTTCATTGCAAATTCAAATTTAAAAGATGAACGGTATGGTGGTGAGAAAACTTTGTATGTATCAAGCATATGATGACACACACAGACACACACACACACACACACACACATGAATACAACAACAATCTAGTAAGTTTAGTGCATCTATTTTTCCAAACCATGCATGTATGGCATGAATTCAAAAATACTATGTTTGTTCCTAAATATTTATCTTTTAGAGATTTCAATGAGTGACTACATACTGAGCAAAATGAGTGAATCTACACTCTAAAAGATGTCTATATACATCCATATGTGGCACTTCATTTGATATCTCTAAAAAGACAAATATTTAGGAACGAAGGGAGTAAAATGTAAGCCATGCATGGTCCTCAATTCAATATTTAAAATGAATAGGAAACTGAAACATGAATATTAAGTCTAGTCCCACATACATGCAAATGTTGTGTTTAGGCCTCTCCATCGACCCCCACCCCCACACACATACTTCATGTATCGATTGATGTTCATTTCTTTTTGATAGACCTACTGGTATCCGACACACACGTGCTCATTATTGCTCTTCACGTTTCGATCTCCATTTATGTCATTCCCGCCCTCACACTCTCAACAAATGTATTTCTCACACACAACCTCGTCGTGCCATCCATGACAAACACTCCCTCTCTCTCTCTCTCAAGACACATGTGTTGCCTTTGTAAAACACCTTCAGAGTGCATGCACACACAAAGTCTATCTAGGCCTCTCTCTCGGTAACTATCTCCCTCCAGCCCTCACCATAGCTTCGCCACATGATATCTCGGTGCATCATCTTTAACATTCGAGTGTACGCTGGGACACACTCCCTCGATCTCTCCCTCTATAAATGACTCGACTGACCTCTCTTTTTGGCGTCGTCTCTCTCACGCATAGACGCTCGCACTACACCTCTTGCATAAGCAGAGAAATGTAGATTGTCGGGGGTAACCCCTGGACCTTAGATAAAATTGTGAAGCTCTATTTAGGATTTTTTAGATTATATTTTTTGAACATTATATTTGTCCCACCGTCCCAAACATCGATTGGTTGTGCACCCCACCCCACCTC
>NC_041393.1:335391606-335434423 GCF_002162155.2 Triticum dicoccoides
TTTAGATGCTATATGCTGATACGAGTTGCTTGGAGCTTGTAGATCTGAGATATAGCAGCTCACATGATGTCTTAATATTTTTACAGGAAACCTTAATGAGTTTGAGAATTGCACACAATTTGTACAAAAACTAATCAGATGCCCTTGGATCCCATATCCAATGACCTCGAAGCTCGTATCACCGTAGCATCTAAGATGAAGGAAGACCTCATATTCTCCTGTATGTCAGAAAATCATGTGCTACCACACCTTAGTGCTTTGGTGATACAAGCTATTCAGAGCTGTTGGATCTGTGATCCAACAACTCCTTGGTGGTTCGAATGTTTTTTTGCAGAAAAGCCCCCAAAGAGTTCAGCCACTGTTTACAAGCACAAAGATTGTTCAGATGCCATTGGATCTCAGATCGAACGACCTCAAAGCTCGTATCACCATAGCCTCCAAGCTACGAGAGCACCTGCTGTTTTCTCGCACGGGAGAATATGAGGTGCTCCCGCACCATAGATTCTATGGTGATACGAGTTCCTAGAGATCTAACAGTTCACAATAGGAGGATTGAATGTTTTTGCGATATACGCCTCAAAGAGTTTGGGAATTGCGCAGAAAGTACAAGTACTACGCATGTGGCATCTGATCACAGATCATACGACCTAGATGCTAGTATCATCGTAGCGGTTAATTAAGCTATAGGGAGCACCTAATATGAGCTATTGGGAGCCGTTGGATCCAAGATGCAGCGGCACACACGATGACTAGATGTTTTATTTGCAAAAAAAACCTTGGAGGGTTTGGAAATTGCGCATAATTACAAAGACTACTGCCAAGCCATTGGATCTCAGATCCAACAACGTAAAAACTTGTATCACCATAGCATCTAAGCTGCGAGGTGGATGTGACATTCTATGCCGTTGTCATTTTTGTTCCTAAACTTGCAAAATACGTGTAACCGGTGTCGTTACTTGTCTAACCGCGCAAAGTGTTTGTGCAAAAAATCCATCCTACACTAAACTATCGAAACAACACACGGGGTGCCACTTGTCATTGATCAAATTTGGACCTAAAACTAACAAATCTGAAAGATGAGATTCGAACTAGCAACCTAGACTACAAAGCGTAAGTCGATAGCCTGAAACAACAACGGTTGTTGGCTCTGTCCTATGACTTGATTTTATATAGTATTATGTTGAATAGAGTAGAGGGAGTGGCTCGTCAACACGTGTATGACCATTGACTCACTTACAGGTGGGTCCAATGTCTGCGATCTCTCTCTCCTCTCCATCGTCCAATCTTTAGACGCACGAGCACACACGAAGAGGGGCGAGAGCTTGTTGTGCTGTTATTATAACTAAAAAAATGCTTGAAAAATAGAAGAATCGCCTAGAACAAGAGACATTGTGGCTGGTCGAGATAGATCTAACCACACCTATCCTCCGTGCCATGTTAGCATGACGAAGTTGTGTGGCTAGTGGGGTGTTTTCGACCGACTAGCTGGGTTCCAAGGTCGAACCATAAGTAGTACGTCTGATACAGTATATTTTTACACGCACATGTTTCCTCTGTGCAGAGACGTGGGACACCCTAACTCATGGTTTCTGGGTCCTCCCAGGTGGTGCACGCATATTTTCATCCTTGCCGAGACATGGGACGCCCTACCACGCATTTTCTGGGTCCTCCTCAATCGTAGGGATGAAGCAAGCAGTTGAGTCGTCAAATCACAAAAGACTACCTTTTTGCCGTGTACATAAGTGAAGCATGGTGGCTATCTAGTTGGGCTAGCTAGGCCGCCGCCACATTTGTTTTTTCACCCCTTTTTTCTCTCCTTGCTGGCAGGTAAATTTAAATATCCACCATGGCGTTGCTATGGTCTTTCGGTGTGGAACGCGCGGTAGGATTTTTATTTTTTTGATTGACGGGAGCAGGCACGACAGCAATTAGTCGTGACGACTCCGCCTGTAAAACCCACTGCTGCCTGATGTGAAAAGTAGTCGACTGGTGTTTTCCCATGGTGAAAACCGAAAGATTCACCCTGCTCCTCGGATGGCTCCCCCCGCCTTCCCGTAGATTGCATTGCCTTTCAGCCATTTTGCCCCCTTTGCTTCCTCTCCCCATTGCTTCTACCTAGTTCCATGGCGGCGCACCAGATCACGGAGTATGAGGTGAGGCGCCTGACACAAGAGATCCAGGCCAAGGATGCAGAGCTCAGGGCCAAGGACGTGCAGCTCCGTGAGCTCAAGGAGGAGAGGAGCGCCATGCTCCTTCTTTATGTGTGGGAGTTCATAGAGCTTCAAAAGCGGCAGGCATCCACCACAAAGATGCTCGAGGCGTCGGCGATGTTGCTGCAGAAAGCGGGAGATACGATAGGCGATCGGGCAAGCCAGCTGGAGCACGAGTGGGCTGATCGTGAGGAGGTCCAGGATCGCCTCAACCACTTGGTGGACCATGTTGCCACGCACGTGTTGTGGCTGAGCGACGCCTACCATCGTGCCAGCGCGACCATGCTGGCCGTCGAGCTAAACCCGTTCGCCCACCCCGCCGACTTCAACGAGTAGCGGCTTCCTAACTTGGTCTCCTTCTTCACCTATATTTTCAAGGAGCCGAGTCGTCTCCGAGCGATGGTGGGAGCGGAGCTAGACAAGGAGGGATTGCAGGCTGCCATTGCCGTTGACGGGCGAATCCTCTCTTTGACGACTAGCTCCCATGGACCGGGAGCGGGCTTTGCGGGCGGTGGCACCCTACATCACCAACGTCGTGCGCTTGGAGAAGCAGAGGAACTTCGTTAGTGTTTAGGCATCCTCTGCATGGGTGTGTCCATGTCTCGGTGCAACATGACCATTGGATGAAACTCAGACATTGTAGATCAGTCACTATAGCACAAAGCGTGTGGGTGTGTTTGGTTGCATTCTCATCTCAATATAGTTGTTCCCTCTTCGTGTATGCTCATCTCAGCACCCCTCTTCATGCATGCTCCTAGTGTATTTGTGTTAACCAACTAGTGTGGACTCACACACCCTTCATGCACTCTGCCAAACACCCAAAAGTGGGTCGAGAATGGAACTTTTGCTCCCATCCCATGCACACTTCATACACCCTGCCTAACACTGATTCGTGCTTCATATGGTTCATGTTCTGCGGAGTATTGTAGCACCATACTCTCCATACGCTATAGACCTATTTCTGTTAACATTGATCTCACCGCCCATTCTTAACCGGTCAGTCAAAAAAGGAGTATGTTACATTACTATTCATATAGTTGACATGCGCACAACATCATTTGTTATCGTCATATCTTACTACACTAGCAACCAGATTATGTAGTACTAATGTATCAACCACTGCACATGCCTAGTAGTAGGAGCACTGTGTAAGTTCAAGTGGCTGCCGTGTTTCGCACTCCTCCATCATAAGAGTGGAAATGCTTGCTGTAATTATTATTATTATTTTCTTCAAAAACAGTGGACACGCTCGACCGTGCGGATCCTCCTCGACGGTCGTCGGGAACCTTGCTACTCACTTTCGCCGACGTGTGGGACAACCAACATCGGTGTCCACTAGCCATGCACTAAATTACTCCGTACTGGAGTGCACAACTGCACGGTAGACTACCCCGATCGAAGCGCCGCGGTAATGCCAATGAGTCGTCAAATCAGAAACCCACACCTTTCCAACAGTAAGTTGGAAGGACAAAGCAACCATCATTTCACTCTTCTCCCCCAACTTCCTCTCTTGAAGAAAACCCCAACTCGCTTCTTCCTCATCTTGTTCCTCATTTCTTCCAGAAAACCCCGGCCTGCTTCTGCCATTGTTCTTCTCTCCCAAAGAAGGAAAGGTGAGCGCATCAATGGTGTTGATTCTTGCCAAGGCAAGGTCTTGCAACCCCGAGACTGATCCTATAACTCCCTCTTTGTTCTGCTTTTGGGTTTGTGATTATGGTTTCTTTTCTTTTATTTCTATTTGACAGTTTCTTGATGGACCCTGGGCACCGGCCGAAGTGATGTCTATGGCTCTGGCCAAAACCGTTGAGGCTCAGGGTACGAAGAAGCGCTAGCACCCTGCCAAGACTATCGCAAACAAGCTCAAGGCCATCGCCCTGTCCAAGCCCCCTCTCCAGGATCCCTCATTAAGCAAGTCCAGGTAATATCTCTTCTTGACGATCTTTTTGGCGATCTTGATCATGTTTTTTCATCTAACATGCAATACTAGTACTAGTAGTACAACTTTCTGGGTAATCTTGCATGTGATTTTTGTGTGCCAAATGACGGTTCTAAATTGCTCTTTTGACCAAAACATGCGAGAGGTTGACACTGATTTCTTATAGATTACTTTCAACTACTTTATGAACATCAATGCTAGCTGTAGGAAATGCAAGATTTTAGCTCGCATGCCTTTGAAGAGAGTATATTAGCCTTAGTAACTTGTGTTATGGATATTGCAAGTAATCCCTCTGCTCTCATTCCTTTGAAGACATGTTCTAGTGTCTTTGTTCACTCGTTTCAGTGCGTATATGTAGTCTTATATGGAGTAAAATATCAAAAATCATCCTATATTTTTGAACGGAGGTAGTAATAAAATATTTGTTTTCTGTTTGAATTAGAACCAGGTCCGTGGTGGAGATGAAGTTCTCAAAGTCATGCCATGTGAACTGGAAGACCTGAGGATGAGTTCTACTGCTAAACTATCCAGCTATTGTGTCCTTGTCACCACGTGTTGTGAACTAGTGTTTTCCTGTAGCATTGTTGTCAGGCGTGTTCTCGAGGGTGTACTTCACCACAACAATTTCCTGGTTGTGCCTTCGATTACGAAGGGCGTGGTTCTTGTAAAACTTCCCAACAAATCTGATGCGGACTGTCTTCATTGTTGTGTTTATGAGTGGAAAGACCACTCGGTTAGGTTCTCCAAGGTTGACGAGATGGCGATGGTGCTGGTTGACATCCCTCATGAAGTTCATGGCCTAGTCAGTTATGTGTGGTACATCCCGTAGGTCGGTGGCAAGAAATAGTTTACAAAGTTTAATTGCTGCAACTTTGCTTGTCTGTAGTAAGTACTATTGTTCAGTACTTGATTTGTGTGTGTGAAACCTGTATTGTTTAGTACTGCCGCTTTTGTTGTGTGGTGAGTCCTTAAAATAGTCTATGTTAATGTCTATCCACTCAATTCAGTCTGTATATTTTGAAGTATCCAGGTCATCTTTTTTGTGAGGATGGTTTATTGATTATGGTTACACTCCAATATGTGTATGCATTGCAGGGTTTATCACATCCACCATGATTTCTAGTCCCATGGATGTTCGGTCCATACGATTTGTCATGACCTTTGGACTGTCCTGCTAGTGGGATTAAGCGGGGGCCCTGCATGCCACCCATAATTGGACGATCAACCTTCTGTTTACAACTTGAACATAGTAATTTCCTGGTAAGGATTCACTCGTGTCGCATCAAGTAAATCTTATTGGTTTACTTTCTAAATCTTATTGATTTAATGTCATGTTTTCTTACTTTTGCTGCAATTTTACGGTGCAGGTTTTGCCATGTGACATTCCTTACAGAATAAACCATTTGGTTTGCTCTCTAATGGTTATTTTTGCAAGTTTCACTTATGTTGTGTCAGTAATGAAGGCACTGTCCATCACTTATATTACTGGACACAATTGGATCAGTCTGTTGTCTGAGTACAATCTGAAGCCCTATGATGAACTGCGATTTGGTTTGACAAACACGCCACAATTAGTCCTTCTCGCATTTAAAAGAAATGAAGAAAAAGACTAGATCAAGGTCACGGAGCCTAGTCAAATTAGAAAGCTGATCATAGCAGACCAAAGACGATCGTTGCTGTCTCGCACATCGGTACCACCTTCATCAACGGATCGAGCACCAACACCTTCAACGGCAGCAGCACAGTCTGATCCACCTGAGGATTGGGCACCGACCGCGCCAGCGGATCAGGCAGATCTGTCGGAGGATCGGGCACGACAAGGGCACCTACTCCGACATTGGCACCAGCTCCACAAGGAGCACCATCTTCGGCAGCAGCAGCGACACTGCTAGTCGCACCGGCATGGGCACTAGCAACGGCTCCAGCACCTGCACCAACACTTGAAGTTGCACTTGCATCTGCTCCGGCCCATGCAGCGGCAACGGAACCAGCAGTTGCATCGGCAACAGACTGGGCTACAGTTCGCACTGCATATACCAAGGTCCTTACAAAAACCGACATCTCCACCTTCTTGGTAAGCATTGGCCGCCCAAGTGGTTCGTTCTTTTTCTTTCCATGTTGTTTCACATGATTCACTGTGTTGATCTAACTGTTTGTGTATGTCTTGTTGTTTGCAAATAGAGAATTCCTAGAGCAACGAGGGAGTTGTTCAACAATCCGGGCGACCGTGGCCAAGTTTCTCTTACCATGTGCAGCCCTGGTGTGAATGAACCTGCTCAATATACCATAAGTACAAAGGACGGTCAAGGTTCAAAACTAAATCAAATCTTGTAGTAGGGGGTGATGTCAAAACCGAACTTTCTTGGCAAGGAGAGCTGGTCCAAATCAACTTTGAAATTCTTGAGCAGCAGCACGCAACTGCTGAACTGATCTATCCTCCGAGAGATTTTGATGTAATAATATGGCATGGTGAAACAAGTATCCTGTGTGTATAAGTAGTATGCCAATATTATTTATCGCGTAGGATATCGTGAAAGAATTGCAACTCTGATTGCTGGTTAGGAACTGACGTTTGATTTTCATTCTAACAACTGCCATGCTTTATTAAATTGTCTGTATTCGCCTTGCGATAGCATCTAAAACCAGCACCGTACTGATCGCTTGCAATATAAAATGCGCTGAGTTTGAACACATGGGCCCCCAAACATGCAGGCTCACCGGCCTATGGCCCAAAGTCCAGAACCGTGAGCCTATCTGAGTATTATATTCTCATCTAAACCCCCATATTATGTTATATATATATTCCCCTTGATTTTTCTTATGTATATAGTTGTGATATAAAATATTTTTATATTTCTTTATAGAGGGAGTATCTCTCTGTCAAAAATATATTTATGTGTAACTAGTTACTCCTGCCTTTCTACTTCCTTTCGCTAATATGTGGGGCATCCGACAACGGGGTCCATGTGCCATGCACCAAATTAGAGTGCACAACTGCACGGCAGACTCACCCCGGTCGTAGCACCGCGGTAATGCCCGATGAGCCGTCAAATCACAAAAAACCCCACCTTTCCAGCTTTAGCAGTAAGCTGGACGGACGAAGCAGCAATATTTCACTGTACCTGAATCCCTTTCTCCCTCATCTACTTGTTCAGAGAAAACCCCCTCTCGGCGATTACATAGGGTTTTCTCATGGAGAACCAGGTACGAATTCTTCATCCGTACCTGATAAATCCAAGTCCCTTGGTCAGGGCAATCCTAGGATGGCAGCCGTTGATGCATTTTTGTTCCTACTGAATCTAGTGTGTTTCATTTGCAGTGCCCAAAGTGCGAGGACCCTACAGGTTTCTGCGCCCTCAGCGAGACGCCACACTTGTTCCTTCTCATCCTAACACATGATTTTAAAACACACACAGTATGTTCCTAGAATCCTCTTTTCTATCTGGGAGGGTGGGGTTTTTTGAACATGCAATCGACTAATTTGGAAATTTGGATTGCTATATTTGGATAAATGTTACTAGTACCATGGTCAACACTGATGGTAAGGAGGAAATTATTTCTAGATTTGGATAGTGAATACATTATATTCTCATATTATTTTTCCTGCAATGCTGATAACCCACAAGTATAGGGGATCAGTTGTAGTCTCTTTCGATAAGTAAGAGTGTCGGACCCAACGAGGAGCTAAAGGTAGAACAAATATTCCCTCATGTTCTATCGACCACCGATACAACTCTATGCACGTTTAAAGTTCGCTTTACCTAGAACAAGTATGAACCTAGAAGTACTTTGTCGGTGTTTTAGGATAGGTTTCCAAGATAATAAAGAGCACGTAAATAAAAAGTAGGGGCTGTTTAGACAAATACACAACTAAGTTAGTTTTGGTAGAGAGTGTTTTGTCACAAGAAAGTTATTTGTCCCTAGACAATCGATAACTAGACCGATAATCACTATTGCAATTTTATATGAGGGAGAGGCGTAAGCTAACATACTTTATCTTCTTGGATCATATGCACTTATGATTGGAACTCTAGCAGACATACGTAACTACTAAAGATCATTAAGGTAAAACCCAACCACAGCATTAAAGTATCAAGTCCTCTTTATTCTCACACGCCATAACCCACTTATCCGTGTTTGTGTTTCTATCACTCACGCAACGCAGACAATAAGCAAACCATGAACATATTGCAAACCCTATAGTGGGGATCCCTCATGCTTGCGCGACACGGAGAGCACCATAGGACATCACCAATAATAGAACATGCAACTCAAACCAATCATGATCATCAATCAACCCATAGGACAAAACGGATTTACTCAAACATCATGGGATAGCCATACATCATTGGGAAATAATATATAACGTTGAGCACCATGTTTAAGTAGAGATTACAGTTGGGAGAAGGGGTGTTACACCGCTGCATAGAGGGGGAGAAAGTTGGCGTTGATGGCGGCGAAGTTGTTGGAATAGATCCCCGTCACGATGATGGCCCCGGCGGCGTTCCGGTGCCACCGGGAGAGACGGGGAGAGAGCCCCCCTCCTTCTTCTTCTTCCTTAACTTCCCCCCTAGATGGGATAAGGGTTTCCCCTCTTTTCCTTGGCTTCCATGGTGGCGGAGAGGCAAGAGCCCCTCTGAGATTGGATCTCTCTCTCTCTCTCTCTCTGTTTCCTTCTATTTCTACACTCCCAGATTCTGGCCTTTCACCGTTTCTTAAATTCCCAGAGATCCGTAACTCCGATTGGGCTGAAGTTTTGACACAATTTTTATCTGAATATTAGCTTTCTTGCGCCAGAAGAAGGGCACCAACTGCCTTACAGGGTGACCACAAGGTCCCAGGGCACGCCCCTCACCCTTGTGGGCCCCTTGGGCATCGTCTCGCGTTGATTCCACTTCCCAAAATTCACATATATTCAAAAATCTCCGTAAGTTTTTATCCCGCTTGGACTCTGTTTGATATGGATTTTCTGCGAAACAAAAAACATGCAACAAACAGGAACTGGCACTGGGCATTGGATCAATATGTTAATCTGAGAAAATCAAAAAAATGTTGCCAAAAGTATGTAAAAGTTGTAGAATATTGGCATGGAATAATCAAAAATTATAGATACAACAGAGATGTATCAGCATCCCCAAGTTTAATTCATGTTCGTCCTCGAGTAGGTAAATGATAAAAAAGATAATTTTTGATGTGGAATGCTACCTAGCATAATCTTGATCATATAATATAATCATGGCATGAATATTAAGACACGAGTGATTCAAAGCAATAGTCTATCATTTGACATTAAGACAATAATACTTCAAGCATACTAATAGAGCAATCATGTGTTTTCAAAATAACATGGCCAAAGAAAGTTATCCCTACAAAATCATATAGTCTAGCTATGCTCCATCTTCACCACACAAAATATTTAAATCATCCACAACCCCGGTTTTATAAAAGCACGCAACATAAATAAATGACTCTCTAAAACTTCCGGGTTGTCTCACTGGTAGCGCTTTCTTTAAAGCCATTAAGCTAGGCATATAGTGCTCAATTAATGGATCCACCCGGATCCCAAGGTATACCGAAGCCAATTTTAATTAACAATGATTTTTAATTTAGTAGTGAGCACAAAGTAACATATATCATTTAATGACGAAGTCTAACTCTCTTCCTATGCATCGGCATGTCATAAAAGAACAATTCATGCACACAAAATAAAGGCCAATGCATAGCATAAGTACTTTCTTGCAATTTTATCGTGTTGGAAACATAGAGAGGTGCAGATGTAGTTCCTCTCTCATAATAATTGCAAGTAGAAGCAGCAATCACATGCATATTACATTCATCAAAATTATCATGTGCAACGGTAAAAGGCAACCCATCAATATGATCCTTAATAAGAATAAACTTCTCCAATATAGTGTAGTTTGGAGAATTCAAAAGGATAATAGGACTATCATGTGTGGGTGTAATAGCAACAATTTCATTCTTAACATAAGGAACTATAGTTCATATCCATAAGCATAATTCATATTGGCATCTTGGACACAAGCATAGCAATTATCAAGTTCATCAAAAAGGGATATTTCAAATGAATCAACGGGATCATAGCAATTATCATAGCATTCATCCTTCGGTAAGCACGAAGGGAAATTAAACAGTGTATGAGTTGAAGAGTTACTCTCGTTAGAAGGTGGGCACGGGTATCTAATCTGATTTTCCTCCTTTTGTTCTTCGCTCTCCTCGTCATCTTTTTCATCTAATGAGCTCACAGTGTCATCAATTTTTCTTCCATAGTTTCCTACAAAACATTATTCTCTTCTTGGACAGCGGAGACTTTCTCAATAAATGCATCAATATCGGCATTATATTCATAATTCTCATAGCAATATTTAATTATAGCAAATTTTCAGGCCTATAAACATCATCATCATCAAAAGCTTCATACTTTTCACACAAAGATTCAATTTCATAAGCACCCTTAAAAGCAACAAATTCTTCTATTAGTTCCACATCATAGTAATCATATATACCATTAGCATAAGAAGCTAAGGTTTCACTATCGTTCAATTTGCATGAAAAGGGAAGGTGTGCAACCTTCATCCTAGAGAAACAAGTACAATCATATCTCAAGCATAGTTGCCGAGCATACCATTGCAACATATGAATTTGATCCCATAATAGTTTCCCTTTTTGAGTCAAGCAATAATCCTTAAAGTATTCACGTTGATCCAACGTGTCACCCATTACATAATTGAATGGGGTTTTCTCAGGATTATTAAAGTATTGCATATCTTTCACATAATGAGCATTGAGGGTTTTAGGAGGTTCCCCATCTCCATGAGTAGCAAGTAAACCTAATTTTTTTCGTATTTTGTGTCCCATATCTATAATTAAAGATAAGGAACAACTTAGAATAGCAAATAAAATCTACTTAGTGATAAAGAAAACAAGCACACACGAGAATATTCACCCCACACTATTGCTCCCCAGCAACGGCACAGAAAAAGGTCTTGATAACACACAAGTATAGGGGATAAGTTGTAGCCTCTTTCGTAAGTAAGAGTGTCGAATCCAACGAGGAGCTAAAGGTAGAACAAATATTTCCTCAAGTTCTATCGACCACCGATACAGCTCTACGCACGCTTAACGTTCACTTTACCTAGAACAAATATAAAGCTAGAAGTACTTTGTCGGTGTTGTAGGATAGGTTTGCAAGATAATAAAGAACACGTAAATAAAAAGTAGGGGATGTTTAGATAAAGACACAACTAAGTTAGTTTTAGTAGAGAGCTTTTTGTCACAAGTAAGTTATTTGTCCCTAGGCAATCAATAACTAGAACAATAATCACTATTGCAATTTTATATGAGGGGGAGGCATAAGCTAACATATTTTCTCTTCTTGGATCATATGCACTTATGATTGGAACTCTAGCAAACATCTGTAACTACTAAAGATCATTAAGGTAAAACCCAATCATAGCTTTAAATATCAAGTCCTCTTTATTCCCGTACGCCATAACCCACTTATCTGTGTTTATGTTTCTATCACTCACGCAAAACAGACAATAAGCAAACCATGAACATATTGCAAACCCTACAGAGGGGATCCCTCATGCTTGCGCGACACGGAGAGAACCATAGGACAACACCAGTAATAAAACATGTAACTCAAACCAATCACGATCACCAATCAACCCATAGGACAACATGGATCTACTCAAACATCATAGGATAGCCATACATCATTGGGAAATAATATATAGCATTGAGCACCATGTTTAAGTAGAGATTACAGTAGGGATAAGGGGTGTTACACCGCTGCATAGAGGGGGAGAGAGTTGGTGGTGACAGCGGCGAAGTTATTGGTGTAGATTCCCGTCATGATGATGGCCCCGGCGGCGTTCCGTTGCCACCGGGAGAGAGGGGGAGAGAGCCCCCTCCTCCTTCTTCTTCTTCTTCTTCCTTGACCTTCCCCCCTAGATGGGATAACGGTTTCCCCTCATGTCCTTGGCTTCCATGGCAGCGGAGGGGCGAGAGCCCCTCCGAGATTGGATCTCTCTCTCTCTCTCTCTCTCTCTCTCTCTCTCTCTCTCTCTCTCTCTCTCTCTCTCTCTCTCTCTCTCTCTCGTTCTGTTTCTGCGCTCCTAGATTCTGGCCTTTCACCGTTTCTTAAATTCCCGGAGATCCGTAACTCCGATTGGGCTGAAATTTTAACACGATTTTTATCCGGATATTAGCTTTCTTGCTCCAGAAGAACGGCACCAACCGCCTTACGAGGTGACCACAAGGGCCTAGGGCGCGCCCTACCCCCTGGGGCGCGCCCCTCACCCTTGTGGACCCCTCGGGCATCGTCTCGCGTTGATTCCACTTCCCAAATTTCACATATATTCCAAAAAAGTCTCCGTAAGTTTTTAATCCCGTTTGGACACCATTTGATATGGATTTTCTGTGAAACAAAAAACATGCAACAAACAGGAACTGACACTAGGCACTGGATCAATATGTTAGTCCGATAAAATCATATAAATTGTTGCCAAAAGTATGTAAAAGTTCTAGAATATGGCATGGAACAATAAAAAATTATAGATACGATGAAGACATATCAAGTGCATTCCTTAATCTCCCAGAACACATGTACTCAAGATGGTCGGCCTTGCCATAACTGAATACACTAGTTTAATGTTCAGATTAATGACAAGCCATGGATATAAGTTCCGAGTTGGGTTCATGAACCAAGAAGATCGCTGCTTTTTTTATGGCTGAACTTGGATAAACTTCTCAAGTGTTACAGACTGAAAGTTGGCGCACGGATGTTGATGGAAATAGCAGAACCTGGTTTCATCTTCACTGTGATCTTCCACTCCGACGTCGCTGTAGTAGTTCATCCATGTTAGTTTTGTATCTGGTTCTTTCTTGTTGCCTCGATTAGTTCTTAATCCACCTATTCTGTCTAACTAATCACAATTTAACTTTAGAAGTAGCAATGATTTGTGATTCCCTTCTCTCATGAAGATGCTACTTCTAACTAATATTTCTTATAACTAGTGGCTTGTGTAGGTTATTTCAGAGTCACGCACACTACTCGTTTGTTATTCTATAAGAACTCGACTGTTACTGATGGCACTGAAGTTGACCGGGACTACATCCACAAGTTCCTACACTTTGTTGATCGTCTTGAGGTCCTTGTGGGGTGTTTCAATGGTGGAAGGCCACGTGGGGTATGTGTGCCACTCCTGCAGACGTTGAACATGTCCAACTGTGTCGAGAAACTTATGGTACGAGCTGCTTTCTGTTATATATGTTGTTCATAAAATCTTGCTTATACACAGTTTTACAGTTGTGATCTTCTTGAAACAGAAATTGCCCAGTTCTATTGTACCTATACAGATGCCTGATCATGGTTGGGTCAGGCTTGTGCTTTGTTACAACATGATGTTTATGTCGATCTACTCCATTTCCCTTGGAGGTGAAAAGATACTTATTCATGGGTGGTCTCAAATAATGAAGGCCCGTCTATCTTGGAGAATAGGACAGAAGGTTATGCTCATGCTTTTCCATGGCTCTAAAGCGAATATCCTGTTTATTGACCACATTGCGAGATGAAGCCACTTTCAGAAGGTTGTGGATGCGCGGGGTGGCGCCTGGGCCTTGTCCTAGGGCTTGGTGGCCTCACCCTTGGTTAACTGTAGGAAAAGTAGCACTGTTCAAGGCGTGCTTTGTATGGTTGAACCTATATAAGTACTCATACTGCTTTTAGCTATGGTTGTTAAGTACCCCTGCTGGTTTCAGTTAAGGTTGTTAAGAACTCCTGTTGCTTTTCCAGTCTGTCGTGTTTCTTCAGTCTTGTCTTCCTCTAGCTGCCAAAACAAAACCAGGGCCGGTAGGGCCGCCTGCTTCCGCCTCCCTTGGCTGGCTGCACCTCAGCACATGCATCGCCACCCGACCGTCTCCTAAATCGTTAACGCCGACGTCCGAGGCCTCGCCATCGTCCTTCGTGTGCTTTGGTGCGCTCACCGCGGCGCCGCCCTCTCGTATTGTCAACGTGGTCAACAAACAAGAGGAATCGGGAGAGGATTGTACGCAGAGAGGATGATAGTAGGGGCCCACCATGTCCATGGCCTTACGCAAGGAAGTTCCTCATTTTTTGTTATATACTCCATTGTCAGTGTATAGTAAAAGAAAATGCTTCCTCCTAGAGGTTTGCTGACATCTGGGACCCACGACATTGTCAGCGTATATAGTCAATAGACAAGGGAACAACACAAGATTGGCTGACACCTTGGATGTAGCTGCTCGAGTAGTATTTTTTTATCGTTGAGACGGATCAGGGTTTCAACTAGGCTGTGGCCCGTCTAGCCAGGCTTATATTTTACGTTGACCACATGACCAGCCCAGCTATTTTTTCTTTGTGAAAATGAGCCTGGTTTATTTTTTCTATAGAATACCCAATCCAGGCCTACTTATTTTTCTACGCCCTGATGGGCTGCAACTCTTTCAAGACGCCTGCAAATCTTGAAAGTAATATGAAATGGGTTGTAAATATAAAAAATAGACGACAAATTGACAATTACTTTCAAATTTCTGATTTTTTTCACATTTTCAGATTCCAATTTCACTGGGCTTTAACCTAATTTAAATAATTCTTCAAAGTCCTTTAAATCTGACTCGACATTTTGGTATTAAAAATAGTCTGGACCCCACCAAAATATGCAAAATTTCGTTTAAATTTTTAACCCTGGCCCTGGCCAACAAAAAAACAGGGAATGGTCTGACTTATGGGCCTATTAAGTTGATGCGTATGCAAGATTTTTTTTACTTATTCTATACGTCAACAAACAATTCTAGCAGACTTGACCGTTGGATGTGAATCCAACGGCCGTCGTGCTTCTTCAATCTCTTATCTTCTTGCTCCAGCCACCAAATCCAGCACCGGCGGGACCGCTTGCTCCCACCTCCCGTGGCCGGCTGTGCTGCCGCACAGGCCTCACCGCCCCCTACTACTCCCACCACTAGCCAGGCCATCCCTCTGCTCACCCACATCCCTCCACTGTTGTGGCTTCGCCGCCTCCGGGTCAATCCCTTCCCTGGTCTCGCTGTCGTCCATCGCGCTGGTGTTCTTGGCATGACGTGGTCAACATTGTTAACAAACGACAACATCAGAAGAGGGATGTACATGGAGAGGCTGACTGTTGGGACCCACATGATCCATGGCTGCACGCAAGCAAGTACCTCCATATTATGCCAAAAAGAATGAATCCTCCCAATGGCAGTTGGGACCCAGCAGCTATATCTTGGCATGGAAGGAAGTGCCTCCTTATTAAGCGAAAAATAACGAGTGCTCCCCATGACAGCTAGGGCCCACGAGATTTGGAGGCTGACTTGTGATACTACTAAGTTGACTCGTACGTAGGGCTATGTCAACTTAGTCAACAAACGATTCTATCACCAGTGAGCGTTGGATTGTTAACATCCAATGGTCGTCCTGCTTCTTCAACCTCTAATTTTCTTGCTCCAGCCGTCCAAACCACGGCGTGCTCCTGCCTCCCGTGGCCGGCTGTTGTGACACCCGGATAATCAGGCTACAGTAATCCTACGTTAACCATGCCACGTCACCCCGGTTACTGTTGCTAACCTCTCATTGGTTCAAAACCGATTCAAAAGTCAAATTCAAAATATGTCAAACAACAAAAAATTTAAACTTTAAACTAAAATGTTCGGAGTGTGCCAATTAATGTTTGGGAATTTAAGGTGAAGGAAACACAATTTTACAGAATGCACAAATATTTCAAATAGAATTAAAATAGAAAAGAAAATAAATATTAAAAATACAGAAAGGTAAGAAAAAGAAAAGGAAACCCCCTTCCCCCCACTAGGCCACGGCCCAGAAGGCCATCGGGCCGCCAGGCCGGCCCAGCCGCGCCCCACACCCTCCCCCATATCCACCCCACTAGGGGGAAAACCCTAACCACCCACCCCACTTTCCCCACTCCTCCTTCTGCTTCCCCCAATCCAGATTGCATCAGGCGTCCGCGCCCCTCGCCGTGCCGACCGCGTCGCCTACCGCCCCCACGACCGCGCCCGCCACCGCTCGCTTCATCGGTCGGCCTGTGCTGGCCTCGCCCATGCCGGCCTAGCGTGCTGACGCTCCCGGGTCCGTCCTGTCGAGCACGCGCACCCAGCCCGGCTCCGCCCCCGCCTCTCGACGCCGTCGTAGGCGCCGTCACCCCGCCGCCAGTCACCGGAGCTCCCTCGACGTCCTGCTTCCTCCTCCCCACCGGTTTGCCTCCTCTTCGCTCACATCGTCCCCGTCGTCCTCCCCACGTCCCGTTGCCCCGAACCCTACAAACCCGCCGTGAGCACCGCTACCTCCCCTCCTCTATCCCCGCAAGTCACCACGCACGTCGTCCTACCTTTAGCTGTGCTCGTCGCACCTCGTGCATGCCCATGGCCGCGCGCGTGCTCGCGCATGCCTTGTCGTGGCCACCCGCCCCGCAGCCTAGTTCGGTCGCCCCCTGTGCCCGCGACAGCACCTCGCCTCACCCTGCTCCGGCTGTGCCACATCCACGCCGTCCCCCTGCAGCTGGTCCGCCGTCACCGTCCCGCCTCCGCCTCCGCCTCTGGCCCCGAGGGCCATCGCCGCGCCGGCGGCCAACTCCAGCGCCCATCCCGGGCTCTCTCCTTCCCGTCGCCGCCCCGTTCAGCCACCATATCCGACGCGGCACCCCCGCTCCGCCCGACCACGCCGGCTTGCATCGCCGCGCCCAGCGCGCCTGGTTCTACACGGGCGCTGGCGCCTGTTGCCCGTTTGCCCATGCCCGCTATGGCCCCTGGGGCCTATGACAGATGGGCCCCACGCCCAGAACATTTTTATAAAAAATAATAATTAAAAATGATAATACTAATAAATAACAATACTAAAAATATTAATTAATTAATTAATTAATTAAAGAATTAATTAACTTAATTGATCATAATTAGATTAATCTGATCATTAATTAACCTAATTAACTGTTAGTTAATTAATCAGTCAATGACATGCGGGACCCTCACATCAGTTTGACCTAGTCAACGCCTATTGACTGTTGATGTCACGCTGACATCATGATGACATCAGCATACACTATTCTGGATAATGTTGATTTAAAATAAAATCTAGAAAATGATTAAATCCTTTTAAAATTAATGTAAAATAAACTGTAGCTCGGATGGAAAAACTTTGTACATGAAAGTTGCTTAGAACGACGAGACAAATCCGGATACGCAGCCCGTTCGTCCGCCACACGTCCCTAGCATAGCGAACACGCAACTGTTCCCCTCCGGTTCATCTGTCTGAAAACGCGAAACTTCGGGGATACTTTCCCGGATGTTCCCCCCTTCACTGGTATCACCTCCTACTGCGTTAGGGCACACCTGGCACCGTTACTTGTGATGTCATGCATCATTATGCATCTGTTTTCATTGTATTCATTGTTTCTTCCCCCTCTTCTCTCTGGTAGACTACGAGACCGACGCTGCTGCTGCCCAGTTCGACTACGAAGTTGACGACCCCTCCTTCTTGCCAGAGCAACCAGGCAGGCCCCCCCCCTTGATCACCAGATATCGCCTATTCTTCTCTCTACTGCTTGCATCAGAGTAGTATAGCACGTTACTGTTTCGATTGATCCTATTTTGTTGCATAGCCTGTCATTGTTGCTACAGTTGTTGATACCTTACCCGCAATCCTAAATGCTTAGTATAGGATGCTAGTTTATCATCATTGGCCCTACATTCTTGTCAGTCTTCCTTGCTATACTATTGGGCCGTGATCACTCGGGAGGTGATCACGGGTATATACAATACATACCTACATACTATTTAGATGGTGACTAAAGTCGGGTTGGCTCATTGAGTACCCGCAAGTGATTCCGATGTGGGGGCTGAAAGGACAGGCGGCTCCCTCCCGATAGAGGTGAGCCTGGGTTCCCGACGGCCCCCGACTATTACTATGTGGCGGAGTGACAGGGCAGGTTGAGACCACCTAGGAGGAAGGTGGGCCTGGCCCTGGTTAGCGTCCGTGGTTACTTCAAAATAACACGCTTAACGAGATCTTGGTATTTGATCTGAGTCTGGCCACTGGCCTATACGCACTAACCAACTACGCGGGAAAGATATGGGCACTCGACGTCGTGGTATCAGCCGAAGCCTTCGTGACGTTAGCGATTGAGCGGCACGCGCCAGATTGGACCGTAAGCCTGCTCTTGTATTAAGGGGGCTAGGTCTGCTTCCAGCCACCCTCGCAACATGCATGTGTGCAATGGGCGATGGGCCCAGACCCCTGCGCACATAGGATTTACACCGGCATGCTGACCTCTCTGTTGTGCCTAGGTGGGGGTGCGACGTGTTGATCTTCTGAGGCCGGGCATGACCCAGGAAAGTGTGTCCGGCCAAATGGAATCAAGCGTGTAGGGTTATGTGGTGCACCCCTGCAGGGAAGTTTATCTATTCGAATAGCCGTGTCCCTCTGTAAAAGGATGACCCAGAGTTGTACCTTGACCTTATGACAACTAGAACCGGATACTTAATAAAACACACCCAGATAAGTTCCACAAACAACCCGGTGATCGCTTTTCCACAGGGCGACGAGGGGAGGATCGCCGGGTAGGATTATGCTATGCGATGCAACTTGGAGGACTTCAATCTACTCTCTTCTACATGTTGCAAGATGGAGGTTGCCAGAAGCATAGTCTTTGATATGACTAGCTATCCCCCTCTTATTCTGGCATTCTGCAGTTCAGTCCACCGATATTGCCTCTTTACACATATACCCATGCATATGTAGTGTAGATCCTTGCTTGCGAGTACTTTGGATGAGTACTCACGATTGCTTTTCTCCAGTTTTCCCCCCTTTCCTTTCTTCCTGGTTGTCGCAACCAGATGCTGGAGCCCAGGAGCCAGACGCCACCGTCGATGATGACTCCTACTACACCGGAGGTGCCTACTACGTGTAGGCCGCTGACGACGACCAGGAGTAGTTTAGGAGGATCCTAGGCAGGAGGCCTGCGCCTCTTTCGATCTGTATCCCAGTTTGTGCTAGCCATCTTATGGCAACTTGTTAACTTATGTCTGTACTCAGGTATTGTTGCTTCCACTGACTCGTTTATGTCGAGCACTTGTATTCGAGCCCTTGAGGCCCCTAGCTTGTAATATGATGCTTGTATGTCTTATTTTACTTTTAGAGTTGTGTTGTGATATCTCCCCGTGAGTCCTTGATCTTGATCGTACACGTTTGCATGCATGATTAGTGTACGAATGAATCGGGGGCGTCACAAGTTGGTATCAGAGCCGACTGCCTGTAGGAATCCCCTTTCCAACTCCTTGGCCGAAGTTGAGTCTAGTCATCGAAAAACTTTTACTAACATGGTTGTGTGTCTTACGGGCCCACGTCGCCATTGGTTGGTATTAGGATCTTTTACTCCTCGTCTATACTATGGGACTCTGGTCTCTTTTCTATTCGGGGTAAATGATTTTGCTAACTCTAACTCTAGGTTCTCGTAACTATTTCTCCCGGAGAGTCCTCATTCCAGAAGATCACCTGCTTCGTCAGAAGATTCTGAGGATATCCGTCGATATTTTCCCGAGACCCTTGTGCTCATCTCCTTTGCAATTCACTGCCACCGATATATCCCTATGGATGTTCGCATGCACTTGTCATTCTCATGATCATTCCTCGTCGCTCTTGTTCTTACAAGATGCCTCGCAATATTCTCCGTTGTCTCAAGAATCCTTTGAGTTTAGTGTCTAGCAGTTTTATTTCGCATAAAAACTCCTACGGTTTTTCCTCACATTTATCGAGGATCCATTCTTCTCAATTGTTCATGTGTCTCACAAATTTTTTTGGAATACTTTTTGATCTTTCAAAAATTCTCTACAACATGTTACTCTTGAAACTCTTGCCTGCTTGCATTATGTTTAATTCCATATGACTAGTAGTCTTCGTTAACATCCCTTGTCTTAGTCATTTTGAGCCTATTGATTCAATGTGTGCGTACGCATGCAGTCATCAGGTTATCCTTTTTAAAATTATCTTTCCCGCTCAGGCGTCATTCTGGACATGAGTTGGTTCTCGGCAATTCAAACCTTTATTGATTGCCCAACTAAGTGTTTTCAACTTATCTATCCTTGATCAGGGCGTCTGCTTCTCATCCTTCATTTTGGAAACCATAATTTCTTTCTGTTTAAGCATCAGACTAATCAGCTGATTCTTGAATCTGATGCCTCTGCATTCTTCTTCCTCTGATTGAGTACCGATACTCACGTCAGCTCCGTTGTAGACCACAAGACCCCTTGTTGGATAAATATCCGACGGTGTCTTTCACATTCAAAACTCTTGTGGGCCTTTCCTCGGATACATAATGCCTTTGCCAAATCGTATCCTCTACTTTCTCAACCATGCTCTGTTGTCGAGCTGGTATAAATTACTCCTGAAGTCTGTGTTATATGTTCCTAAGATGCCCTGATGGGTTGGACCTATGCCTTCCCTAATATGTGTAAGCTCGTAAGTTATGCGAGGTATACTCTACTGACTTTTCGTCAGATAAAATTTCAACACTACAACTTCCTCGAAAGCAAGAAGTGAATGAAAAGTTGTGCATTGAAGAAGTGGGAATTGACCCTGAACTTTGTGTTCATGCCCATGGACACGATGTAGATCTTATCATTAAAGCTTGTCTTAAATTAATTATTCCCTTGGTATAAGTTCATCTTATATCTAGGATCTGGCCTTTTCGCAATCATGGTCCCGACCATGTTCTCCTTTAAATACCATTTCTCGTGCAAGTTTTAGCACTTGTCTTTTGCTGAGCAATACCCCAGTCCAACCTCTACTTTGACCTGTCATCGAGTATTACCCCCTGGTATCTCAAGATTATCACGGAACTTCGTAACTTCTTATGAGTTCTTCATCAAGTGCTACATCCTCACTGATTCCAATTTTTCATGGGCTATCAGTTTTTAAATACTCAAGGACACCGATAACTGAACGGAGTCCGCATTACGGTTCAACAACTCTTAGTAATCTTCTTTACCTATAAGTCTGTACCCGATCATGTCATTCCTAGCCTGTTTGGCTATATCATTATCATGATGATTTTAACTATGCTACCTGGTCCTTGTACCCAGAGCACCACTTTCGACGATGAGCTAAGCTTACGTTGCTTTTCCTCGACATATCATTCCGCCTTGAACACCAAACTTGATTCCGAGTTTGTGTCGTATCTGTGGTTCCAATAATCTTTTGTTGCATCAATCCTTTTGCTTGATACAGTCGCTGTTCAATTTCTTATTCATGGAGTCTCTCGACAAAAATTGTCGTGATCATCATCAACATCTTTGCCCCCTTCCAGGTTATCAGTCGAAATCATGATCATAAGTGCCATCCTTGTCCCTTGGTAATTTGATTTACCATCGACAACATCCTTTTCCTTTTCATCACAAACTTGTTCATGTTATGGACACAACTTGCTATCCAGCTTGTACTAGTTCTACCTTGAAGTATTACCGTCTTTTATGTCAAGGATGTTGCGAGGATTGCTCCACCTCTTAATAATTCTTGATACAAGTGATACTTCACACCATCACCATTCTTTCTTGATCCTCATGTTGATTCTAACTGGGGCACCAACAAGTGAACGGTGCTACTTGGATTCTATACTTCTAGCAACCCTATTGCTTTGAATTTTAATGGATGTTGGTTATTGAATCACCATTCTAACCATGATCATGCTTCCTAAGCCCATATTTCGGGTGCACCTTTCAAGCAGTGTTTAATGGTGTATGATTTCCTCGAGCATACATCATCATATCATTTGATTTGACAAATGTTATCTCCTTGTTTACATAACTGTGGAAATCCATCTTTTTGGAAATCTTAGTGAGTTGATGCTAAGTCCATCAGCCACCTTTCCCTCATCTCCTTGGGTTAATGATGAACTTTTGTTTCGGAACTCACTTCCATAGTTCATCTTCCGAGAATCTTACCATGTCATCTCAACAATTTGTGTTGCACCTTTCTTCTCCGGCATCCTAAGTCTGAGGTACCTCGACAGCAATCAGATCAGAATCTCGGTCAGATATGATGGTTGGAACATATTTTCAAGAGTTATAACATTGGTCCTTATATGACCTGCTAAGGTGATGTCATGCCTAGCACACCTGGCCGGAGGACCTATTGTTATAGTTTCCACTTTAGCAAGGTTAGCCATTTCTTCCATGAGGAAATTTTAAGACTTATTCTATGAGTTGATCCTGAGGGATCCCTTGGGTATCCAAAGTCCGACCTTTGCTTGAAGACCATGTCAATGCTATCTCGAAGCATGTCTATGGTACTCCGATTTTCAACAAGAACATTTGAAGCCCAATGCTAATTGTGTCCTGCTCAAATTATCCAAACACCACTGTATGGGTAATGCCTTGAAATTTCTCTCCCCTTACCTAAAGAGTCTTCTACATTCTATCATTTCATGGATATCATGCTCTGCTTGTTCTTGGTAAGGATATACCCCTGAATTATGTGTTTAAACACATTTTCCTTTCCATTGTTCTGTTTAATCTGATGATCACATTTTCCTTTCCATTGTTTTGTTTAACCTTTCTTGTGATCTATATGATCTAAGAAGTAATATTCTTCTGCTTATGTAAATACCTCGGTGTACCATCCTGTCTAGTGTAACCCTATTTCTATTGTTGATGACATTTCGGTAATCACCGATGGACGAGAACCTTTCCTATTGGTCTGCCTCGTTTCAACGAGCAGGAAAATGGTTCTCTTCGTCCCTCGCCCTTGGTACCAACGATGTTGCCGACATAACTGACAGGCTATTCTCTGGCATGCCTTGCTATCATAACCATGCTAGAGGTCAACGCCCTTCCTTATTTTTTACCCACATGGTGGGTCCATAACCCACAGTTCCCAGGATCGAAACCTGACTCCCCTGTACAACCCTGTTTCTAATGGTTATTCCTCATGCTTGGCTTTGTATTTAATTCACGGGTCACCTTCCTAGTGCTCTATTCTGGTATCAGATGCAATAGTTACCCTCGCTGCTCTGAACCTTTCTCACTTTGGTTCAGGCTCTGAGCAACTATCTATCCGCTTGGAACCTCTGATTGTACCTTCGTACCTTACTCTCGTTGTATTTTATAGGTTCAACTCGAGAGATACTCTTATGCCCATTCATGGGTTAACCCTAGATTGTTCCCTCATAAGATTCTGTCATAGCCGAGCTGCCCCTTACCTATTCATAAGTACGTTGGAGTTCCCGAAGAAAAGGACGACTTCAACATAATGACCTGAAGCAGAGAAATCAAGACATCAATGTAGTGGATCGAAACTCTTCGAAGAGAGCAACCAAGACCGAGAACACACGCTAGAATTTCGTAACCAGACTTTTCCACCTTACTCCACCTCTTAAATCTCGGGACGAGATTTCTTGTAGTGGAGGAGAATTGTGACGCCCGGATAATCAGGCTACAATAATCCCATGTTAACGATGCCACGTCACCCCAGTTACTGTTGATAACCTCTCATTGGTTCAAAACCGGTTCAAAAGTCAAATTCAAAATATGTCAAACAACAAATAAATTCAAACTTTAAAAATAAAATGTTCGAAGTGTGCCAATTAATGTTTGAAAATTTAAGGTGAAGGAAACACACTTTTACAGAATGCACAAATATTTTAAATTGAACTAAACAGAAAAGAAAATAAATAAATAAAAAACAGACAGGTAAGAAAAAGAAAAGGAAACCCCCTTCCCCCCCACTGGGCCACGACCCAGCAGGCCATCGGGCCGCTAGGCCGGCCTAGCCGCACCCCACACCCTCCCCCATATCCACCCCACTGGGGGGAAATCCTAACCACCCACCCCACTTTCCCCACTCCTCCCTCTGCTTCCCCCGATCCAGATTGGATCGGGCGTTCACGCCCCTCGCCATGCCGACCGCGTCGCCTACCGCCCCACGACCGCGCCCGCCACCGCTCACTGCATCGGTCGGCCTGTGCTGGCCTCGCCCATGCCGGCCTAGCGTGCTGCCGCTCCCGGGTCCGTCCCGTCGAACACGCACGCCCAGCCTAGCTCCGCCCCCGCCTCTCGATCCCATCGCAGGCGCCGTCATCCCGCCACCAGTCGCTGGAGCTCCCTCGACGGCCTGCTTCCTCCTTCCCACTGGTCTGCCTCCTCTTCGCTCACATCGTCCCCGTCGTCCTCCCCACGTCCCGTTGCCCCGAACCATACGAACCCGCCGTGAGCACCCCTACCTCCCTTCCTCTGTCCCCGCAGGTCACCACGCACGTCGTCCTTCCTGTAGCTGTGCTCGTCGCACCTCGTGCGCGCCCACGGCCGCGCGCGCGCTCGCGCATGCCTTGTCGTGGCCACCCGTCCCGCGGCCTAGTTCGGTCACCCCCTGTGCCCGCAACAGCTCCTCGCCTCGCCCCGCTCTGACTGTGCCAGATCCACGCCGTCCCCTGCAGCTGGTCCGCCGTCACCGTCCCGCCTCCGCCTCCACCTCCGCCTCTGGCCGCGAGGGCCATCGTCGCACCAGCGGCCAGCTCCAGCACCCATCTCGGGCTCTTTCCTTCTCGTTGCTGCCCCGCTCAGCCACCACATCCAACGCGGCACCCTCGCTCCACCTGGCCACGCCGGCTTGCATCGCCGTGCCCAGCGCGCCTGTTCTACACGGGCGCTAGCGCCCGTTGCCCGTTCGCCCACGCCCGCTATGGCCCCTTGGGCCTATGACAGATGGGCCCCACGCCCAGAATGTTTTTATAAAAAAATAATAATTACAAAAAAGATAATAATAATAAATAACAATATTAAAAATATTAGTTAATGAATTAAATAATTAATTATTAATTGATCATAATTAGATTAATCTGATCATTAATTAACCTAATTAACTGTTAGTTAATTAATCAGTCAATGACATGCGGGACCCACACGTCAGTTTCATCCAGTCAACGCAATGTTGACTGCTGATGTCATGATGATGTCAGCATGCACTATTCTGGATAATGTTGATTTAAAATCATTAAATAAAATCTAGAAAATGATTAAATCCTTTTATAATTAATATAAAATAAACCGTAGCTCGGATGGAAAACTTTGTACATGAAAGTTGCTCAGAACGACGAGACAAATCTAGATACGCAGCCCGTTCGTCCACCACACGTCCCTAGCATAGCGAACACGCAACTTTTCCCCTCCGGTTCATCTGTTTGAAAACACGAAACTCCGGGGATACTTTCCCGGATGTTTCCCCCCTTCACCGGTATCACCTCCTACTACGTTAGGGCACACCTGGCACCAATACTTGTGATGCATGCATCGTTATGCATCTGTTTGCATTGTATTCATTGTTTCTTCCTCCTCTTCTCTCTAGTAGACTACAAGACTGACGCTGCTCCTTCCCAGTTCGACTACCAAGTTGACGACCCCTCCTTCTTGCCAGAGAAACCAGGCAAGCCCCCCCTGATCACCAGATATCGCCTATTCTTCTCTCTACTGCTTGCATTAGAGTAGTATAGCATGTTACTATTTCGATTGATCCTATTCTGTTGCATAGCCTGTCATTGTTGCTACAGTTGTTGATACCTTACCCGCAATCCTAAATGCTTAGTATAGGATGGTAGTTTATCATCATTGGCCCTACATTCTTGTCAGTCTTGTTTGCTATACTATCGGGCCGTGATCACTCGGGAGGTGATCACGGGTATATACAATACATACCTACATACTATTCAGATGGTGACTAAAGTCGGGTTGGCTCGTTGAGTACCCGCAAGTGATTCCGATGTGGGGGCTGAAAGGACAGGTGGATCCATCCCGGTAGAGGTGGGCCTGGGTTCCCGACGGCCCCCGACTGGTACTATGTGGCGGAGCGACAGGGCAGGTTGAGACCACCTAGGAGAGGTGGGCCTGGCCCTGGTCAGCGTCCGCGGTTACTTCAAAATAACACACTTAACGAGATCTTGGTATTTGATCTGAGTCTGGCCAATGGCCTATACGCACTAACCAACTACGCGGGAAAGATATGGGCACTCGACGTCGTGGTATCAGCCGAAGCCTTCGTGACGTCAGCGACTGAGCGGCGCGCGCCGGATTGGACCGTAAGCCTGCTCTTGTATTAAGGGGGCTAGATCTGCTTCTGGCCACCCTCGCAACATGCAGGTGTGCAATGGGCAATGGGCCCAGACTCCTGCGTGCATAGGATTTAGACCAGCGTGCTGACCTCTCTGTTGTGCCTAGGTGGGGCTACGACGTGTTGATCTTCCGAGGCCAGGCATGAACCAGGAAAGTGTGTCCGGCCAAATGGGATCGAGCGTGTTGGGTTATGTGGTGCACCTCTGTAGGGAAGTTTATCTATTCGAATAGCTGTGTCCCTCGGTAAAAGGATGACCCGGAGTTGTACCTTGACCTTATGACAACTAGAACCGGATACTTAATAAAACACACCCAGACAAGTTCCACAGACAACCCGGTGATCGCTTTTCCACAGGGCGACGAGGGGAGGATCGCTGGGTAGGATTTTGCTATGCGATTCTACTTGGAGGACTTCAATCTACTCTCTTCTACATGCTGCAAGATGGAGGCTGCCAGAAGCGTAGTCTTCGATAGGACTAGCTATCCCCCTCTTATTCTGGCATTCTACAGTTCAGTCCACCAATATTGCCTCTTTACACATATACCCATGCACATGTAGTGTAGATCCTTGCTTGCGAGTACTTTGGATGAGTACTCTGTTGGGGAACATTGCAGAAAATTAAAAAAATTCCTACGGTTTCACCAAGATCCGTCTATGAGTTCATCTAAGCAACGAGTGATAGGAGTGCATCTACATACCCTTGTAGATCGCGAGCGGAAGCGTTCAAGAGAACGGGGATGATGGAGTCGTACTCGCCGTGATCCAAATCATCGATGACCAAGTGCTGAACGGACAGCACCTCCGTGTTCAACACACGTACGGAGCGGATGACGTCTCCTCCTTCTTGATCCAGCAAGGGGGAAGGAGAGGTTGAGGAAGAAGACTCCAGCAGCAGCACGACGGCGTGGTGGTGGTGGAGAAGCAGTACTCCGGCAGGGCTTCGCCAAGCAACCGCGGGAGGAGGAATAGGTGTAGCAGGGGGAGGGAGGCTCCAAGACTCAGGAGTGCGTCTGCCCTCCCTCCCCCCTCCTTTATATAGGCCCTCAAGGGGGGTGGTCAGCCCTAGAGATGGGATCTCTAGGGGGCGGCAGCCAAGGAGGGGTGGAGTGCCCCTCAAGGCAAGTGGAGGCGCCCCTCCCCTAGGGTTCCCAACCCTAGGCGCAGAGGGGGGCCCAATGGGGGGTGGGGGGTGTACCAGCCCACAAGGGGCTGGTCCCCTTCCCACTTCAGCCCACGGGGCCCTCCGGGATGGGTGGCCCCATCCGGTGGACCCCCGGGACCCTTCCGGTGGTCCCGGTACAATAACGGGTGACCCCGAAACTTTCCCGATGGCCGAAACGACACTTTCTATATATAAATCTTCACCTCCGGACTATTCCGGAACTCCTCGTGACATCCGGGATCTCATCCGGGACTCCGAACAACATTCGGTAATCACATACAAGTCTTCCTAATAACCCTAGCGTCACCGAACCTTAAGTGTGTAGACCCTACGGGTTCGGGAATCATGCAGACATGACCGAGACAGCTCTCCGGCCAATAACCAACAGCGGGATCTGGATACCCATGTTGGCTCCCACATGTTCCACGATGATTTCATCGGATGAACCACGATGTCGAGGATTCGATCAACCCCGTATACAATTCCCTTTGTCAATCGGTACGTTACTTGCCCGAGACTCGATCGTCGGTATCCCAATACCTCATTCAGTCTCGTTACCGGCAAGTCACTTTACTCGTACCGTAATGCATGATCCCGTGACCAAACACTTGGTCACTTTGAGCTCATTATGATGATGCATTACCGAGTGGGCCCAGAGATACCTCTCCGTCATACGGAGTGACAAATCCCAGTCTCGATCCGTGTCAACCCAACAGACACTTTCGGAGATACCTGTAGTGCACCTTTATAGTCACCCAGTTACGTTGTGATGTTTGGTACACCCAAAGCGCTCCTACGGTATCCGGGAGTTACACGATCTCATGGTCTAAGGAAAGGATACTTGACATTGGAAAAGCTCTAGCAAACGAACTACACGATCTTGTGCTATGCTTAGGATTGGGTCTTGTCCATCACATCATTCTCCTAATGATGTGATCCCGTTATCAACGACATCCAATGTCCATAGCCAGGAAACCATGACTATCTGTTGATCAACGAGCTAGTCAACTAGAGGCTTACTAGGGACATATTATGGTCTATGTATTCACACGTGTATTACGATTTCCGGATAATACAGTTACAGCATGAATAAACTCCACCTATGTTGTCTCAACATAGCCGGTCCCAAGCCCGGGTAAAGGAGGAGGGTTATGATAGGCTTGGCGAGCCAACGTAAAAACTCATCCACTCTTATGGAGATGAAACCCAAAAGATTTTTGTTCGGGCGTAACCCTCTCAGCGACGCGCCACATCGGAACCTGGGTGTGGTGGAAAATGGGCAAGGGCCGGGCCGTCACCCCCCAAGTGACGCGCCGTATCTTGATCCGGATACGGTGGCAAGTGAGCGAGGATCGGGTCGTCGCATCCTTAGTGGCGCGCTACATCGGCGCCCGGATGTAGTGGAAAATGAGCAAGGGTCTTCGCATTTGACTCGACGAGTGCGAAGGGTAAGGAAGCTAGCCGAGCCTAGGAGGATTCGCTTAGGTAGCTGGAACGTAGGGTCTCTGACAGGGAAGCTTCGGGAGCTAGTTGATGCAGCAGTGAGGAGAGGTGTTGATATCCTTTGCATCCAAGAAACCAAATGGAGAGGACAGAAGGCGAAGGAGGTGGAGGATACCGGCTTCAAGCTGTGGTACACGGGGACGGCTGCAAACAGAAATGGCGTAGGCATCTTGATCAACAAGAGCCTCAAGTATGGAGTGGTAGACGTCAGGAGACGTGGGGACCGGATTATCCTGGTCAAGCTGGTAGCTGAGGACTTGGTTCTCAATGTTATCAGCGCATATGCCCCGCAAGTAGGACACAATGAGAACACCAAGAGGGAGTTCTGGGAAGGCTTGGAAGACATGGTTAGGAGTGTACCGATTGGTGAGAAGCTCTTCATAGGAGGAGACCTCAATGGCCACGTGGGTACATCTAACACAGGTTTTGAAGGGGCGCATGGGGGATTTGGCTATGGCATCAGGAATCAAGAAGGAGAAGATGTCTTAAGCTTTGCTCTAGCCTACAACATGATTGTAGCTAACACCCTCTTTAGAAAGAGAGAATCACATCTGGTGACTTTTAGTAGTGGCCAACACTCTAGCCAGATTGATTTCATCCTCTCGAGAAGAGAAGATAGGCATGCGTGCCTAGACTGTAAGGTGATACCTGGGGAGAGTGTTGTACCCCAGCATAAGCTGGTGGTTGCTGACTTCCGCTTTCGGATTCGTGTCCAGCGGGATAAGCGTGCCAAGGTCGCTAGAACGAAGTGGTGGAAGCTCAAGGGGGAGGTAGCTCAGGTGTTCAAGGAGAGGGTATTTAAGGAGGGCCCTTGGGAGGAAGGAGGGGATGCGGACAATGTGTGGATGAAGATGGCGACTTGCATTCGTAAGGTGGCCTCGGAGGAGTTTGGAGTGTCCAGGGGAAGGAGAAGCGAAGATAAGGATACCTGGTGGTGGAATGATGATGTCCGGAAGGCGCTTAAAGAGAAGAAAGATTGCTTCAGACGCCTATACCTGGATAGGAGTGCAGACAACATAGAGAAGTACAAGATGGCGAAGAAGGCCGCAAAGCGAGCTGTTGGTGAAGCAAGGGGTCGGGCATATGAGGACCTCTACCAACGGTTAGGCACGAAGGAAGGTGAAAGGGACATCTATAAGATGGCTAAGATCCGGGAGAGGAAGTCGAGGGATATTGGCCAAGTCAAATGCATCAAGGACGGAGCAGGCCAACTCTTGGTGAAGGACGAAGAGATTAAGCATAGATGGCGGGAGTACTTCGACAAGCTGTTCAATGGGGAGAATGAGAGTTCTACCATTGAACTGAATGACTCCTTTGATGAGACCAGCATGCGTTTTGTGCGGCGCATCCAGGAGTCTGAGGTGAAGGAGGCTTTAAGAAGGATGAAAGGAGGCAAGGCGATGGGCCCTGATTGTATCCCCATTGAGGTGTGGAAAGGTCTCGGGGACATAGCGATAGTATGGCTAACCAAGCTTTTCAACCTCATTTTTCGGGCAAACAAGATGCCAGAAGAATGGAGACGGAGTATATTAGTACCAATCTTCAAGAACAAGGGGGATGTTCAGAGTTGTACTAATTACCGTGGAATTAAGCTGATGAGCCATACAATGAAGCTATGGGAGAGAGTCATTGAGCACCGCTTAAGAAGAATGACAAGCGTGACCAAAAATCAGTTTGGTTTCATGCCTGGGAGGTCGACCATGGAAGCCATTTTCTTGGTACGACAACTTATGGAGAGATATAGGGAGCATAAGAAGGACTTGCTATGGTGTTCATTGACTTGGAGAAGGCCTATGATAAGATACCGCGGAATGTCATGTGGTGGGCCTTGGAGAAACACAAAGTCCCAGCAAAGTACATTACCCTCATCAAGGACATGTACAATAATGTTGTGACAAGTGTTTGAACAAGTGATGTCGACATCGATGACTTCCCGATTAAGATAGGACTGCATCAGGGGTCAGCTTTGAGCCCTTATCTTTTTGAATTGGTGATGGATGAGGTCACAAGGGGTATACAAGGAGATATCCCATGGTGTATGCTCTTTGCGGATGATGTGGTGCTAGTTGACGATAGTCGGACGGGGGTAAATAGGAAGTTAGAGTTATGGAGACAATCCTTGGAATCGAAAGGGTTTAGGCTTAGTAGAACTAAAACCGAGTACATGATGTGCGGTTTCAGTACTACTAGCTGTGAGGAGGAGGAGGTTAGCCTTGATGGCCAGGTGGTACCTCGGAAGGACACCTTTCGGTATTTGGGGTCAATGTTGCAGGAGGATGGGGGTATTGATGAAGATGTGAACCATCGAATCAAAGCCGGATGGATGAAGTGGCGCCAAGCTTCTGGCATTCTTTGTGACAAGAGAGTGCCACAAAAGCTAAAAGGCAAGTTCTACAGGACGGCGGTTCAACCCGCAATGTTGTATGGCGCGGAGTGTTGGCCGACTAAAAGGCGACATGTTCAACAGTTAGGTGTGGCGGAGATGCGTATGTTGAGATGGATGTGTGGCCACATGAGGAAGGATCGAGTCCGGAATGATGATATACGAGATAGAGTTGGGGTAGCACCAATTGAGGAGAAGCTTGTCCAACATCGTTTGAGATGGTTTGGGCATATTCAGCGCAGGCCTCCAGAAGCTCCAGTGCATAGCGGACGGCTAAAGCATGCGGAGAATGTCAAGAGAGGGCGGGGTCGACCGATTTTGACATGGGAGGAGTCCGTTAAGAAAGATCTAAAGGATTGGAGTATCGACAAAGAGCTAGCTATGGACAGGGGTGCGTGGAAGCTTGCTATCCATGTGCCAGAGCCATGAGTTGGTTGCGAGATCTTATGGGTTTCACCTCTAGCCTACCCCAACTTGTTTGGGACTAAAGGCTTTGTTGTTGTTGTTGT
Organism: Triticum dicoccoides; assembly: GCF_002162155.2. NCBI lineage: Eukaryota > Viridiplantae > Streptophyta > Magnoliopsida > Poales > Poaceae > Triticum > Triticum dicoccoides. Next base: position 335,423,478 of record NC_041393.1, read on the forward strand.
TGTACAGTTACAGCATGAATAAAGACAATTATCATGAATAAGGAAATATAATAATAACCTTTTATTATTGCCTCTAGGGCATATTTCCAACAGTCTCCCACTTGCACTAGAGTCAATAATCTAGTTACATTGTGATGAATCGAACACCCATAGAGTTCTGGTGTTGATCATGTTTTCCTTGCGAGAGAGGTTTAGTCAACGGATCTGCGACATTCAGATCCGTATGTACTTTGCAAATATCTATGTCTCCATCTTGAACATTTTCACGGATGGAGTTGAAACGACGCTTGATGTGCCTGGTCTTCTTGTGAAACCTGGGCTCCTTGGCAAGGGAAATAGCTCCAGTGTTGTCACAGAAGAGTTTGATCGGCCCCGACGCATTGGGTATGACTCCTAGGTCGGTGATGAACTCCTTCACCCAAATTGCTTCATGCGCTGCCTCCGAGGCTGCCATGTACTCTGCTTCACATGTAGATCCCGCCACGACGCTCTGCTTGCAGCTGCACCAGCTCACTGCTCCACCATTCAACATATACACGTATCCGGTTTGTGACTTAGAGTCATCCAGATCTGTGTCGAAGCTAGCGTCGACGTAACCCTTTACGACGAGCTCTTCGTCACCTCCATAAATGAGAAACATGTCCTTTGTCCTTTTCAGGTACTTCAGGATATTCTTGACCGTTGTCCAATGTTCCTTGCTCGGATTACTTTGGTACCTACCTACCAAACTTACGGCAAGGTTTACATCAGGTTTGGTACATAGCACGTGGTCGGGCATTGAGCCGAGCTCAATCTCACACCTTGCAACACAGGCAAGAACCCTTTCTTGGACTGATCCATTTTGAACTTCTTCAAAATCTTATCAAGGTATGTGCTTTGTGAAAGACCTATGAGGCGTCTCGATCTATCCCTATAGATCTTGATGCCTAATATGTAAGCAGCTTCTCCAAGGTCCTTCATTGAAAAACACTTATTCAAGTAGGCCTTAATGCTGTCCAAAAGTTCTATATCATTTCCCATCAAGAGTATGTCATCTACATATAATATGAGAAATGCTACAGAGCTCCCACTCACTTTCTTGTAAACGCAGGCTTCTCCATAAGTCTGCATAAACCCAAACGCTTTGATCATCTCATCAAAGCGAATGTTCCAACTCCGAGATGCTTGCACCAGCCCATAAATGGATCGCTAGAGCTTGCATACTTTGTTAGTATCTTTAGGATCGACAAAACCTTCCGGCTGCATCATATACAATTCTTCCTTAAGATGTCCGTTAAGGAATGCCATTTTGACGTCCATCTGCCATATCTCATAATCATAGTATGCGGCAATTGCTAACATGATTCGGACGGACTTCAGCTTCGCTACGGGAGAGAATGTCTCATCGTAGTCAACCCCTTGAACTTGTCGATAACCCTTAGCGACAAGTCGAGCTTTATAGATGGTAACATTTCCATCCGCGCCCGTCTTCTTCTTAAAGATCCATTTGTTTTCTATCGCTCGCCGATCATCGGGCAAGTCTGTCAAAGTCCATACTTTGTTTTCATACATGGATTCTATCTCGCATCGCATGGCTTCAAGCCATTTGTTGGAATCTGGGCCCGCCATCGCTTCTTCATAGTTCGAAGGTTCACCGTTGTCTAACAACATGATTTCCAGGACAGGGTTGCCGTACCACTCTGGTGTGGAATGTGTCCTTGTGGACCTACGAAGTTCAGTAGCAACTTGATCCGAAGTACCTTGATCATCATCATTATTTTCCTCTCCAGTCGGTGTAGGCATCACAGGAACATTTTCCTGAGATGCACTACTTTCCTGTTCAAGAGGTAGTACTTCATCGAGTTCTACTTTCCTCCCACTTACTTCTTTCGAGATAAACTCTTTTTCCAGAAAGGATCCATTCTTGGCAACAAAGATCTTGCCCTCGGATCTTAAGTAGAAGGTATACCCAATGGTTTCCTTAGGGTATCCTATGAAGACGCATTTTTCTAACTTGGGTTCGAGCTTTTCAGGTTGAAGTTTCTTGACATAAGCATCGCATCCCCAAACTTTTAGAAACGACAGCTTAGGTTTCTTCCCAAACCATAATTCATACGGTGTCGTCTCAACGGATTTAGATGGTACCCTATTTAAAGTGAATGTAGCTCTCTCTAGAGCGTATCCCCAAAATGATAGCGGTAAATCAGTAAGAGACATCATAGACCGCACCATATCCAATAGAGTGCGATTACGACGTTCGGACACACCGTTACGCTGAGGTGTTCCAGGCGGCGTGAGTTGTGAAACGATTCCACATTTCCTTAAGTGTGTACCAAATTCGTGACTTAAATATTCTCCTCCACGATATGATCATAGGAACTTTATCTTTCGTTCACGTTGATTCTCTACCTCATTCTGAAATTCCTTGAACTTTTCAAAGGTCTCAGACTTGTGTTTCATTAAGTAGACATACCCATATCTACTCAAGTCATCAGTGGGAGTGAGAACATAACGATATCCTCCGCGAGCCTCAACGCTCATTGGACCGCACACATCGGTATGTATGATTTCCAATATGTTGGTTGCTCGCTCCATTGTTCCGGAGAACGGAGTCTTGGTCATTTTGCCCATGAGGCATGGTTCGCATGTGTCAAATGATTCATAATTGAGAGACTCTAAAAGTCCATCAGCATGGAGCTTCTTCATGCGCTTGACACCAATGTGACCAAGGCGGCAGTGCCACAAGTATGTGGGACTATCGTTATCAACTTTACATCTTTTGGTATTCACACTATGAATATGTGTAATAGTACGCTCGAGATTCATTAAGAATAAACCATTGACCATTGGGGCATGACCATAAAACATATCTCTCATATAAATAGAACAACCATTATTCTCGGATTTAAATGAGTAGCCATCTTGTATCAAACGAGATCCAGATACAATGTTCATGCTCAAACTTGGCACTAAATAACAATTATTAAGGTTTAAAACTAATCCCGTAGGTAAATGTAGAGGTAGCGTGCCGACGGCGATCACATCGACCTTGGAACCATTCTCGACGCGCATCGTCACCTCGTCCTTCGCCAGTCTCCGCTTATTCTGCAGCTCCTGCTGTGAGTTACAAATGTGAGCAACGGCACCGGTATCAAATACCCAGGAGTTACTACGAGTACTGGTAAGGTACACATCAATTACATGTATATCAAATATACCTTTAGTGTTGTCGGCCTTCTTGTCCGCTAAGTATTTGGGGCAGTTCCGCTTCCAATGACCCTTCCCTTTGCAATAAAAGCACTCAGTCTCAGGCTTGGGTCCATTGCTGGACTTCTTCCTGGCAACTGGTTTACCAGGCGCGGCAACATCCTTGCCATCCTTCTTGAAGTTCTTCTTACCCTTGCCCTTCTTGAACTTGGTGGTTTTATTGACCATCAACACTTGATGTTCTTTCTTGATTTCTACCTCTGCCGACTTTAGCATTGAAAATACTTCAGGAATAGTTTTCACCATCCCCTGCATATTGTAGTTCATCACAAAGCTCTTATAGCTCGGTGGGAGCGACTGAAGGATTCTGTCAATGACCGCCTCGTCCGGGAGGTTAATGTCCAGCTGGGACAGGCGATTGTGCAACCCAGACATTTTGAGTATGTGCTCACTGACAGAACTATTTTCCTCCATCTTACAACTGTAGAACTTGTCGGAGACTTCATATCTCTCGACCCGGGCATGAGCTTGGAAAACCATTTTCAGCTCCTCGAACATCTCATATGCTCCATGTTGCTCAAAACGCTTTTGGAGCCCCGGTTCTAAGCTGTAAAGCATGCCGCACTGAACGAGGGAGTAATCATCAGCACGTGACTGCCAAGCGTTCATAACGTCTTGGTTCTCTGGGATGGGTGCTTCACCTAGCGGTCCATCTAGGACATATGCTTTCTTGGCAGCTATGAGGATGATTGTCAGGTTCCGGACCCAGTCCGTATAGTTGCTGCCATCATCTTTCAACTTGGTTTTCTCTAGGAACGCGTTGAAGTTCATGTTGACATGAGCGTTGGCCATTTGATCTACAAGACATATTTGCAAAGGTTTTAGACTAAAGTTCATGATAATTAAGTTCATCTAATCAAAGTATTTTAATGAACTCCCACTCAGATTAGACATCCCTCTAGTCATCTAAGTGTTACACGATCCGAGTCGACTAGGCCGTGTCCGATCATCACGTGAGACGGACTAGTCATCATCGGTGAACATCTCCATGTTGATCGTATCTTCCATACGACTCATGTTCGACCTTTCGGTCTCTGTGTTCTGAGGCCATGTCTGTACATGCTAGGCTTGTCAAGTTAACCCTAAGTTTTTTTGCATGTGTAAAACTGTCTTACACCCGTTGTATGTGAACGTAAGAATCTATCACACCCGATCATCACGTGGTGCATCGAAACGACGAACTTTAGCAACTGCGCACAGTTAGGGGAGAACACTTTCTTGAAATTGTTATAAGGGATCATCTTATTTACTACCGTCGTTCTAAGTAAACAAGATGCATAAACATAATAAACATCACATGCAATTATATAGTAGTGACATGATATGGCCAATATCATATAGCTCCTTTGATCTCCATCTTCGGGACTCCATGATCATCTTTGTCACCGGCATGACACCATGATCTCCATCATCGTGTCTTCATGAAGTTGTCACGCCAACGACTACTTCTACTTCTATGGCTAACGCGTTTAGCAATAAAGTAAAGTAATTTACATGGTGTTCTTCAATGACACGCAGGTCATACAAAAATTAAAGACAACTCCTATGGCTCCTGCCGGTTGTCATACTCATCGACATGCAAGTCGTGATTCCTGTTACAAGAACATGATCTCATACATCACAATATATCATTCATCATTCATCACAACTTTTGGCCATATCACATCACAAGACACTTGCTGCAAAAACAAGTTAGACGTCCTCTAATTGTTGTTGCAAGTTTTTTATGTGGCTTCTATAGGTGATCTAGCAAGAACGTTTTCTTACCTACATTAAAGCCACAACGTGATTTGTTAACTTCTATTTACCCTTCATAAGGACCCTTTTCGTCGAATCCGCTCCAAATAAAGTGGGAGAGACAGACACCCGCTAGCCACCTTATGCAACTAGTGCATGTCAGTCGGTGGAACCTGTCTCACGTAAGCATATGTGTAAGGTCAGTCCGGGCCGCTTCATCCCACAATACCGCTGAAACAAAATAAGACTAGTAGCGGCAAGAGAGTTGACAACATCTACGCCCATAACAAAATTGTGTTCTACTCGTGCAATAGAGAACTACGCATAAACCTGGCTCATGATGCCACTGTTGGGGAACGTTGCAGAAAATTAAAAATTTTCCTACGGTTTCACCAAGATCCGTCTATGAGTTCATCTAAGCAACGAGTGATAGGAGTGCATCTACATACCCTTGTAGATCATGAGCGGAAGCGTTCAAGAGAACGGGGATGATGGAGTCGTACTCGCCGTGATCCAAATCACCGATGACCAAGTGCTGAACGGACAGCACCTCCGCGTTCAACACATGTACGGAGCGGATGACGTCTCCTCCTTCTTGATCCAGCAAGGGGGAAGGAGAGGTTGAGGAAGAAGACTCCAGCAGCAGCACGACGGCGTGGTGGTGGTGGAGAAGCAGTACTCCGGCAGGGCTTCGCCAAGCAACCGCGAGGAGGAATAGGTGTCGCAGGGGAGGGAGGCGCCAAGACTCAGGGGTGCGGCTGCCCTCCCTCCTCCTCCTTTATATAGGCCCCCAAGGGGGATGGTCGGCCCTAGAGATGGGATCTCTAGGGGGGCGGCGGCCAAGGGGGGGGTGGAGTGCCCCCCAAGGCAAGTGGAGGCGCCCCCTCCCCTAGGGTTCCCAACCCTAGGCACAAAGGGGGGCCCAGGGAGGGCGCACGAGCCCACCAGGGGCTGGTCCCCTCCCCACTTCAGCCCACGGGGCCCTCCGGGATGGGTGGCCCCACCCGGTGGACCCCCGGGACCCTTCCGATGGTCCCGGTACAATACCGGGTGACACCGAAACTTTCCCGATTGCCGAAACGGCACTTCCTATATATAAATCTTCACCTCCGGACTATTCTGGAACTCCTCGTGACGTCCAGGATCTCATCCGGGACTCCGAACAACATTCGGTAATCACATACAAGTCTTCCTAATAATCCTAGCGTCACCGAACCTTAAGTGTGTAGACCCTACGGGTTCGGAATCATGCAGACATGACCGAGACAGCTCTCCGGCCAATAACCAACAGCGGGATCTGGATACCCATGTTGGCTCCCACATGTTCCACGATGATTTCATCGGATGAACCACGATGTCAAGGATTCGATCAACCCCGTATACAATTCCCTTTGTCAATCGGTACGTTACTTGCCCGAGACTCGATCGTCGGTATCCCAATACCTCATTCAGTCTCGTTACCGGCAAGTCACTTTACTCGTACCGTAATGCATGATCCCGTGACCAAACACTTGGTCACTTTGAGCTCATTATGATGATGCATTACTGAGTGGGCCCAGAGATACCTCTTCGTCATACGGAGTGACAAATCCCAGTCTCAATCCGTATCAACCCAACAGACACTTTCGGAGATACCTGTAGTGCACCTTTATAGTCACCCAGTTACGTTGTGACGTTTGGTACACCCAAAGCACTCCTACGGTATCCGGGAGTTACACGATCTCATGGTCTAAGGAAAGGATACTTGACATTGGAAAAGCTCTAGCAAACGAACTACACAATCTTGTGCTATGCTTAGGATTGGGTCTTGTCCATCACATCATTCTCCTAATGATGTGATCCCGTTATCAACGACATCCAATGTCCATAGCCAGGAAACCATGACTATCTGTTGATCAACGAGCTAGTCAACTAGAGGCTTACTAGGGACATATTATGGTCTATGTATTCACACGTGTATTACAATTTCCGGATAATACAGTTACAACATGAATAAAGACAATTATCATGAATAAGGAAATATAATAATAACCTTTTATTATTGCCTCTAGGGCATATTTCCAACATACTCACGGTTGCTTTTCTCCCCCTTTTCCCCCCTTTCCTTTCTTCCTGGTTGTCGCAACCAGATGCTGGAGCCTAGGAGCCAGACGCCACCGTAGACGACGACTCCTACTACACCGGAGGTGCCTACTACATGCAGGCCGTTGACGATGACCAGGAGTAGTTTAGGAGGATCCCAGGCAGGAGGCATGCGCCTCTTTCGATCTGTATCCCAGTTTTTGCTAGCCATCTTATGGCAACTTGTTAACTTATGTCTGTACTCAGATATTGTTGCTTCCGCTGACTCGTTTATGTCGAGCACTTGTATTCGAACCCTCGAGGCCCCTGGCTTTTATATGATGCTAGTATGTCTTATTTTACTTTTAGAGTTGTGTTGTGATATCTCCCCGTGAGTCCCTGATCTTGATCGTACACGTTTGCGTGCATGATTAGTGTACGATTGAATCAAGGGCGTCATAGCTGTGCTGCCGCACAGGCCTCATCACCCCTAGTACTCCCACTGCTGGCTAGGCCATCCCTCTACACGCCCACACCCACTGTTATTCTGCGGCGACGGCAGCCTCACACCGCAGCCGAACCAATCAACCCTCGTACTACCCTCCACATGTTCCCAGGCTCCGCGTCATTCCTTGCCTCACCTCGTCCACCGCCTGGTGCTGTCCGCGCGGCGTGGTCAACATGGTCAACAAATGACATGTATCGGAAGAGCATTATACGTAACTTTGTCATTCTAATCGCAAACGTGTACGTACATACTGGTCCATCGGTCTTTCTGCCACGATGAACCGTGGCCCAGTAAGGAGCGGTAGCTGTTCAGGCAGTCCCATCTATATCGTGTACGCGTACATATGTACATCGGGGTCTCGAACGCGTACAACGATGGTGTCCTATTCATCGGCAGCCAATCGACTGGGTCAGAATGGAGAAACAGTGCCGTGTTCATCGGGAGGCAATAGACTGGGTTGGAATGTGTCATGTTCATCGAGAGTCAGCCAGCTTGGACGGAACAGCCAAAACGGGGTCTGGTGTACCGCAAAACGGAGGAAACAGACTTGTGTTCGAGCTCCTACGGTCAAAACGGGGTGCTGTTGATCGGGAGGGGTATGGCATACCGCAAAATGGATGAAACGTACTTGTGTTGGAGCGCCTACGGTTAAAATGGGGGTCTTATTCATTGGGAGGGGTGTGGCGTACCGCAAAAGGGGACTCCACGGGCTATTGTTCATCCACCGTCTACTGCCTCTCTCTAGCCTCCACGGGCTTCTGTTCATCCACCGTCGACTTCCTCCAGCCTCCACCTACTACTGTTCAGCCACCGTCGACTTCCTCCAGCCTCCAACAGCTAGTGTTTACCACGGGGTCATGTTCATCCAGCCTCCACCGGCTACTGTTCAAAAAGCCCTCCGCAAGGGGTTGTGACGCCCCCGATTCAATCATACACTAATCATGCACGCAAATGTGTACGATCAAGATCAGGGACTCACGGGAAGATATCACAACACAACTCTACAAATAAAATAAGTCATACAAGCATCATCATACAAGCCAGGGGCCTCGAGGGCTCGAATACAAGTGCTCGATCATAGACGAGTCAGCGGAAGCAACAATATCTGAGTACAGACATAAGTTAAACAAGTTTGCCTTAAGAAGGCTAGCACAAACTGGGATACAGATCGAAAGAGGCGCAGGCCTCCTGCCTGGGATCCTCCTAAACTACTCCAGGTCGTCGTCAGCGGGCAGCACGTAGTAGTAGGCACCTCCAGTGAAGTAGGGGTCGTCGTCGACGGTGGCAACTGGCTCCTGGACTCCAGCCTCTGGTTGCGACAACCAGAAAGAAAGGAAAGGGGAAAAGGGGAAAGAAAGCAACCGTGAGTACTCATCCAAAGTACTCGCAAGCAAGGAACTACACTACATATGCATGGGTATATGTGTAAGGAGGCCATATCAGTGGACTGAACTGCAGAATGCCAGAATAAGAGGGGGGTAGCTAATCCTGTCGAAGACTACGCTTCTCGCAGCCACCGTCTTGCATCAAGTAGAAGAGAGTAGATTGAAATCCTCCACGTAGAACCTCCAAATAGCATCTCATAGCATAATCCTACCCGGCGATCCCCTCCTCATATCCCTGAGGTAGAGCGACCACCGGTTGTATCTGGCACTTGGAAGGGTGTGTTTTATTAAGTATCCGGTTCTAGTTGTCATAAGGTCAAGGTATAATTCCAAGTCGTCCTGTTACCGAAGATCACGGCTATTCGAATAGATTAACTTCCCTGCAGGGGTGCACCACATAGCCCAACACGCTTGATCCCATTTGGCCGGACACACTTTCCTGGGTCATGCCCGGCCTCGGAAGATCAACACGTCGCAGCCCCACCTAGGCTCAACAGAGAGGCCAGCACGCCGGTCTAAACCTAAGCGCACAGGGGTCTGGGCCCATCGCCCATAGCACACCTGCACGTTGCGTACGCGGCCGAAAGCAGAACTAGCCCCCTTAATACAAGAGCAGGCTTACGTTCCAATCCGGCGCGCGCCGCTCCGTCGCTGACGTCTGAAGTGCTTCGGCTGATACCACGACGTCGGGATACCCATAACTACTCCCACGTAGATGGTTAGTGCGTATAGGCTCGTAGCCAGACTCAGATCAAATACCAAGATCTCGTTAAGCGTGTTAAGTATCCTCGAATGCCGAACAGGGCCAGGCCCACCTGTCTCCTAGGTGGTCTCAACCTGCCCTGTCGCTCCGCCACAAAGTAACAGTCGAGGGCCGTCGGGAACCCAGGCCCACCTCTACCGGGATGGAGCCACCTGTCCTTTCAGCCCCCTCGTCAGAAGCACTTGCGGGTACTCAATGAGCTGACCCGACTTTAGTCACCATCTGTATAGTATGTATGTATGTATGTATAGTATATACCCGTGATCACCTCCCAAGTGATCACGGCCCGATAGTATAGCAAGGCAGACTGACAAGAATGTAGGGCCAATGATGATAAACTAGCATCCTATACTAAGCAGTTAGGATTGCAGGTAAGGTATCAACAGATGTAGCGACAATGTCAGGCTATGCATCAGAATAGGATTAACGAAAGCAGTAACATGCTACACTACTCTAATGCAAGCAGTATAGAGGAGAATAGGTGATATCTGGTGATCAAGGGGGGGGCTTGCCTGGTTGCTCTGGCAAGAGAGAGGGGTCGTCAACTCCGTAGCCGAACTGGGCAGCAGCAGCGTCGGTCTCGTAGTCTACCGGAGAGAAGAGGGGGAAGAAACAATGAATACCAAGTAAACAGATGCATATCGATGCATGACATGTCAAGAAGCGATGCTAGGCGTGCCCTAACATGGTATGAGGTGGTACTGGTTAAGGGGGGAATCATCCGGGAAAGTATTCCCGGTGTTTCGTGTTTTCGGGCAGAGGAGCCGGAGGGGGAAAGTTGCGGGTTCGATAGGTTAGGGGGGTGTGGCGGACGAACAGACTGCGTATCCGGAATCGTCTCGTCGTTCTGAGCAACTTTCATGTAGAAAGTATTTTCATCCGAGTTACGGATTAAAAGATATGATTTTCTAAAGATTTAAATCATTTTCTGATTTTATTTATTCATTTAAATCCAACCTTATCCAGAACAGTGCCTGATGACGCAGGCATGACATCAGAGTGATGTCAGCAGGTCAACTGGTCGGTTGACCAGTCAAACCAGACAGGTGGGTCCAGTGGGACCCACATGTCATTGTCAGGGACAATAACAGAGTTCTAAAATTAACTGAAAGGGTTAATTAAGGTGTGGGTCCTAGCAGTCAGTGAGAGGTTAAAGTTTTAATTAACTAATTTAATTAATTAGCAGTTTATCTATTTGTTTTTTTTTATAGCATGGGCCCCGCATGTCAGTGCCACTGGGCTGCCC